>NW_004444083.1:5848062-5892913 GCF_000243295.1 Trichechus manatus latirostris
TATGTTTGTTAACTTTCTTTGTGGTTACCATGAATTTTACCCTTATCTTTCTAAGTTTGAAGCAGTCTACCATTACTTGGTATTGCCTTGCCTTCCTCTCCATTAGAAATTTCTATACCTATGCCGTTTATTCCCTCTTTTATTGTTTTGATGTTGTTGTCATTTTACTGATTAACTTCTCTGATTCCCTGTTATATTTCTTTTGGTTTTGGATAGTCCTTGAGAGGTCATTTTCTAAATTGGTATCTGGCTGGTACGATCCTGCATCCTATATTCTGCCTGTGAGCTGAAGCTGTTTGTCCTCAGATCGAAGAACTCCCTTTAATAATTCTCGTAAGTTTGGTTTGACTTTTACATATCCCCTTAATTTCTGTTTATCTGGAAATGACCTAATTTCAACGAGAGGTTTGCAGGGTATATTATTCCTGGCTGACAATTTTTTTTCTTTTAAGATTTTATATATGTCATCCCTTTGCCTTCTTGCCTGCATGGTTTCTTCCGAATAATCTGAGCTTAGTCTTATTGTTTCTTCTCTGTATGTGACTTCTTGTTTTTCACGAGCTGCTCTCAGGATTCTTTGTTTGTCTTTGGTTTTGGTGAGTGTAATTATGATATGCCTTGGTGATTTTCTTTTGGGGTCTCTCCTATATGGGGTTCGTTGAGCTTCTTGGATGGCCAGCTTTGTAATTATTACTAGGTATGAGGTTAGTGCTGTCATTTTTATGTTTTTTTTTTGTTTGTTTATTGTTGACAGTTTCTTAGTTCCACTTAATTTTCTGTGCTGAGTTGTTTTTCTTTATGTCTTTTAATCTTTTTCATTGTTGTTGATTTTTTATTTGCTGAGTCTTTGTTTTTCTTGTTTTTTATTTTGATATGTAAGATTGTTAGTTTGGTTTGTGATTTCCTTAATATTTACCTCTATTTTTCTAAGTTTAAACCAATCTTTTATTTCTTCACATTGTCTTGACTTTCTCTCCATATGAAAGATCTGTAACTACATTATTTAGTACCTCTTTTTTGTTTTAGTATTGTCATATTTTACATATTGATGCCTCTGTTTCCCTATTTTCAGTGTCTTAGTTTTGATTTATTTTCGTGACTTCCCTATCTATGTTGATATCTGGTTTTTCTGTCCTGTGTTCTAACCTTAGGTTATCTGATGTTATTGATTTTCTAACAAGAGGACTCCCTTTAGTATTTCTTGTAATTTTGGTTTGGTTTTAACAAATCCCTAAACTTCTGTTTATGTGGAAATGCCCTAATTTTGCTATCATATTTAAGAGACAGTTTTTCTGGGTATATATTTCTTGGCTGGCAATAGTTTTTTTCTTCTAGGCTTTATATATGTTACCCCATTGACTTCTTGCCTTCATGGTTTCTGCTGAGTAGTCAGAGCTTAGTCTTATTGACTCCTTTGTAGATGACTTTTGGTTTATCCCTAGCCGCTCTTAAAATTCTCTATCTTTGGTTCTGACAAGTTTGATTATAATATGTCTTGATGACTTTCTTTTGGGATCTACCCTGTGTGGGGTTCGATAAGCTTCTTAGATAGATATCTTGTTATCGTTCATGATATCGGGAAAGTTTTCTACCAACAAAGCTTCAACAATTCTCTCTTTATTTTTTGTTATCTCCCCCGTCCTGGTACTCCCATCGCTAGTAGATTATTCCTTTTGATAGAATCCCACATAATTATTAGGTTTTCTTCATTTTTAAAAATTCTTTTATCTGGCTTTTCCTAAAATAAGTTGTTTTCAAGTGCTTTATGTTCAATCTCACTAATTCTGACTTCCATTGCCTCAATTCTGCTCCTATGACTTTCTATTAAGTTGTCTAATTCTGAAATTTTATTGTTAATCTTATGGGTTTCTGTTTACTCTCTCTTTATGGATTCTTGCAACCTATTAAATTTGCCATTATGCTCTTGTATAACTTTCTTAAGTTCCTCTGTTGCTTTGTCTGTGTGTTCCTTGGCTTGGTCTGCATTTTACATGATCTCCTGAAGAGCTCTGTATATTAATCTTTTGAATTCTACCTCCGATAATTCCAAGAACTTCTCTTCCTCCAGGAGGTTTCTTGATTCTTTGTTTTGATCGCTTGCTGAAGCCATCATGGTCTGCCTCTTTAAGTGTTTTGATATTGACTGCTGTCTCCGAGCCATCAATAAGTTATTATATTTATTTATTTTATGTTTACTTACTGTGTCCTAAGTTCTTGTTTTGTCTTATTTTGATTTGCCCAAATAGGCTGGTCGTGTGAGCTACTTTGATTATTGGCATCTTTGAAGCTTTCATGTCCTGTCACCAGGTGGTTAGAGCTATTACTCAGTATGTGAGTCCAGGAATCCATTTACTTTTCTAGTGTAGATTCAGCTTAAGTGTCCAGGTTGTCGGTCACCGAGTGTGTGGTGCGGGCTCTTGCCTACAATCCTAGATGAGCAGGGGTGATTGGAGCAGCCACAGGTAACCAGTAATTTTTTTGTTTGTTTGTGGAATCTTTGGGGTTCTCTGTGTATAAGATCGTATCATCTGCGAATAGGGATAGTTTTACTTCTTTTTTTTCCTATTTGGATGCCTTTTATTTCCTTTTCTTGCCTTATTATTCTAGCTAGTACTTTCTGCACAATGTTAAATAAGTGCGGTGATAAAGACATCATTGTCTTGTTCTCATTATCTGGGGGAAAGCTTTCAACACCCCTCTGTTGAGAATGTTGTTGGCTCTTGGATTTGTATATATGTCTTTTACTATGTTGAGGAATTTTGCCTCTTTTCTTATTTTATTGAGAGTTTTTAATCAGCAATGGGTGTTGGACTTTATCAAATGCCTTTTCTGTGTCGATTGAGATAATCATGTGATTATTTTCTTTTGTTTTACTTATGTGTTAGATTACATTGATTGATTTTCTAATGTTGAACCATCCTTGCATACCTGGTATGAATCCCAGTTGATTATGGTGTAAAATTTTTTTGATGTGATTTGGAATTTTATTGGCTAGAATTTTGTTGAGAATTTTTGCATCTATATTCATGAGAGATATTGGTCTGTAATTTTCTTTTTTGTTGTGTCTTTGCCTGACTTTGATATCAGGGTTATGCTGGCTTCATAGAATGATTTTGGAAATATTTCTTCCTTTTCTATGCTCTGTAATAGTTTGGTACTGTTGTAAGATCGTCTCTGAATGTTTGGTAGAATTCTCCAGTGAAGCTGTCCGGGCCAGGGCTTATATTTTGTTTGTTTGTTTGGAGTTTTTTTGTTTTGTTTTGTTTTGTTTTTATTACCCCTTAAATGTCTTCTTTTGTTATAAAGTTTGTTCAGATTTTCTATCTCAGTTTGAGTTAGTTTTGGTATGTAGTGTGTTTTCTAGGAATTTGTCCATTTCCTCTAGGTTCTCAAATTTGCTGGAGTACAATTTTTCATAATATTGTGTTATGATCCTTTTTATTTCAGTTGCTTCTGTTGTAATTCCTCATCTCATCTCTTATTTGGGTTTTTTACTCCTCTGTTGTTTTTCCTCTGTCATTTTGACCAGTGGTTTGTCAATTTTGTTAATCTTTTCAACCAATCAACTTTTGGCCTTGTTGATTCTTTCTAGTGTTTTCTGTTCTCTGTTTCATTTATTTCTCCTCTAATGTTTATTATTTCCTTTCTTGTTGTGACTGTGAGCTTCTTTTGCTGTTCTCTTTCTGTTTGTTGGAGTTGTAGGTTAATGGTTTATTTTGGACAATTCTTCCTTTTTGATGTGTGCATTTATTGCTGTAAATTGACCTCTGAGCATTGCTTGTACTGTTTCCCAAAAGTTTTTGTATGATACATTTTCATTCACATTTGATTCTGGGAAATTTTTGATTCCTGTTTGATTTCTTCTATTACTCAGTTGTTTTTAAGCAAGGTGTTATTCAGTTTCCATGTACTTGACTTTTTTTCCTTGTTCTTACTGTTACTGATTTCTACTTTATGCTGTCGTGACCAACAATGCTTTGAATTATTTCAATATTTTGGATTTTATTGAAGATTGCTTTGTGTCCTAAAATGTGTTCTTTTCTGGAGACTGTTCCATGTGCTTTTGAAAAGAATGTATAATTTGCTGCTGTTGTGTGGAATGCTCTACATATGTCTATGAGGTCAAGTTGGTTGATTGTGGACTTTATATATTCTGTATTTTTGTTGAGTTTCTTTGTAGATGTTCTGTCCATTTCCAAGAACGGTGTGTTGAAGTTTCCTACTATTATTGTGGAATTGTCTGTTTCTCATTTCAGTGCTGTCTGAGTGTGACTCATGTATTGTGGGGCCCTGCCGTGAGCTGTGTAGATATTTATTAGGGTTATGTCTTTTTGGTGGATTTCCCCTTTAATCATTATATAATGTCATTTCTTGCTTTTTATGGTTGATTTTGTCTTAAAGTCTATAATATCTGAGATTAGTATTGCCATTTCTGCTCTTTTATGGTTATGGTTTGCTTGTTTTTTTTCATCCTTTGATTTTTTTAATATATTTATGTTTTTGTGTCTAAGGTGTGTCTCTTTTAGACAGCATATTGGTGGGTCAGTTTTTTTTAATCCATTCTTCCACTCTCTGTTTCTTTAGGGGTTCATTTAAGCCTTTTACATTCAGTGTGATTATCTACAGGTATGAGTTTATTGCTGTTATATTGTGGTTTTTTTTTTTAATTTTTTTATCTTACTTTCCTGTACTTATTTTTTTTTTTTTGTGGATTTTCTTTTCTTTCCTTTTGTTATTGTAGAATTTCTGTTTACTGAATCTTTGTTTTTCTTCTTTTTTTATTTTGATGAGCTGTTTTGTTAACTTTCTTTGTGGTTACCTTGAAATTTATGCTTACCTTCCTTAATTTTAAACAGTCTTTTTTTATTGCACTTTAGATGAAGGTTTACAGAGAAAACTAATTCTTCATTAAACATACAATGCGTATTCTGTTTTGTGACATTGGTTTCCAACCCCATGACATGTTAACACTCTCCCCTTCTCGACCTTGGGTTCTCCATTACCAGCTTTCCTGTCCCCTCTAGTCTTCCTGTCTTTGCCCCTGGGCTGTTGTGCCCATTTAGTCTCATTTTGTTTTACGGGCATACCTAATCTCTGACTGAATGGTGAACCTCAAGAGTGACTCCATTACTGAGTTATAAGGGTGTCTGGGGGCCATACTCTGGGGGTTTCTTCAGTCTCTGTCAGACCAGCAAGTCTAGTCTTTTTTTGTGTGTGTGAATTAGAATTTCATTCTACATTTTTCTCCAGCTCTGCTCAGGATCCTCTATTCTCATCCCCATCAGAGCAGTTGGTGGTGGTAGCCAGACACAGGCACCATCTAGTTGTGCTGGACTCAATCTGGTGGAGGCTGTGGTAGTTGTGGTTCATTAGTCCTTTGGACTAATCTTTCTGTAGTGTCTTTGATTTTCTTCATACTCCCTTGCTCCTAACGGAGTGAAACCAGTGGATTATCTTAGATGGCCACACACAAGCTTTTAAGTCCCCAGATGCTACTCACCAAAGTAGAATGTAGAACATTTTCTTCATAAAGTATGATATGCCAATTGATCTAGATATTTCCCGAGACCATGGTCTCCACAGCCCTCAGCCCAGTAATTCCGTTCCTCACGAAGTTTTGATGTATCTATGGAGCTTCCATGACCTTGACTTGGACAAGTTGTACTGGCTACCCCAGTATTGTGTACTCTCTTACTGTTCACCTGAGTTACCACTTATCTATTGTTTATTTAGTGTTTTTCCCTCCCACCGCTCCCCTCCCTCATAACCATCACAGATTGTTTCTCTCTGTGTATAAACCTTTTCATGAATTTTTACAATACTGTTCACATACAAAATTTATCCTTTTCTGTTTGGCTTCTTTCACTCAGCATAATGCCTTCCAGATTCATCCATGTGGTGAGACGCTTTACAGATTCGTCCTTGTTCTTTATCATTGCATAGTATTCCACTGTGTATATGTACCATAGTTTATCCATTCGTCTGTTGATAGGCACCTAGGTAGTTTTCATCTTTTTGCTATTTTGAACAACGCTACAATGAACATGGGTGTGCATATGTCTATTCATGTGACAGCTCTTATTTCTCTAGGATATGTTCCTAGGAGTAGGGTTGCTGGATCATATGGTATTTCTATTTCTAGCTTTTTAAGGGCTTGCCATATTGTTTTCCTAAATGATTGGGCCATTTTGCATTCCAACCAGCAGTGTGTAAGAGTTTCAATCTCCCCGCAATCTCTCCAACGTTTGATATTTTCTGTTTTTTTGATTTGTGCCAGTAATATCACTATGAGATTGTATCTCATTGTTTTGATTTGCATTTCTCTAATAGCTAGTTATCACGAGCATTTCCTCATGTATCTGTGAGATAATCTTTTACACTTAATAAGGCTTTGACTTCCTCTTCATTTGAAAGTTCTATATCTACACTGTTTATTCCCTCTTTTTTGTTTTAACATTATCGTCATTTACAGATTGAAGTCTCTGTTTCCCTGCTTTAAGTCTTTTAGCTTTCTTTTATTATTGAGAGTTCTCTAACTAGGTTGGTATCTGGCTAGACTCCAGTTGTCCTGTGTCCTAGACTCCAGTTATTGTCTGATGTTCTTGGTTATCTAACAAAAGGACTCCTTTCAATACTTCCTGTAAATTTGGTTTAGTTTTTACAAATTCCTTTAATTTCTGTTTACCTGGAAATATTCTAATTTTGCCACCATATTTCAGAGAGAGTTTTGAAGGATATATTCTTCTTAGTTTTCAGTTTTTTTTCTTTCAGAGTTTCATATACAGCATTACATTTCTTTCTTGCCTGCATAACGTCTGCCAAGTAGTAAGAGCTTAGTCTTAACGTTTCTCCTTTTTTACAGATTTTTCATTTTTCTCAAGTGGCTCTCAGGATTCTTTGTCTTCTTTTTTTTTTTTAAAGTGTGGTTATAATATATCTGGTGACTTTCTTTTGGGGTCTATCCTATATGGGTTTTTTTGAGCTTCTTGGATGGTCAGCTTTTCATCTCTCATGATATTTGGGAAGTTTTCTCCCAGTAAATCTTCAATAATCTTCTCTGTGTTTTCCATTTTCTCCTCATTCTGGAACTCTGATCACACACAAATTTTTGCTTTTGATTGTATCCTACATAATTCTTATGTTCTCTTCATTTTTTTATTCTTTCTTTAATTTTTCCTCAAACAAGTGTCATCCATGAATTTGTCTTCGATCTCACTGGTTCTGTCTACAATTGTTTCAAATTTTCTCCTAAAACCTTCTATTGAGCTGTACATTTCTGAAATTTTGTTGTGTTTCTTTTGGATTTCTAGTTGCTGTGTATGAGTTCTAATTGTTTATTTTGACATTTTGCTTTTGTATTATTTTCCTGAATTCTTCTATTTCTTTGTCTGTTTTCCTTGATTTTGGCTATGCTTTCATTGGTTTTGTGTTTTCCATAATCTTTCTAGTTTTTTCCTTGGTTGTCTGTATTTTCCTTAGTCTCTTTGCTAATCTCATGGAGAACACTAAATATTAGTCTTTTGAATTTCAGATAAGGTAGTACCACTGACTTTTATTCTACTGGAAAGTTGTCTGATTCTTTACTTTGATCACATGCTGGAGCCATCTTGTCGTACTTTTTAATAGGTTTTGATTGTCTGTTTTCTCCAAGGTATTAAGGTAGTTTTTACTTTATTTATTGACTGTATATTTATTTATCTCATCTTGGTTGTTTGTTTTGTTTTCATGTGATAGTGTGGGTGGGTGGGCCAGGCTTGCTCTTTACCTTTTGTCTATGGGCATGGTAACTCTCTCCACTTTGTCTGGGTGAACAGGGCAGTAGCAGGCTGTGTGATCTCATTTTTCTGTACACAGTTTCGACAATTTGGCTGAGGATAGACTTGGCAGGAACTATCTGCCTCATGATGCTGGTCTAGTAGTGTGGGGGAATTCATAACCTCTTGTCAGATGGGTGGGCATGACAGTAGGGAATTGGTACAGGCTTACTTCCCACCATTCAGCAGCTGATCAAATGGCAGGAGGGAAAGTGTGAGTCTGCTGCAGTGGCAGGCTGAGCACCAGGGATGCTGTAGACATGGTGGTGCGGTGGGGACTGGTGGGGAGGGAGAGGTGCCATACAGGGTTAAATGCAGGGGAGAAAGAAAAGAGAGAGAAGAAAAGGATAGCTGGTGGGTGTGGGTGGTGTATACCTCGGGACTGTGGGAAGAGGGAGTGGTGATGTATGGGGCTAGGTGGGAGTTAGAAAGAAAAGAAAGAAAAGAAATAGCTGCATGGTCGGGGCCTGCAGGTAGGGGCGTGGTGGACCTGTGACAGTTGTCAGGTGGTGTAACGGTTGCACTATATCTACAGCAGTATGGTGGGTGCTGTTGGGAAGCGAGAGAGGTGGCATATGAGGTTAGATGGGAGGGAGAAAGAAAAGTAAGAAAGGAAAAAAGAGAAAAAATTGTGACATGGTACAGGAAGGCAAGTAGGGTTGGGAAGGACTCATGGGCCTACAGGAAGGGAGGGAAGGTGGCGTAGTGGGCTAGGTGGGAGGGAGAAAGAAAAGAAAATAAATGCTGGCATGGTAGGGGCTGTGGATGGGGTCTGGGTGAACCTTGGGGTGATGTTGGGCCAGTAGCTCTTAGGTACAGTGGTACAGCAAGGGTTTGTAGGAAGTGGAGGAGGTGGCATACAAGGTTAGGTGGGAGGGAGAAAGAAAAGGTTGAAAGGGAAAAAAGAAAAAAAACAAAACAATGGCAAGGCAGAAGCTGGTGGATGGGGCGGGCAGACCCAGGATGGTGGCCCTCTAACCTTGGCAGTTTTGCTGGGTCAGCGGGAAGTGGGGGGAGATGGCATACAAGGCTATATGGGAGGCAGAATGAAAAGGAAAAAAGAGAAAAAAAAATTAAGAAAATTAAAAAACAGGCAGCATGGCGGGAGCCAGTGAATGGTGGCAGGACAGACAAGGGCTGGTGGGAATGGAGGGGAAGTGACATATGTAGTTAGGTGAAATAAAGAAAGATGAGAAAGCAAATAAGTAGGAACCTGCTGGTGAAATAGAATTATGCCTTGTTTGGACTGAAGAGTACGACGTGGTGAATTTTAATGATTTGAATAACTTGCAGATGCAGAAAATTTAAAAGAAACCTTTAAATATAAAGATGATTACATTTTTTGGCTGTTTTTGAGCCACTGGATCATGGAGTAGGACAGGATTTGAAATGGAAAACTTGTGAACTTTGGTATCTCTAGAAAAATTAACACATTTTTTGGGCAATTATGGAAATAAAGTTTTGTTTTAAATTTTTTTATTGTACTTTAGGTAAAGGTTTACAGAACAAATAGTTTCTCGTTAGTTTATACACGTATTGTTTTATGACATTGATTAACAACTCCACAACACATCAGCACTCTCCCTTCTCAACCTTGGTTTTCCTATTACCAGCTTTCCTGTCCCCTCCTGCCTTCTAGTCTTTGTCACTGGGCTGTTGTTCTCCGTTAGTCTTGATTAGCTTTATGGGCATGTCTAATGTTTGGCAGAAGGGTGAACCTCAGGAGTGACTTCATTACTGAGCTAAAAGGGTGTCCGTGGCCCATACTCTTGGGGTTTCTCCAGTCTCTGTCAGGCCAGTAAGTCTGGTCTTTTTTTGTGAGTTAAAATTTTCTTCTACATTTTTCTCCAGCTCTGTCCCAGATCCTCTGCTGTGATCCCTGTCAGAGCAGTCAGTGGTGGTAACCAGGCACCATCTAGTTGTACTGGACTCAGTCTGGTGGAGGCCGTGTTAGTTGTGGTCCGTTAGTCTAAAGGACTAAACTTTCCTTTGTATCTTGTTTTCTTCATTCTTCCTTGCTCTTGAAGGGGTGAGACCAGTGGAGTATCTAGATGGCTGCTCACAGGCTTTTAAGACCCCAGATGCTACTCACCAAGGTAGAATGTAAAACATTTTCTTTATAAACTGTATTATGCCAATTGAGCTAGATGTTCCCTGAGACCATGGTCCCCACAGCCCTCAGTGCATTAGTTCAGTCCCTCAGGGACTTTGGATGTGTCTGTGGAGCTTCCATGACCTTTCCTTGTACAAGTTGTGCTGACTTCCCCAGTATTGTGTATTGTCTTACCTTTAAACAAAGTTAGCACTTATCTATTGTCTATTTAGCATTTCATCCCCCAACACTCCCCTCCCTCATAACCATCAAAGGTTGTTTCTTTTTGTGTGTAAACCTTTTCATGAGTTTTTACAGTAGTGGTCTCATACAATATTTGTCCTTTTACGATTGACTTATTTCACTCAGTAAAATGCCTTCCAGATTCATCCATGTTATGAAATGCTTCACAGATTCATCATTGTTCTTTATCGTTGCATAATACTCCATTATGCGTATGTACTATAGTTTGTTTATTTATTCATCTTTTGATGACAACTTAAGTGGTTTCCATCTTTTTGCTATTGTTAACAATGGTGCAATGAATGTGAGTATGTGTATGTCTATTCGTGTGATGGCTCTTATTTCTCTAGGATATACTTCTAGGAATGAGATTGCTGGATCATGTGATATTTCTATTTCTAGATTTCTAAGGAAGTGCCATATCATTTTTCAAAACGGTTGTATCATTTTGCATTTCTACCATCAGTGCATAAGAGTTCCAATCTCCCCGCAGCATCTCCAACATTTGTTATTTACAGTTATTTTGATTCGTGCCAGCAACACCAGGGTGAGATGGTATCTCAATTTGGTTTTAATTTTCATCTCTCTAATGGCTAGTGATCGCGAGCATTTCCTCATGTGTCTGTTGGCTGCTTGAATGTCTTCTTTGGTGACGTGTCTGTTCATTTCTTTTGCCCACTTTTTTTATTGGATTATTTGTCTTTTTGTTGTAGAAGTATTGGATTTTCTTGTAGATTTTAGAGATTAAACCTTTGTTTGTTTTGTAATGTCCAAAATTTTTTTCTCAGTCTGTAGTTTCTCTTTTCACTCTTTTGGTGAAGTCTTTTCATGAGCATAAATGTTTAATTTTTACAAGATCCCAGTTATATAGCTTATCTTCTGGTGTTTGTGTATTGTTAAATTATGGTTTGTTTCCTGTTAATGCTGTATATTAGGGCCTCTAGTGTTGATCCTATTTTTTCTTTTATGAACTTCATAGTTTTTGGCTTTATATTCAGGTCTTTGATACATTTTGACTTAGTTTTTGTATATGGTGTGAGGTATGGGTCCTGTTTCATTATTTTGCAGATGGACATCTAGTTTTGCCAGCACCATTTGCTAAAAAGACTGTCTGTTCCTCATTTTATGGACTTTGGGTGCTTGTCAAAGATCAGCTGACCATAGGTGGATGGATTTCCATCTGGGTTCTCAATTCTGTTCCATTGGTCAATGTAGCTGTCATTGTACCAGTACCAGGCTGTTTTGACTACTGTAGCTGTATAATAGGTTCTGAGGTCAGGTAGTGTGAGTCCTCCTACTTTATTCTTCTTCTTCAATAGTGCCTTACTTATCGGGGACTTCTTCCCTTTCCATATAAAGTTAATGATAGTTTTTCCATCTTTTTAAAGAATGTTGTTGGTATTTGAATTGAGATTGCATTGTATTTGTAAATCCCTTTGGGTAGAATTGCCATTTTCACAACGTTGAGTCTACCTATCCATGAGCATGGTATGTTTTTCCGTTTATGTAGATCACTTTGGGTTTCTTGCGGTAGTGTTTGTAGTATTCTTTGTATAGGTCTTTTGCATCCCTGGTTAGATTTATTCCTAAGTTTTTTATTTTTTTGGGTGCTTTTATAAATGGTATTGTTTCCCTGGTTTCATTGTTTATTTGTGTATAGGAATCCAACTGATTTTTGTATGTTTATCTTGCATCCTGCTCTCTGCTGAATCTTTCTATTCTAGTAGTTTTCTTGTGGAGTCTTTTGGGTTTTCTATGTATAATATCATCCGTAAATAGGGACAGTTTAACTTATCCATTACCAATTTGGATGCCCTTTATTTCTTTTTGTTGCCTTATTCCTCTAGCTAGGACTTCCAGCACAATGTTAAATAGGAGTGTTGATAAAAAGCATCCTTGTCTTTTTCCTGTTCTCAAGGGGAATGTTTTCAGCCTCTCTCCATTATGAGTGATGTTGGATGTTAGTTTTGCATAGATGCCCTTGGAAATAAAGTTTTTTTGAGGAGTGTAAGAGATTAAAGGACATGTCCCTAAGATAGGTGTATCAAACCAAGGCAGTCTTAACCCACAGGTTGTAACTCAGTCTGGTAAACTGCTATATAGAGTTAAATACAGGGACAGACATCTGGTGGTACAAAGGAATTAAGGTGTTTTACAACTTGCATTTGTTTTTATAGTTTTTTTTTATTTTGAACAAATTATGAACTCACAAATAGTTACAAAAAGTATACTGAGAAGTCCCCTATTCCTTTAATCCAGCTTCATTCAATGTTAGCATTTTATGCAACTATAGTATCGATCATGGATTGAATTGTGTCCCCCCAAAATATGTGTCATCTTGGTTAGGTCATGATTCCCAGTAGTATGTGGTTGCCCTCCATTTTGTGATTGATGTAATTTTCCTATGTGTTGTAAATCCTAATCTCTGCCTGTGGTTAATGAGACAAGATTAGATTATGTTAAAGAGTATTAGGGTGGAGTGTAATGCCTTTACTCAGGTCACTGATTCAATGTAAAAGGAGTTTCCCTGGGGTGTGGCCTGTATCGCCTTTTATCTTACAAGAGATAAAGGGAAAGGGAAGCGAGAGAGTTGGGGACCTCATACCACCAGGAAGCAAGAGCTAGAAGAATGGCGCATCCTTTGGACTCGGGGTCCCTGAGCTGAGAAGCTCGTAGTCCAGGGGAAGATTGACGACAAGGACCTTTCTCCAGAGCCAACAGAGAGAGAAAGCCTTCCCCTGGAGCTGACACCCTTAATTTGGACTTCTATCCTACTAGACTGTGAGAGAATAAGCTTCTCTTTGTTGAAGACATCCACTTGTGGTACTTCTGTTACATCAGCAATAGATAACTAAGACAGTAACTTATCAAAACTATTGACATTGGCACACTATAGTTAACTAGACCACAGATCTTACTTGGATCTCACAAGTTTTTACAAGCAGTCTTTTTTTGGGGGGAGGGTGGAGGCTTGAGAATTATGAGTTGAGAATATTGCATACAAGTTTCCAAAGTCCTAATGGACAACATGTCTAGTATTTTCCCTCCTTCATTCTTTCTCTCCTCACACTCAGTCTCTCACTTCCTCCTCTCACACTCAGTCTCTTTCTTCCTCCCTTGCTTCCATCCTCTCACACGGAATACCACTTTAGTACCAGGCACTGTCTATGTGCTGGGGAAAGATTGATAAAAACAGACAGTTGTGGCCATACCCTTCTTCATTGTCACCCCCACCCACATTTTACCAGAATTAAATGAATTATTCATGATACAGATGTTTCCCTGTGATTTAATGTTAAGTGTCAATTTCATGCCTACTTTCTTACTAAAAGGAATGGAAGGTTTACTTACTTAGTAACTGGTGTACCTGGTCTCCAATTTGGCTGGTAGGAACTGTCAGTAAAGGTGACAGTAATTCCAGGATTTAGAAGCCAATTATATGTCTAGACTCCACTGGTCTGGTAAACAGTTTAGAGGTTCCTTTTGAGGCTGATATTTGTTCTGCCAGAGAGCCAAGATCAATTTGATCTTTTGAAAATTTATGGGAATTGCCTACAAATGAACATCCAAGGGCCTTGACCTGTTCTATATTTTTAATGAAAAATAATGATTATAATGATATTAATAACTAAAACAGACCAAGTGGTAGAGGACTAAGGTACGTCTCACCCAAGACATGGTATTTTCCATTGCCTCATATGCATATGAAAGCTGGACAATGAATAAGGAAGACTAAAGAATTCATACCTTTGAATTAAGGTGTTGGCAAATATTATTGACTATACCACGGACTGCCAGAAGAATGAACAAATCTGTCTTGAAAGAAGTATAGCCAGATTGCTCCTTGGAAGCAAAGATGGTGAGACTTTGTCTCACCTATTTTGGACATGTTTTCAGGAGGGGCCAGTCCCTGGAGAGGGACCTCATGCTTGTTAGAGTGGAGGATCAGGAAAAAAGAGGAAGACCCTCAATGAGATAGATTGACACAGTGGTTGCAACAATGGACTCAAGCATAACCACGATTGTGAGGATGGCACAGGACTGGGCAATTTTTCCTTCTGTTGTACATAGGGTCACTATCAGAACAACTTGATGGCGCCTAACAACAACAACACCACAGACCAAGGGCTTGTCCTGCTTCAGACCTTATGCTAAGTAGTTTTTTTTTTTTTTTCTAGAAATCTCACAGTAACTTAGTGCTAGTCCTGTCTTACAAATGAGGAGCCCAGAGCTCAAAGCTTTAAATCACTTGGCAAAGTTACAAGGCTACTAAGGAGCTGAGTTATCATTTAAATATGAGTTTCTCTGATTAAAACCCATGTATTAACTACTGTGATAATATATATTACATTTTCTTAACTTCTTTTAAATAAGACTCCAAATTAAATGAACTATTTCTTCCTCACTTGCTTTTCTCTTTCTCTTTTTTCTTCCCTCCCTCCTTGCCTCCATCCCTCCCTCGTCTCTCTCCTTCCTTTCCTTTTTCCTAAATTAAATATTCATGTTATCATGGTAAAATATCAGATTTATTGAGCACTGACTGTGAGTCAGCACGCTACAGGACACAGGTGCATTCACTTTATCTTGTTTACTCTAATAATCACTCTAGTAGGTGGGCATTGTTATCTCCACATTTTGGGATACATAAGTTGGTGCTCATGAGGCCAAGTAACTTGTCTGCAATCATACAACCAATATAAGGCACAATCAAGATGTGAGACTGTTCTGCAGAAAGGAGTACTCAAATGTTTATAGATTTGAAGACAATTTAGGGCAGTCTTCACAGGTTGACGAGCCCTGGTGGTACGGTGGTTAAAACTCCACTGCTAACCAAAAGGCCAGGCTTTTCAAATCCATCAGCTTCTCCTTGGAAATCCTTCGGGGCAGTTCTACTCTGTCCTATAGGTTCACTATGAGTCAGGATCGACTTAATGGAAATAGGTTCTTTTTTTTTTTTTTTTTGAATATACAACTGTAGTATTAAAATTGACATTTGCTTTTGAAGAGGCTGGTAGAAATGAGGAATATGTGTTAATTCCTTGATACCTAATGTGAGGCCATGTACACAGGTGATGCTCAGGAAATTGAGTTTTTGAAGGCTTTTTCCCTCACTGAAAGAAATACTGCAAATCTATGCCTTGTTATAACAGGGCTTCAGCTATAGCAAATCAAACCAAATCCCCTGCAATGCCACTATAGAGGCCACATGGTGAGAGGTGGTTTTGTTTTTCAATATCAGCATCTAAGAGGGTTCAGCTCTATCAGAATTTCTGAAATTGTGATGAGGACCAATTTGCAGCATAGTTACCTAGAATGTAAGTTAACCATGAAGATTCCTTGGCCTTACCTCCAAACCTTTAGAGTGGGAACCAGAAGTCAATTCCTCATGTGATTTCTTGTGGAATTTAAAACTGTGTCTTCTGTACTAGCTACTCAAGTCCATCCTTACCCCTCCCCATAATCCCACAGTAGGAAAGTCTTATTGCATGTGAAAAAAAAAGTTAATAAAGAATAATTATATTTTGTTTCATCTCATTCAACTTCTCTAGCAACCCTGTCTGTGTTGGTAGTCAGCTTCAGATTTTCTGTACAAATGTAGCATTCAACCAACTAGTTTTTGTCAAGTTGATTCTGACTCATAGTGACTCCATGTGTGTCACAGTAGAGTTGTGCTCCATAGAGTTTTCAACAAATGATGTTTTGGAAGTAGATTGCTAGTACTGTCTTCCGAGGCATATCTGGGTGGATTTAAGCCACCAGACTTTTGGTTAGCAGCTGAGCACATTAACCATTTGCACCACCCAGGGTCTCCAAATGTGGCGTTAGGAATTTCTAAATCCACAGACAATTTAACAAATTCAATTCAGAAAGTACAATTCCACTAACAGATTTGACCTTCATCTACTCTAAAACTTTTATAGTTTTTAATAGGTAGCAAGTTTGAAATAATAACTTTTATTGTTCCTTTAAAAATTTTTCAACACATGCCATTTATCCGTCTGATACTGATAATCTACAAAAGTGTAAAATTAAGCATTCAGATGAGAGATAAAAATTGAGGACTCTCAGTGAGTGTGTTTGTGTGTCTTGTCTAAACGACTTCAGTTAAACATATTTCATTGATGTAATTGGGAAGGAGCCCTGTCCAGGGTAAATTTTTTTTTCTATTTAAAAGTACGGGAAATTTGTTTGGGGCCCTTTGTAATTTCTGAGATTCTTTCCCCTGGAGATAATTGGTGTTGACTTTCCTGCTTGGTGAGTCAAAATAATGGATGTAAAGAGAATTAATAAGTCTGAAGATAATACAGAGCCTTTCCCAGCCTTCACAGGATTGAACTTTATTTTTATGCAGTTGCTGGTGTAAGTAAGGTGGAGCGTGATTGGAAAGGCAAGGCATAGTCTGCAGTTAAATCTTCAGTTAGTGTGAGGACCAGCGACTGACTTTTGCCGAATTTCGACAATCTGAGCTTCAGGTGTTGGTGTCTGCCAAGCCCGACAAATCTCTGATGTACTGCTTAGCTGAATAGCTGCTTAGAACGATCTGGTCTGTTTCCGTCAAGAGGGAGTATTTTACTGTCAGGTCATTTCCTTTCTTTACCCACAAACCCAAACCAAAACAAATAAGTAAGCAAAAACAAACAAACAAACAAAAACAAAAACAAAAAAACTACCAAACACGGAAAATAAGTATATCAGTATGCAACCATAATATTATATCCTTGACAAAAGAGGTGTGTAGAAGGAACTCTCCCAGATCCCTAATTAGTGTGTCATTAGCAAAACATCTTTCTTTCTAAGAATAACTAAGAATGGACTTTCATGACTTTTAACAAGCGAAGTGAGAAAAGTCTCACGTTTATGCCCAAATCCCTTTCCTGGTGACTATGCAATTTTAGTTGATAATTCCTATATGAAAGGATGTCTTGAAATCAATAACTTGGTCAGTAGCAAAAAGTTACGATGGTTGAACAACAGGTTGATTACAATTAATGTCATTGAACTGTACCTGTAAAGACTGTAGAAATGGCAAATCTTCTGTTATCTATATACTTACAACAATAAAAACACTGAAGAGGAAATATGAGAATTATTACAATAATGGAGCTGCTTTTTATTGAATGACTTTGGTTCAAGACACTTTCCTAAGGGCAGCTTTCATTTAATCCTCACAGCAACCTTATGAGTTATTCTGATTAGTTTATTCTTACTGTCCCCATTGAGCACATGAGCAAACTGAGGCTCAGCGTTAAGTAATCTCAAGGTCACACATCCAGGCCTGTTTGAACATCTTCTTAGACACTGCACATTCCTGCCACCACTTCTTCAGACATGTTGCTCCCTTTGCCTAAATGTGCTCTTCTTTTTTTATTTTTTTTTAACACTTACAGTTGTAGAAATATAAAGAACACACATTTTCCAGGTGTACAACTCAATAAAACCAATTACATCAATCATGTTGTGCAACCATCACCAATATATTCTTTGTCAAATTTTCCATCCTCATTAAAAAAAAAAACCAAAAAAAGAAACTTCTGTTAAATAAACATTGATCCTCTCCTTTCTCTGTCCCTCTTGCTCCTGGTAACCACTATTAAACTCTAATCTCTATATCTTCATCTATTCTAGATGCTGCATATTAGTGAAATCATACAAATGCATTCTACTTATTTCTATTTATTTAAATCTTACACAATCTTCCAGGTCCACCTCAATTCTATCTCCTCAAGAAGTCTTTTCTCATGATTCTGGCCCTCACTGAACTCTCTCAGAATCCCTAGAGCAGCATATTACTGTTGTCATATGGTGCGTATCTTGTCTTTTTTGACTGGATCCTTCTGAAGGATTGGTTCTCATCTTTTACACCTCCCAAAGTTTCTAGTACTGCTCTGGCAAGATAGTGGATGCTCAATCAAAGCTTCCTTATTTATAAATTCTTCCAATCCAAATACCTACCTGGATGCCAAAAGCCCTTGTTAAAGCAAGAGCTATGTGTTTTGCACAAGGGGTGTCAACTTGCTTCTAATAGACTCTGCAACTCACTCAGGTGAGTTGCTAATTTTCAGGAGTTGATCTTCAGACCAAGTCACTAAAGAACATATGCACCTTATTTAAATTAAAAGCAATCATTTAATGCATTTAAAATAATTTTTGGAGCTGAATTCTATTTGGAGCTGAAAGCCATCCCATATTCTCTTAAGGATAATTGAAATCTCGGTTTTTGCAGGGAGGACAGAATATCGTCAGCATTGATGATCTTTGTGATATGATGAAAGATATCTCACTGGGTTCATCATATTATAGATACACAAGAATTGTACATTTGAAGCTCAGGAATAAAAATATGCCTTGCCTTGCTGCAAATTACAATGATTATTTGGAAGTTTTGTCTGACTCTTCCATGGACAAGCAATATCTTAGAGCAGGTAAAATGTTATCTGGCAAAAATGGAAATTTTGGGGGGATTAAGAAATGTGAATACAACAACGTGCATTAAACACCCTGCAAATTTTGGGGCTGAAGTTAAGCCTTGTGAGGAATTATGAAAGAACCAGAGCTAAGGGTTTCACTCTAGAATGGGAAGACAGAGGGAATGAGTCGAGGAGCTGGACATACACAGATTAAATCAGTTTAATAAGAGATGCAGAAATACCAAATGCTCAGGATTGAAAGAAGCAGAATAAAAGTGCCCCTTAGTACTTTTCAACATTAATCAAGCATCACTGATATCAAAAAATGCCTCATCCCATGTCAAATTCTGTATAGAGCAGTTCTCAAACCTTGTTGTAGATTGACCTAATCTGTTGTTGTCGAGTGGATTTCAACTCATGGAGACCCCATGTGTTACGGAGCAGCTCTGCACTGCAGGGTTTTCTTGGCTATAATCTTTACAGAAGCAGATCATCAGGTCTTTCTTTTGAGACACTGCTGGGTGGGTTCAAATCGCTAACCTTTAGGTTAGTAGTGGAGCACAAACCATTTTCACAACCCAGGGACCTTATCTCTTCTATTAGCATGTTTGAAATCCAATATAACTCTACAACTTCAAGCTATTTTCATTATGATTAGTCATTAAAATTGTTAACTAAATTGCTGAAAGACTCGAATCCTTCTTATAGCTGATAGATTTTCCATGAACCCAACTTCTAAGTTATTATCCACAATTTGGTACATTGACTTACTCATCCTACCTCTATCGGTTACCTGGGGATGGCGGGTGGGAGTTGCAGTCACATCGTGACTGAGGGTGTGAAAATGGTAAGGGACTGGGGCATTGCGTGTTCATCCCTCCTTCAAGAAGCTTCATGGAGGAGGGTCTGGGATATCCTGAGGGGGAGTTAACTAGAGGCTGATTCAGACAGAATGGAGCAAGTTCCCTGCAAAGGCTAAAATAGAGGACCAATAGTGGGACAGGCCAGAGCTGCTCATAGAGATGGTCCTGTGGGGAATGAGAGTGGGTTACTTCAGGATCATGCGGGGTCCTTGCCAGAACCTCCTTTTCATTGGACATATTTTCAGCTCTTGATGTAGTAATGTTGGGCGTGACTAAAAATAACATTAATAATGATAAGATCAAATTTGTTTTAGAATATCACAAGTAGCATGTAAATTAGAATTCTTAAATTTTTTTAAGCTTTCCATTTAGTTATCAACAAAAATATCATTTATGGTTAAGTTGATTGATATTTTGCTTTCTAGACAGGCAATGGTTATATCAGTGTTGCACTGAATTAGGCTTCTTTCAGACCACAGATTCAAAGAACCAGCCCTTCTCTGGACTGCCTCTCAGGTAAAGGCTCTGCTTTGATATCTGTTTATCACTAGAAACCATGATTGTACATTTTTATTTCCATACTTACAGGGAAGATTATATTCATCAGGTTGGCCAATCCCAAATTAGAGAAAAATTAAAGGAGAAATCTTCTGTATGGAAATTTGAAAAATCAAAAATATTCCATTAAGATACGTAGAACCAAATCTCAGACTTCTGAATCTACCTTAATTGGTCACTGCCAGGAAACAATCTATAGGTTCTAGAGGATGAATAAGAGTAAATACACTAGTAGCCTCAGTCTTACATGTTGGTGTTACAGGGTCATTTTGTTTAATACTCTTTTACCAAGGAGGTACTTTGTGTGTTTGTTAAAAAAATTCAGTTAAGGAACCTGAGTGATAGCAAAGTTGCAAATACAAGAAGGTAAGTTGTCCCATCTGTTTTGAATTTTAGGTTAGCCAAGATTTGCTGGTTGTATGGAGCAGGACAGATCACCTTTGGTCAACTTTATTCTTATTGGTTTATGATTTTTTGTTCATATTTACTGGGCTTGTAGTGCAACATGTGGTTCCTGAGGTGGAGCCAGGATGGCGAAATAGTAAGACACTTTGTGTCATTCGTCTGACAACAAAGACCCAAAAAAACACATGAATTGAATATATATGACAATCTAGGAACCCTAAGCATCAAAGACAAAGTGGAAGAATCAGCTTGAGTGACATGTGGACTGAGAGACAATTCAAAAACAGTGGAAAAAGAATTACAGGTCACTGGCATCCTGCTGGCCGACCTGCACAGCATGGACATTTTGAGGCAAGCAGCAGCATTCCAACTTGAAACCCACTCCACCTAGTACAGCTAAGCAGGAGTGACTCTGCACACACTGTCAGAATAGAACAGGAGTGATACCAGAACTGTGAAAGTTAAGTTCACATGACCAACCCTCCACAAGCATTCCAGTCCCCACTCCAGAGCTCCATGGGCTGAGGGGCACTTCCTCCCTCACACCCATCCCCCTCCCCACTCCAACACCAGTCTGTGGGCATTCAACACCGCCATGCCTCCTAAGCCAAGAACTCACGGTTCCAGGCTGGAAGTGCCCATCCCTTTGCCCAGCCACTGGTGCAGGTTGTCCATGGGCTTGCAGTGCTCTTCACCCCCTCCAGTCACCCACACCAGTGCCTTTCTGGTTGTGCTGGCACAGCACATCCACATTGGGATAAGGCAGGCCTGGTTTCCAGCTGAAGCTCACTTTCAACTGCCAAGCAGGAGCTGCAGATCTGTGGCATTTTACACCACCCCACCCCCTAAGCTAGTAGCTCTTGGCCAGGTCCAAGACTTGCAGTGCCCTCCACCCGCTCTGATCACCCACACCAATACCTTTCTGGTTGAGCCAGCACTGCATGTCCACATTGAGTCAAGGCTGGCAGTGTTCCCAGCTGAAGCCCACCTGTGGCAGCCAAGGAGGATCTGCAGACTTGTGGCATTTGATATCACTTGGCGTCTTAAACTGGTAGCTCTCTGCCTGGTTCAAGGCACCTACCCTTTCCACCAGCCACTGGCACGTGAGGTCCGGAGACTCGCAGTGCTATCAGCCCCCTCCAATAACCCCCACCAGCACCTTGCTGGCTGAGCCAGCACAGCACCTTCATATTATGTCAGGCTGGCAGTGTCCACAGCTGAAGTTCACTTGCAGCAGCCAAGCAACAGCTGTAGAAATGTACTATTTGACAGTTCCCCACCCCATAAGCTGGTAGCTCTCTGTCTGGTCCTAGGTGTCTGCCCCTCTGCCCAGCCACAGGCACAGGAGATTCATGGACTTGCAGTGCCCTCTTCCCTCTGGGATCAGCCACGCCAGAGACTTGCTGGCCAAGCCGGCACACCAAGTCCATGATGGGACAAGGCAGGCAGTGTTTCTAGTTGCAGCCCACTTCACCTGCAACAGCCAAGTGGGAGATACAGGCCTGTGGCATCTGACACTGTCCCTCCCCCTAAGAGCTAAACCCACCCACGCTGGGAGCCTGAGGGCCAGTGGTGTCCCCCAATCCCTCTAGCCAATGGCACCAGGTGCCCAAGAACTGGCTGCACAACCTCCCCATATGATGTGCTCTAGTGTACAAGGATGCACCCTCCAACCAGGCACTGGTGGGCAGACAGCAGTCCCCTGCTTTGCTCCTCTCATAATACCCTACTGCAACCAGAGACTTGTACCTGTTCTGAACACCCCTGTGAAGCATTGCCCTCCGTGGGTCTCTAGGTGAGAGTCTCCACACAGCACACCTGGTAACCAAAGACCCGGGCATCTTTGCCCCAACTATCCAGCAATTGGCAGAGTACACACACAACCAAACCTAATGACCGGGGAAAACACCCCCTGCGCCTATGGCAAGGTGACCAGCAGGACAGATACATCACTTCACCAAAAATGCCACCTACATCCTCAGCAGCCCCACAATAACAGTAAAAAGGGTGCTGTGCTTACAAACCTAGTAGTGCTCTGCCCACCCAGAGAAAGGAGTTGAGAGCTTCAACGTGGCCAGATTAGTGACCAGAGTAGCACACACACCCAGTGTACTCATATATATCAAAACAAAACAAAACAAAATTACAGGATGAGGTAAACATACAATAAGTAAGCAAATAGAAATAATTTCTTCATGCCTTTGAGACAACAGTCTATATATCAAATCACATAAATAAGCAGGACAAGATGACTCCAGAAAGCAACCAAAATAAAGAACCAGAACACCTTCCCGAGGAAGATAAGGCAATCAAATTACCTGATAAAAAATTCAAAGGACTAATATACAGAGCATTCCAAGAGGTCAAGAAGGAGATCAAGGAAAACACAGACAAAACCAAGGAAAACAGACAAAGCAATAGAAGAATTCAGGAAAACAATACAAGAACCAAATGACAGAATAAGCTACTGGAAACCATAAAAAAACAGCAGCTAGAAACCCAAAAGATTGACAATAAAATTTCAGAATTAGACAACTCAATAGAATGTCATAGGAGCAGAACAGAGACAATGGAAGCCAGAATTAGTGAGGCTGAATATAAACCCCTTGAGATCAATTTGAGGAAAATTCAGAAAAAAATGAAGAAAGCCTAAGCATTATGTGGGATTCTATCAAGAGGAAAAACCTACAAGTAATTGGAGTTCCAGAACAAGAAGGGATGGATAACAGAAAACACAGAGAGAATTATTGAAGATTTGCTGGCAGAAAACTTCCCTAATATCATGAAAGACTAGAAGATATCTATACAAGAGTCTCAACCAACCCCATGTAGGATAGACCCCAAAAGAATGTCACCAAGACATGTCATAATCAATCTTGCAAAAACCAAAAACAAATAATCTTCAGAGTGGCTAGGGATAAATCAAAAGTCACCTACAAAGGAAAACCAATAAGACTAAACTCTGATTACTCCACAGAAACCATACAGGCCAGAAGGCAATGGGATGACGTATATAAAACCTTGAAGGATAAAAAATTGCCAGCCAAGAAGTATATATCCAACAAAATTATCTCTCAAATATGATGGTGAGATTAGATCATTTCCAGATAAATAAAAATTAAGGGAATATATGAAAACCAGACCAAAATTACAGGAAATATTAAAGGGAGTCCTCCGGTTAAAGAACCAAAAACATCAGACAACAGTCCAATCCAAGACTAGGATACAGGACAGAACAACCAGAAACCAACCGATAAAGAGAATTCACAAAAATCAAACAGAACGAAAAGACTGAAAATAGGGAACCAGAGATGTCAATATGTAAATGATGACAACGTCAAAACAAAAAGAGGGAGTAAACAGTGTAGACATATAACTTCATATGGAGAGAAAGTCAAGGCGATATCAAGAAATAAAAGGCTAGTTTAAACTTATGGAAATAAAGGTAAATTTCAAGGTAACAACAAAGGAAGCTAACAAACTTACCCATCAGAATAAAAAAGGAGAAAAACAAAGTGTCAGCAAACACAAAGTCAACAGTAATGAAAAAAAATGAAAAGAAAATCCATGAACAAAAAGAACTCAGCACAGAAAATTAAGCAGAACAATGAAATTATCCACACCACACAAACACACACACACTCACACAAAATAAAATACAAGAAAATAACAGCCATAAACTCACATGTATCAATAATTGTACTGAATGTAAATGGCCTAAATGCAACAGTAAAGAGACAGAAAGTGGCTGAATGGATAAAAAACATGATCCCTCTATATGCTCTCTACAAGAGACATACCTTAGATACAAAGACATAAACAAACTAAAACTCAAAGGATAGAAAAAAAAATATCAAGAGAACAATAACTAAAAAGCAGGAATGGCAATATTAATCTCCAATAAAATAAAATTTAAAGCAAAATCCACCATAAAGAATAAGAAAGAACACTACATAATGATTAAAGAGTAAATACACCAGAAGGACATAAACATAATAGATATATATACACACCCATAACAAAAGAGAGATTAAAGAAGTATATATACATATATATTAAAAAAAAAACCTCCAAACAAAAATAAAGGTCTGGCCTGGATTGCGTCACTGGAGAATTCTACTAAATTTTCAGAGAAGAACTCACACAAGTACTACTTGTCTTAGTCATCTAGTGCTCCTCTAACAGAAATACCTCAAGTGAATGGCTTTAACAAAGAGAAGTTTATTCTCTCACAGTCCAGTAGGCTACAAATCCAAATTCAGGGAATCAGCACCAGGGGAATGCTTTCTCTGTCAGCTCTGGAGGAAGGTGTATGTCATCAATCTTCCCTCGGTCTGGGAGCTTCTCTGCCCAGGAACCTCAGGTCCAAAGGACACGCTCTGCTCCCGGCACTGCTTTCTTGGTGGTATGAGGTTCCCCAGTGTCTCTGCCTACTTCTCTCTTTTATATCTCAAAAGAGATTGGCTTAAGACACCATCCTATCTTGTAGACCTCATCAGTATAACCTCATCACAGTGATAGAGTTTACAACACATAAGGAAATCACATCAGATTACAAAATGGTACACAATCATACAATACCAGGAATCATGACACAGCCAAGTTGACAGATATTTTTTGGGGACACAATTCAATCCATGACATTACTCAAACAATTTGAGAGCATAGAAAAGGAAGGAAAGACACCATAAAAAAAGAAAATTATCAACCAATATCCCTCATGAACATAGACACAAAAAATTCTCAACAAAATTCTAGCTAATATAATTCAATAGCATATCAAAAAATAATATATCATGACCAAGTAGGATTCATACCAGATATGCAGGCATAGTTCAATATTAGAAAATCAACCAACATAATCTACCACATAAATAAAACAAAAGAAAAAAAATCATATGGTCATATCAATTGATGCAGAATGGGCATTTGACAAAGTCTAACACCCATTCCTGATAAAAACTGTCTGCAAAATAGGAATAGAAGGGAAATTCCTCGACATAAATAAAGGCACTTATACAAAACCAGGAGCCCTGGTAGGGCAGTGGTTAAGAGCTCGGTTGCTAACCAAATGGTTGGCAGTTCGAACCTACCAGCCACTGACTGGAAACCCTATGAGGCAGTTCTACTCTGTCCTGTAGGGTTATTATGAGTTAGAATCAACTCGATCGCAATAGGTTTGGTTTTGGTTTATACAAAACCAACAGCCAACATCATTCTAAAGGGAGAGAGACTGAAAGCATTCCCCTTGAGAACTGGAACCAAACAAGGATGCCATTTATCACTACTCTTATTCAACATTGTGCTGGAAGTTCTAGCTAGTACAATAAAGCAAGAAAAAATAAAAGGCATCCAAATTTGTAAGGAAGAAGTAAAACTATCCCTATCCACAGAAGATATGATCTTATATGCAGAAAATCCCAAAGAATCCACATGAAAGCTACTGGAACTAATAGAAGATTTCAGCAAAGGAGCAGGATACAAGATTAACATAAAAAAACAGTTGGATTCATCTATGCCAACAAAGAGAACTTCGAAAAGGAAATCATCAAATCAATACCATTTACAATAGCCCCCAAGAAAATAAAACACATAGGAATAAATCTAACAAGGGACATAAAACACCTATACAAACAAAACTACAAAGTACTACTGCAAGAAACCAAAAGACACCTATACAAGTGGAAAAATATACCATGGTCATGGATATGAAGAGTCGACATGTGAAAATGTCAGTTCTATTCGAAACTATCTACAGATGCAATGCAACCTTGATCCAAATCCCAACAGCATTCTTTAATGAGATGGAGAAACAAATCAGCAACTTGTGTATGGAAAGGGAAGAGGCCCCGGATAAGTAAAAACATCAATGAAGAAGAACAAAGTGGGAGGCCTAGCACTACCTGATCTTAGAACCTATTATACAGCCACTGTAGTGAAAACAGCCTGGTACAGGTACAGCCACAAACACATAGACCAATGGAACAGAATTGAGAACTCAGATGTAAATCCATCCATCTATGAGCAGCTGATATTTAACAAAGGGCCAAAGTCCATTAAATGGGGAAAAGACAGTCTCTTTAACAAATGATACTGGCATAACCGAATGTCCATCTGTTAAAAAAATGGAACAAGATCCATACCGTATGCCATACACAAAAAACTAACTCAAAATGTATCAAAAACCTAAATATAAAACCTAAAACAATAAAAATCATGGAAGAAAAAATAGAGACAACGCTAGGTGACCTAATACATGGCATAAATAGTATACAAACCATAACAAACAATATACAAACACCAGAAGAGAAACAAGATAAATGGGAGCTACTAAAAATTAAACATTTATGCTTATCAAAAACTTCACCAAAAAGATAAAAAGAAAACTACAGAGCAGGAAAAATTTTTTTGCTAAAACCTGTCTGACATGGATCTGATCTCTAAAATCTACAAAACACTTCAACACCTTAATAGCAAACAGACAAAGAATCCAACTAAAATATGGGCAAAAGACATGAACAGACACAAAGAACATGTAAAGGTGGCTAACAGACACATAAGGAATTTCTTGCCATCATTAGCCATTAAAGAAATGCAAATCAAAACTACAATAAGATACCATATCACCCTGACAATACTGGCAGGAATCCTAACAAATGCCGGAGTGCTTGCAGGGAGATTTGAACTCTTATGCACTGCTAGCGGGAATGTGAAATGGTACAACCACTTTGGAAAGCGATATGGCACTTCCTTAAAAAGCTAGAAATAGAAATACCATACAATCCAGAAATTCTACTCCAAGGAATATATGCTAGAGAAATAAGAGCTGTCACATGTCATATGCACACCCATGTTCACTGCAGCACTATTCACAATAGTAAAAAGATGGAAACAACCTAAATGGCCATTGACAGATGAATGAATAAACAAATTTTAGTACATACACAATGAAAAAGAACAATAATAAATGTGTGAAACATCTCACAATGTGGATGAATCTGGAAGGCATAATATCGAGTGAAATAAATCAGTCACAAAAGGACAAATGTTGTATGAGACCACTATTACAAGAACACAATAAAAGTTTATACACAGAAAAAAAGATCTTTGAAGGTTATGAAGTTGGGGAGGGAGAGAAGGGGAAGTCACTAACTAGATAGTAGACAAGTGTCAACTTTGGTAAAGGGAAAGACAACACATGATATAGGGGAAGCCAACATAATTGAACCAAAGCAAAGGCATAGAAATGTCTTAGACACATCAAAACACCTTGAAGGACTGAGTTACTGGAGTGGGGGACTAGGGACCATAGACTCGGGAGGTATTCTAGGTCAATTAGGATAAAGAAAATGTTCTACATCCTACTTTGGTGTGTAGTGTATCTGGTCTTAAAAGCTTTTGAGTGACCATCTAAAATACACCTATTGGTCCTATCCCATCCAGAGCAAAGGAGAATGAAGAAAACAAAAGACACAAGGAAAATATTTGCTCAGAGGACTAAAAGACCACATGAATCACACCTCCACCAGCTTGTGCTCAGAAGAACTAGATAGTGCCTGGTTACAACCACTGACTGCTCTAACAGGCATCACAAAGAGAGTCAGGGACAGAGTGGGAGAAAAAAGTAGAACAAAACGCAAATTCACAAAACAAGACCAGACTTACTGTTCTGACAGAGATGGAAGGAATCCCGGAGAAAATGGACCCCAGACACTCTGCTAACTGAGAACTGAAACACTCCTGAAGCCTACTTTTCAGACAAAGATTGTTGTTGTTAGGTGCCTTCGACTTAGTTTCAACTCATAGCAACCCTACATACAACAGAACAAAACACTGCCTGGTCCTGTGCCATCCTCAAAATCATTGTCATGCTTAAGCCCATTGTTGCAGCCACTGTGCCAATTCATCTCGTTGACGGTCTTTTTCTTTTTCACTGACCCTCTACTTTACCAAGTAGACAAAGATTAGACAGTCCTATAAAACAAGCAATAACACATGTGAGGAATGTGCTTCTTAGTTCAGTCAAATGTATGAGACCAAATGGGCAATTCCTGCCCCAAAAGCAAGATGAGAAGGCAGGAAGGGACAAGGAATTGGATGAATGGACACAGGGAAACCGGAGCGGAAACGGGAAGCATGTTGTCACATTGTGTGGATTGCAATCAATGTAACAAAACTATATGAATAAATTTTTGAATGAGAAATTAGCTTGAGCTTCAAACATTCACCTAAAACACACACACACACATAAAGACTTGGTTACTGACCTCTAGATATGTCCACTAGAAACAGAAGCTAATAAATATGAAGAACTTTAAAGGCAATTTCAAACTTAAAATTGCAGGAAGGGGATTCTTTATTTGTGAGTATGCGTGTATGCAGGTATGTTGTACATGAAAATGCATAGATATAATATGGAAAAATATCCTGAAGGATAAAATCATAATAAAAGTATAAATTTGGGGGAAAAGAGTATGAACTTGAAGCCTATAGTTTCTCCTATCAAAGTCCCCCAAAACTCAAATTCCCTAATGAGAAATGGAGCTATGAGTTAGTCTAACTCAGGTATATTAATTTGACCATACAGTTTAAGAGTGGTGTTTATGGTGAAGGTATCTATATTGGGGCAAACACTAACTGAAGCCTCACTTCTTTTCGTGTCTGTTCTACCAGTGTGGAGAGAGAGCCCATCCACTTTTTCAGCCCCTTGTTCCTTTACATATCTTTTTTGCTCCTAGGACACATGAGGGGAAATCTTACTTTTTCCTTGGCTTCCTCTTCAGTCTTTCTTTGGGGTTCTAGATACCTGGGGCTAGAATGACTGGAACTGGACAGGTTTGAGGAGCCCTGGAGTGCACCTCTCGGAGTTGGAGGCAGTCTGGCTCTAACTGCCTCTGTGCTCTATTCCTGCTCAACAGGCAGGCAGGCAGGCTATGCATTGAGGTTTCTTCCTCCTACAGCGTTTACAAGTCCAGGTACTAGTGTGGGCTTGGTGGGTTGGTGAATAGGCTTTTCTGCTTTCCTTGTTCTGAAGCCCTAGGTGGCATTCAGAAAACAGCAGCTGGTGGCGTCTATAACCTCTTCACTATGGTTCTACATTGGATTGGCCAAGGGTCCAGATAGACAAGTAATTTGCTGGTCACGTTCCTCCCTGCTTAACTACTAGAGGACTTCATAAGGGGAGTTGCTAGTTACAATAGATAGATAATTTCCTACTTAAACTGAAGAAATTCTTTTAACTATTTTAAGTAACTAACTCAGATTCTCAGGGGAAAACAAAACAACTAAAAAACCCAAAAACCACCACTTTCTTTCTATAGATGCCTTTCTTTACACTCCTCATCTCTGCTCTTCAGCACCTACAATTTTCTCATTTTCTTTGCAGGTATTTTATTAAGCAATGTTCAGATGTCTTTGGCCCTGAGTTCAATTACAAATCAGTGACTCAGGGTGTTATGGCCACCAACATGTACTACGGTGGCTTCAATGTGAAGGGAAGCAAAATCATCTTTCCCAATGGTTCCATTGATCCTTGGCATTCTCTGGGAATCACAAAGGATATCAGTAAAGATTTGCCTGCTGTCTTCATTAAAGGTAACTATCATGGTTTGAATTATGTCCCCCATAAAATGTGTGTATCAATTTGGCTAGGCCATGATTCCAGGTACTGTGTGATTTTCCTGTATGTTGTAAATCTGCCTCTATGATGTTAATGAGGGAGGATGGGTGACAGTTGTGTTGGTAAGGCAGGACCTGATCTACAAGACTGGATTGTGTCCTGGGGCAATCTCGTGAGATGTAAAAGACAGAAGTGAGCAGTGAGACAGGGGGACCTCATACCATCAAGAAAGCAGTGCTGGGAGCAGAGCGCGTCCTTTGGACCAGGATCCCTGTGCCGAGAAGCTTCTAGTCTGGGGCAACACTGATGAGAAGGCCAAGAGAGAGAAAAAGCCTTCCCCTGGAGCTGACGCCCTGAATTTGGACTTTTAGCCTACTTTGACTGTGAGGAAATAAACTTCTCTTCGTTAAAACCATCCACTTGTGGTATTTCTGTTATGGCAGCACTAGATGACTAAGACAGTAACACAGTTGTGAATAGCCAAAGAGCCACAAATAGGATGAAATGTATCAGCATGTAATAATAATTTATGGGGGCAATTGTGGTTCAGTGGCTAAATTCTTCACTTTCATGCAGGAGAACCAGGCTGAACTCCCAGACAATCACCTCATGTACAGCCACCACACACCTGTCAGCGGAGGCTTGTGTGTGTTGATACTGAGCAGGTTCCAGTGTAGCTTTCAGACTAAGTCGAACGAAGAAGTCAGGTATGGTGATCTATTTCCAGAAATCAGCCAATGAAAAACCATGGATCACAATGATCCTATCTGCAACCAGTCATGGGTATGGCACAGGACCAGGCAGCATTTTTTGTTGTGCGTGGGTCGCCATGAGATGGGGGTTGGCTTGACTTCAGCTAACAGCAACAATGTTAATAAATTGCTTTTGATATTGTTATTGACAAGAAACACAAAATACTTCTAAGCAGGTGTCATGGATTGAAATGTGTCCCCTCAAAATATGTCTGTCAATTTGGCTAGGCTGTGATTCCTAAGAGAATAGCGTATCCTTTGGACCTGGGGTTTCTGCTCTGAGAAGCCCCTAGATCAAGGGAAGATTAATGACAAGGACCTTCCCCAAATGCTGACAGACAGAGAGAGACTTCTCCTGGAGCTGCCATCCCGAATATGGACTTCTAGCCCCTAGACTGTGAGAGAATAAATTTCTCTTTGTTAAAGCCATCCATTTGTATTTCTGTTATAGCAGCACTAGATAACTAAGTCAGCAGGTAATAGGTAGATCATTTAGTCTTCACTAATATTTCATCATCATGCTAACATCTAAAATAGAACACCTTAAAAAGCACTAATCAGCACAGACAAAAATGAACATATAAAATGAACACTTTATCTACTGTTGTCTTTATTTTTTTTATAAGAAGTCAGTAATCAGGTGAAATGAAGTCATTTTCTTTTGTAAATGTAATTGCTAATTAAAACAAGTTATTTTGTCTAGGGCTCTGAACACTAGATAAATGAGTGCAATAGTACAGCAGCTTAGTTCTTAAGCAGGACCTTACATGGAACACACAGTCTTTCCATGTAATCCATTTTATATGTTGCGGTTACTGAAATTATTTTTAAAAATAATCTCAATAATACAGTTTTAGTACTGGTTAAAATGTGTATTCCCACTGCAAAATAAACATCGGCTACTTATTATGCTAATATGATATTTATAAAAGCTTTCCCCATGGTTTCCAGCTAAAGACCTTCACAAATTAAACATTGGCTGCTTACTATGCTAATGTGGTATTTACAAAAGTCTTCACCATGGTTTCCAGCTCAAACATTCTTGAAGCTTTAATATGAGAATGGCAAAACAACCACTGGATTTGGTAACTTGGGCCTCTCTGATTGAGTGCTATTCTGGATGAGTCAGTAGAAGTAAGGATAAAGTATACTGAGATAAGAGGTGAAGAAACAGAAACAACATGCATAGACACCTCAACTATGATGGGTAGAAGAGAAAAAGTACAGCTGCTGGAGAAGGTTATTGAGTTAAGCAGGTTGACCCCACTGTAGTGGGAAGGCAGGAAAGAAATTTTCCAGTGGCACGAGGAGGACTGGCCTTCACTGGTGGCTCCACTGTAACAGGAACAAAGAAGTTAAGGATGAGAGAAAACACAGTAGTTTTATAGTCTTGGTGGCAGGAGTTTGAGAAAGTTCTTCAGTTGGAAAAACCATTCTTAGAATTATCCAACCCAAATCAAGAACACTAATTCCTGCTACCTAGCTCTTAAACTTCTCTGTATCTTCTCCTGCAACAATTCAAAACACATCTAACCAGTACTCCTCGTCTACTCTTCTTACTTCAGCTAATCCAACAAGTTCACTCACACTGTGTGTGTATATGATAATAGTAATCAATTTTTGCCCAAATGCCTATCTTATAATAAGGAGGAAGAGATTATGTTGGTTTTCTAATGAAAATGGGAAGCAGGAAGATCCCACTGTAAAGGGAAGGCAGGAAGAGGAAGGGTCCAGCTGGCACTATCAGACTATGTTATCTTCCAGAGATGAGATCCTAACATAAATTCTTGCTGGGGAAGTTTAGTGCCTTATCCAAATCTCATAGTAGTTTTGCTCCTTTTGGCTTAGTGACTACAAATTTAGTGCCAAGACAATCTCATGCCCCTTTTTGTTTTTGCAAAGTGTACACAGCATAAATATGACCCCAAAAGGGACAAGACTGACATTTGGTTCTTGCCATTTTGTGGCCTCTGCATAGATGTTATGGGTGAGATCACCTCTTAATGGGAAATTACAATCCTTTAGGGATTAATTTAATTGAAATGTCAAAGAGATGAGTGGGGAGATTTTTTTCAACACCTTAAGACAAATGAAAAGAAATAGTATTTAACTAAGTTCCTATTTCATGGCTGCAGGGCAGGGAGCTTTAAGGTTTAAAGGGTCACTGGTGCTTCTAGGAAATGTCAGACTTTAGAGGATATTCTAGTTTTCTGGTCTCTCTCTAGAAGGTATCCTTGCCCTTTTCCCACCAAGATCAATCAGATAATGTTCAGATCTGAGTCAGAATCCCATGGACATACCCAGGGCGTGGGTGCTCACTATAGCTGTGACATGGGAACATACAAGTCCTGCATACTTGCTTTGACTGCCATTTCTCTCATATTCAAGAGCGAGTGATATATAGTGTCAAAATAAAAACTAAAGTCAGCTCTAAATAAAATATATTATGTATTACACATTATATATGTTATTCACAGTCTTTATTGGTACCATTGAGTAGGCTCCAGCTCATGGCAATCCCAAGTACAACAGAGAGAATTGCCGCTGGATCTCGTGTCATTCTCATGATTACTGGCATACTTGAGTCCAGTGTTGCCTTCCAACCTGGGGAGCTGATCTTCTAGCCCTATATCAGACAATATTGTGTTGTGATCCATAGGAATTTCATTGGCTACTTTCAGAAATAGATCACCAGGCCTTTTCTTTCTAGTCTTAGTCTGGAAGCTCCATTGAAACTTGTCCAGCATGGGTGACCCTGCTGGTATTTGAAATATTGGTCTCATAACTTCCAGAATCATAGCAACTTGCAAGCCACCACTGTATGACAAAGTGACAGACAGGTAGTGAATTCACAAACTATAGGACTATATCTTTCAATAAGATGGTAAGTGTAAAATACTTAGTATAGAGCCTGGAACGTAGCAATTGCTCATGGTTTGTAACTCTGAAGAGTAGGAGTCAAATGACTTGGGATAAGCATCCACAGTAGACCAAGAGCACTATACAAACTTCCTTATGCATAGAATTATTTTACTACCTGTCTTAATCATCTTGTGCTGCTATCGCAGAAATACCACACTTGGGTGGCTTTAACAAAGAGAAATTTATTCTCTCACAGTCTAAGAGGCTAGAAGTCTGAATTCAGGGGGCCAGCTCCAGGGGAAGGTTTTCTATCTTTCTTGGCTCGTGGGGAAGGTCCTTGTCATCAATCTTCCCCAGTCAAGGAGCTTCTCAGCACAGGGACCCGGGTCCAAAGGACACACTATTCTGCTGACTCTTGTTTCTTAGTGGTATGAGGTCCACCTGTCTCTCTGCTCCCTTCTCTCTTTTATATTTCAAAAGAGATTGACTTAAGATATAACCTAATCTTGTAGATTGAGTCCTACCACATTAACATAATTGCCGTTAATTCCACCTCATTAACATCATAGAAGCAGGATTTACAACACATAGGAAAATCACGTGAGATGACAAAATGGTGGACAATCACACCATACTGGGAATCATGGACTAGCCAAGGTGACACACATTTTTTGGGGGGACAAAATTCAATCCATAACACTACTCAAACACCAATCTGTTGTATCCTACTTCTAAATGAATGTCTAACATTAATTTTACAATGATTCTACTTATTTTTAAATGGAAGTAATTTTATTTGTGCCTAAACCAAAAAACCAAACCAAACCCATTGCCACTGAGTCAATTCTGACTCATAGCAGTCCTATAGGACAGAGTAGAACTGCCCCAGACAGTTTTCAAGGCTGTAAATCTTTACGGAAGCAGACTGCCGCATCTTTCTCCCATGGAGCGGATGTTAGGTTTGTACCACCGACCTTTCTATTAGCAGATGAGTACCTTGACCACTGCACCACCAGACCTAGCCACTGTTTATTCCTGTGCTATCCAATAAAAGTATAATGTGAGTTATACATTTGAATCACATATATAATTTTAAAAATTCTAGTACACACACACACAAGTGAAGTTAACTTTAAGAATATATTTTATTTGACCCAGTATATCAGAATGTTCCCATTTCAACATATAATTAATATAAGAGGATTGTTAACATGATGTTTATATTCATTTCTTTCATACTAAGTATTCAAAATCCAGTGTGTATTTTACTTAAGGCACATCTCAATTTGGACAAGCCATATTTCCAGGGCTGAGCAGCCAATGTGGCTCACAGTGGCTACCATATTGAATAGTACAGGTCACACTTGATGTGTATATCCTCATTAAATCCTCCTAACAATCAAAGGTAGTTACTATCACATTTCTCATTTTACACATGAGAAAACTGACCATAAAACCAGTAAACCTGTTGCCCTCAATTTGATCCCAACTCATGATGACCCCATATGTGTCAGAGTAGAACTATGCTCTGCATGGTTTTCAATGGCTGACTTTTTTTTTTTTTTTTTTCCTGGAGGTAGATAGCTAAGTCTTTCTTCTGAAGAACCTCTTGAGTGGACTCGAACCTCCATCCTTCTGATGGAAGCCTAGTATGTTAACCGTTTGTACTACGCAGGCACTCAGAGAGAGGTTAAGTCAACTGGCCTAAGGCTTGCAGTGTAATAAGTAGTAGGACCAGACTCAAGTCAAAGGAGTCTCACTGGCATTGATGCTCCTTATCAACCATGCCACATGCCTTCCAACTTGTTGGGAGATACAAGTTCTTATGTTTTCAAAAAGACCTCCAAAACCTTAGAAAGCCATTGCCAATTCTTCTTTTTCATGGGAATTAAGAAGGAATGCTTGAAATCATTCATTTAAAAATATTCATGGAGGGCTTACTTGTGTCAGATGCTGTGCTGGGCAGTAAGGGTGTGAGGGTGCGCATAGTCCCTGCCCCCCAGGAGCTACCAGGCATACATGTGAGACAGACATTGATCAAATAAATGCACAGAGAGCTTTCCTGGGTCACAGATGTCTGAACAGAATTGAGAAGGAAAAGGAGAAATTTTAGTATTTACTCTCTAGAAAGCAAACTCCTTGATTGCTGGGGCAGTTATTATTCGTCTTTGAATCCGTGGTGCCTAGTACATGGTTGATGTTCAGAGACTGTGTGCTGAAGGAAAAATGCTACTCACTCCATTATAATAATGAAGTTAAGAGAACCTGGCAAGGAGGTCAAAGTCTAATCTTCAGGTTGTTCATATTGGCTAAAGAAAAGACCACTTATGTCTAACTAGAAAATAATTTCAAGGCCTGGTCAAGTTTTATAGATGAATATGCCTTTTCCACTTTACCTCCATTTCCACATCTATTTGTTATCCTATTTCTAATTGGTTTTGCATTCAGTTAGTTTTTTGTGCTCATTGAATATATAGTTTTATGGCTCATTATATTAGATAATAATAAAATAAAATTGGTATAATAACCTTTTTCTTTTATGAATTTCATTATGTATTCTTGGATATTCATAATTTAAGTATGTGTCAGAACTATCATTTTACACTTTGGTTGTTGTTAGGTATCGTCGAGTCGGTTCTGACTCATAGTGACCCTATGTACAGCAGAATGAAACACTGGCCTGTCCTTCACGATCCTCACAATGGTTGCTATGTTTGGGCCCATTGTTGCAACCACTGTGTCAATCTAATTTGGGGGTCTTCCTCTTTTTCACTGACCTCCTACTTTACCATGCATGATGTCCTTCTCCAGGAACTGGTCCCTCCTGAAAACATGTCCAAAGTACGTGAGACAAAAGTCTCACCATCATCGATTCCAAGGAGTACTCTGGCTGTATTTCCTCCAGGACAGACTTGTTCATTCTTCTGGCAGTCCATGGTATAGTCAATATTCTTTGCCAACACTAAAATTCAAAGGCATCAATTCTTCTTTTGTCTTCCTTACTCATTGTCCACCTTTCACACTCATATGAGGTGATTGAAAATATCATGGCTTGGGTCAGGCACAACTTAGTCCTCAAAGTGACATCTTCGCTTTTGGACATTTTAAAGACGTCTTTTGCAGCAGATTTGCCCAAGGCAATGCATCATTTGATTTGCTTACTGCTACTTCCAGGGTGTTGATTGTAGATCCAAGAAAAATGAAACCCTTGACAACGTCAATCTTTCCTCCATTTATAATGATGTTGCTCATTGGTTCAGTTGTTTTCTTTATGTTGATGTGTAATCCATACTGAAGGCTGTAGTCTTTGATCTTCATCAGTAAGTGCTTCAAGTCCTCTTCACTTTCAGCAAACAAGGTTGTGTCATCTGCATATAGCAAGCTGTTAATGAGTCTTCCAACAATCCTGATACCACATTATTCTTCATATTGTCCAGCTTCTCAGATTACTTGCTCAGCATACAGATTGAATAAGTGTGGTGAAAGGATACAATCCTGATGTATACCTTTCTTGATTTTAAATCATGCAGTATCCCCTTGCTCTGTTTGAAAGACTGCCTCTTGGTCTATGTACAGGTTCTACATGAGCACTATTAAATGTTCTGAAATTCCCACTCTTCTCAATGTTATTTATAATTTGTTATGATCCACATGGTCGAAAGCCTATGTATAGTCAAAACAACACAGGTAAACATTTTTCTACTTTCAGCCAAGATCCACCTGACATCAGCAGTGATATCCCTCATTGCAAGTCCTCTTCTGAACACAACTTTAATTTCTGGCAGTTCCCTGTCCACATACTGCTGTAGCCACTTTTGAATGACCTTCAGCAAAATTTTACTTGTGTGTGATATTAATGATATTGTTTGATAATTTCTGTTTTCTGTTGGATCTCCTTTCTTTGGAATGGGCACAAATACGGATTTCTTGCAGTCAGTTGGCCTGGTAGCTATCTTCCAAATTTCTTGCCATAGACAAGTGAGCACCTCCAGTGTTGCATCAGTTTGTTGAAACATCTCAATTTGTATACTGTCAATTCCTGGAGCATTGCTTTACGCTAGTGCCTTCAGTGCAGCTTGCACTTCTTCTTTCAATACCATCACTTCTTGATCATATGCTACCTCCTGAAATGGTTGAACATGGACCATTTATTTTTGGCACAGTGACTCTGTATTTTCCTTCCATCCACATTTGATGCTTCCTATGTCATTCAATATGTTGCCCATAGAACCCTTCTAAATTGCAACTTGTGGCTTGAATTTTTTGTTCCATTCTTTCAGCTTAAGAAATGCCAAGTGTGCTCTTGCCTTTGATTTTCTAACTCCAGGTCGTTGCACATTTCATTATAATAAGTTTACTTTTTATTCTTGAGATGCCCTTTGAAATCTTCTGTTCAGGTCTTTCATTCAACATTTCTTCCATTCGCTTTAGAAACTGTATGTTCAATAGCAAGTTTCAGAGTCTCTTTTGACAACCATTTTGGTCTTTTCTTTCTTTCCTCTCTTTTTAATGACCATTTGCTTTCTTCATGTATATTGTCCTTGATGTCATCCCACAACTTGTCTGCTCTTTGGTCATTAGTATTCAGTGTGTCAAATCTGTTCTTAAGATTGTCTCTAAATTCAGGTGGGATATACTCAAGGTCATATTTTGGCTCTCGTGGACTTATTTTAATTTTCTTCAGCTTCAACTTGAACTCGCATATGAGCAATTGATGGTCTGTTACACTTTTACAATTTTTACCCTTTGGCATTTTCAAATTTGGCCATTGACCAAAATTAAATGCTATAAGTCAGTTGTGGCAGTGCGATGATTGAGAATCTTTATAATTTTAATTTAGGAGGTAGGAGGAAAAATGGGGCTAGATTTGTCATGGTAGAAAAGCAGTGGTTATTCACATTAGCAGGGAGAGAAGGATATTTTGTTACTTTTGTGGTTACGTGATAGTAACCAGTTCAGACTCCGCATGGCAACCCCATATGTTTCTGAGTAGAGCTGTGCTCCATAAAGTTTTCAATGGCCATGATCTTCTGGAAGTAGATTGCGAAGCTTTTCTTCTGAGGCACCTCTGTATGGATTCAAACTGCCAACCTTTCAGTTAGTAGCCAAGCACTTAATGGTTTGCATCACTCAGGGACTCATTGCAGTTTCAGAGTGTCCTTGTTTTTGTCTATGTTCAGACATGATCACAGGGTCTTATTTGTGCCTGGTCTCATCACAGTCGTGGCATGACCTCATCTGATGTTGAAATTCTGTGAAATTGTTTAATTTATAGGGAACACTGTTGCCTTCCATCAGTTGGCAGGGGTTTCCTTCTTTCTCACAGAAAGAAGTCTTATCCTTCTTACTCTATTTCCATCTTAACCTGTTAGGGAGTTATCTTTATTAGTTTCTTGTTCATCTTACCAGTATTTCTTTTTTTGCACGTAAGAAACAAACAAACAAATAAACAAACAAACAAACAAAAAAACCTACTGCTGTCAAGTCGATTCTGACTCATAGCGACCCTATAAGAAAGAGTAGAAATGCTCCATAAGTTTCCAAGGCTATAAATCTTTATGGAAGCAGACTGCCACATCTTTCTCCCATGGAGAGGCTGTTGAGTTCAAACTGCCATTTTAACCACTGTGCCACCAGGAATCCTTCCTTTTTCGAATACAATCACGTATATTCTAATTTCCCCCTTCACAAACAAAAGGTAGCATATTATATACACTGTCCCACAAACACTGTGCTTGTCTTGCAAATATACACTGAAAATCTTTCTATCTCAGTACATAAAATTATTTCTCATTCTTTTTTAATGGATGGATAGTACTCTATTGTCTGAATGTGCCATAGTTATTACATAATTTTAACTTCTCTGCAGCAAATAAGGAGTGCTGTTGATGCAATATTTAAGCACTTGTCTGCTAACCAAAAGGCTGGTGTTCTAACTCACCAGTTGCTCCACAGGAGAAAGATGTGGCTGTCTGCTTCTATAAAGATTACAGCCTTGGAAACCCTATGTGGCAGTTCTGCTCTGTCCTGAAGTGTCACTGTGGGTTGGAATCAACTCGACAGCAATGAGGTTTTTTGGTAACAGCAAATACCTGTTGCCCCAAAGATAATTCCATTTAGATGGATGCTTGGAGTCCCTGGGTGGTACAAATGATTAAGCACTAGACTACTAACTGAAAGGTTGGTGGTACCTCAGAAGAAAGACCTGGTGATATACTTCCAAAAGATCACAGCCTTTAAAAACCCTATGGAACACAGTTCTACTTTGAAACATATGGGGTCACCATGACTCTAAGGCAAATATTTTATTTCATTTTGTTATTTTTTTGGTTTGGGTGGATGCTCGTTTGTAAAACCTTGAGCTCACATTTGACAGCATTTGCTACATAAACCAGAATGTGACAGATGGTCTGGTGAACTGGGTTAAATCCTTAGTTCCACCAGCATTTTTGTTGACATGTCACTTAAACTCTCTGAGGCGTAAGTTACACATCTGTAAAATTAAGAGGTTGACACATTTAATTGTCCTTCAAATTTCATCCATTTGATCTTATTGTCTTATATCATGTTTATGAACCTACTGTCCTTAAGAAAAATGTCCCAGTTTTTAGCATCTGCTGAGTTCCATGTTGTAAATACTCCCATCATGGCCAATTTCAAAGCATACAGTTTAACAACCAGCTTGCAGAATTTCTGAAAACTGAACAATCAGCTCTTGGAAGTAGTACAGTGCAACTCCAGTAGACCACTGGGAAAACTTTCTAAAATGAGACCCACTGAGATTCACACATTGTAACCTCCTCAGATGGAACTTAAGCTATATCACACTTGGGTTGAATAAAAAGGAAGTTAAAAACATTATTCTCTAAATATACTACCTTAATCATTCCCTGAAACATTCATTAATTTGTAGCACATAAGGATTCCTTAGGCATGAACAGTAACTCATTTTAACGAATATAATATGTTTACCAAACTGTCTTAGTTTTATCTAGTGCTGCTATAACAAATACCACAAGTGGATGGTTTTAACAAAGAGAAGCTTATTCTCTCATAGTTTAGGAGGCTAGAAGTCCAAATTCAGGGCACCAGCACCAGGGGAAGCCTTTCTTTCTCTGTCAGCTCTGGGGGGAGCTTACTTTCATCAATCTTTTCCTGGTCTAGGAGCTTATCAACACAGGGACCCTGGTCCAAAAGATTGCTTTGCTCCTGGCTCTGCTTTCTTGCTGGTAGGAGGTACCTGTCCTCTCTGTTTGATTATCTCTTTTGTATCTGAAAAGAGATTGACTCAAGATACAACCTAATCCTATAGATTGATTCCTGCCTCATTACCATAACTACCTGTAATCCTGCCTCATACATCACAGAGGTTAGGATTTACAATACATAGGGTAATCACATCAGATCACAAAATGGAGGACAGCCACACAATACTGGAAATCATGGGTTAGCTATGTTGACACACAATTTTGGGGGACACAATTAAAGCCATAACACTAACCTTAATATACAAAGAAGCTTACTTCGATTCAAAGGACATTATATTAGTAAACTAATTCTCATTCTTAATTATGGTGGCACAGTTTAATAATCTTTTAAGGTACTTTTGAAAATTACTGATACCTAGCTCCAAAATGAAAACCCAAACCTACTGCCATCAAGTTGATTCTGACTCATAGCGACCTCATAAGGTTTCCAAGGCTGTAAATCTCTATGGAAGCAGACTGCCACATCTTTCTCCCATGGAGCTGTTAATGGTTTCCAACCACAACTTTTTGGTTATCAGTAGATCGCTATAACCACTGTGACACTGGGGCTCCTTACCCAACCCCACCCCAGACGAATTAAATCAGAACCTCTGCAGGATGGGGCTCAGATATTGGTTTGAATAGGGTTCCAGGCGATTTTAAAGTGTAGCTGGAAGTTAAAGGCATCTGGTCTTTGGATACTTAGTATGGAGGTATTCTGACATTTCTCTTTCTCTTTTCAGGTGAAGCACACTGTGCAGATATGTACGAACAAATGGATATAGATTCAACTGAACTAATTCAAGCACGAGAAAAAATCTTCCAGATCCTACAAAAATGGCTACAGCAATAGATCATTCTGAGATAAATGCAACAGAACCCAAAATCTTGCCTCCCATTTTATTGCTCAACTCTAAAACCTCTTGCAAGTGTGAAATTAGATGAGACCCAAAAGTCTAATAATTCCTCTACGTAGGATTTAAATACTGTTTTGTTTCCATGGAAGGTAATCTTGTTCCTCCTTTCTTACTGGCCTTGAGAAGCAGCAGGACATCCCAACACATGAGAAATTAATTACCCTGGAGGAGCAGGTGCAACCAATTAGTTGGTTACCATGGGGATGGAAACACTACAGTGTATGTTTTCCAAACCAATCTCTGCTTTGTGAACTCTTATTATTTTCAATAAGGGAAATTCATAACGTAAATATAAATGTGTTTTAAATAATTTTAGCTACATATTAATACATAAACAGGAAAAAAAATCTTTTGCCAAATAATGAATTCTTGTCTTTGTTAAGAAAATTTAGGCATAGGTACAACTTGAGTGAATCCGTAAAAAAAAAAAAAATTCTTGAGGTATATTTAAACCCCTTTGGAAAAACTGGCTCCACCTTCCTTGGAGTCCTGTAGCACTTAAAAAATGGTGCTGCCATGCCTAATAGAAAGTTAATCTCACCGTGGAAGATAGAGTAGCTCTTACCTGAGTTTTCATTATAAATTCTGTCCAAACTAGTTTATTTTCAGTTCATCTGAAGAGAACCCAATGTGGGGCCAAATGTCTAAAACTTCATTCCAAGGTATTATTTAGTCAAAATGGTAGACTTTTTTGGGCTTAAAAAAGGGCATGTGATGTGCTTAATCTCATTATTTGAATAGCTCTTTAGTTACTCCATACAATTGAAGTTTAGTTATTAATAATGTACTAATGTTGGTTTCTTAGTTTTGACAAATGTATCATCAGTAATTAACTTAAGGGGAACTATGTGAGGAGTATATGGGAAGTCTTTGTATTATCTTCGCAATTTATATGTAAACCTAAAATTATTTTAAAAGATGTTATTAATAAATAATTTGTGGAGGACTTCTGGCAAAATGGCACTCTAGGCAGAAGCACCACACCATCCCTCCACAGAAAAGATCTGAAAAACTAAGCCAAACAGAGAAAACAACAATCCTGAAATCCTAAAACATCAAATGAAGAGATAAAGAACTCAGCCAAGCACCAAATGGAGTGAGAACACTGACAGAGAATGGAGAGCAATGAGAGATTCATGCAGAGGTCCCCTATCAGCTAACACAATGCGGATCCGCCATCTTGGACTCCTATCGGAGACCAGCAAACAGGGGGTACGAGAAAGCAGCTTCACAGAGCTTCCAGCGGGAGAAAAAACAACCGGTAATTTGCGATATACGCTTTCCCACCCCCTACCCTTCTTTACCCCCACTCAGCCTCCTCTGCTTCCTGCAGACACAGCCTCTTGTCCGGGAAGAACCAGCTGCTTGGATTCCACCAGCCCGCACTAGCTGGCTCTCTAAATGCCATTTGTTGGCTGCTGGTGTGGCTTTTTTCCCACTTCTTTTGATTACTTCCTTACCTCTCACCACCTCCCCCTCATTTCATTAAAATACCTGGCTCCGTGTGCCATCTTTGCTTCTTCCTGAGGAGCTGCAGAGCTCTGTTCAAGTGTGGAGCTGCTTCCCGGTCAGGGCTGCCATGCTGGTGGGATCCCAGGGCTTTTGTTTGTTTGTTTGTTTGTTTTGAATTGTTTGTTTTCTTTTCCTTTTCTTGAGTTGGGAGCCCGTTCTGGCCAGGAGGTGCTGCGTGGCTGGGAAACTACCCCCGTGGCTTGCACAGACGTGCAGAGGGATCCAGGAGAGCATTTCTTTTTCGTTGGTATTTTTTTTTTTTTCATTTTTTCTGTTTTTTCGGGGGCATTTCTTGTTCTTTTTTTTTAATTTGTTTTCTTTTCTTTTCATTCTTTTCCCCTTTTTGTCTTTCTTCATTACTCAGTTTCTCGTCTCTCTATATCTGCCTTCTCTTTCTGTTCCCTGAATACCTGGCATTGTATAACTCTACGCCTTTGAGCCAGGCTGTACTGCAACACCTGAGAATAACTTCCCCAGACCTCATAGCCGCACGAGAGGGATCCCTGGAAACTTTGCTGTTCTTTAACCTTTCCAATTTTTATTTATTCATTATTTCCTTTTCTTTTTTCTCTTCCTCTTCCCCTCTTTGTTTTTCTGCATTTCATAGTCTCTCATCTTTCCACTCCAACAGCAAGCTCCCCTAGCATTCTTTTTTGTTTGTTTGTATGTTTTTGGCTCCTGTTCCTCCCTCCTCTCTCCCCTCTCCCGTATCCATCTTAACTCCACACTTAACAATCTCCCTGCTACATCCTGCCTACCTGCACCGTGCACTTGACATCACACCACCAAGCAGCACAGGAATTGCCTACTGGAACCTGCCCTGCACTGATTACCAACCTGCCCTGGTGGCTGTAGTAAGTGCCACAAACAACCTGTCCCGGTAACTCCTCTTCAGCTAGACCTACCCTGCTGTACCATACCTGAGTGACTGACCCTGCCAACTGTAGAAGGAGGCGAAAAGTATCGTGCCCACTGATGAGCAAACAACAAAGAACACACAGCCCACCTGCTCAGACATAGCCAAATTAAAAAAAAAAAGCATGAAGCAAACAAATCTACAATCAGTAAACTAGAAAAATAACTACTGAATGCCCCGAAGACAGCAGACAATATCAAAACATTTACAAGAAGAGGAAAGGATGGTCCAGTAGGCATCCAAAATAAAACACCAGATGACTTTCCAGTGGAATAAAAGGCACTATAACTACCTGATAGGAACTCAAAACTCTAATACTCAGAAATTTCCAAGAGCTTAAGACAAAAACAGACAAAAATGAGGAAAAATAGACAAATTCATGGAAAATACAGACAAAAAATTGAAAGAACTCAGGAAATAAATGCAGGAACAAAATGCCAAAATAAATTCACAACTAGAAATTAAACAAAGACAACAATTAGAAACCCAAAAGATATACAACAAGATTTCAGAAATGGACGATGTCATAGAAGGGCTGAGAAGAAGATTTGAAACGGCGGAAGACAGGATCAGTGGAATTGAAGACAAACACTTGGATACAACTTTGTTTGAGGAAAACTCAGAAAAAAGAACAATGAAAAAT
>NW_004444083.1:5893013-5894524 GCF_000243295.1 Trichechus manatus latirostris
AAAAATAAATCATTAACTTTATATGGAAAGGGAAGAAGCCCCGAATAAGTAAAGCACTACTGAAGAAGAATAAAGTTGGAGGACTCACACTACCTGAATTCAGAACCTACTATACAGCTACAGTAGTCAAAACAGCCTGGTACTGGTACAACGACAGATACATTGACCAATGGAACAGAATCGAGAACCCAAATGTAAATCCATCCACCTGTGGTCACCTGATCTTCGACAAGGGCCCAAAGTCCATCCAATGGGGAAAAACCGTCTTTTTAACAAATGGTGCTGGCAAAACTGGATATCCATCTGCAAAAAAATGAAACAGGACCCATATCACATTCCGTATACAAAAACTACTTCAAAATGGATCAAAGACCTGGATATAAAGCCTAAAACTATAAAGTTCACAGAATAAAAAATAATACCAACAATACAGGCCTTAATACACAGCATTAACGGGATACAAACCATAACCATCAATGTACAAACCCCAAAAGATAATGTAGATAACTGGGATCTTCTAAAAATCAAACACCTATGCTCCTCAAAAGACTTCACCAAAACAGTAAAAAGAGAACCTACGGACTGGGAAAAAACTTTTGGACATTACAAGTCAGACAAAGGTCTAATCTCCATAATCTGCAAGAAAATCCAACACCTCTACAACAAAAAGACAAATAATACTATTAAAAAATGGTCAAAGGAAATGAACAGACACTTCACCAAAGAAGACATTCAAATGGCCAACAGAAACATGAGGAAATGCTCGCGATCACTAGCCATGCAAATTAAAACCACAGTGAGATACCATCACACCCTGGCATTACTGGCACGAATCAAAAACACTGGAAATCACAAATGTTGGAGGGGCTGGAAGGATTTCAGAACTCCTATGCTCTGCTCGTGGGAATGCAAAATGATACAACCATTGTGGAAAATGATATGGCGCTTCCTCAGAAAGCTAGAAATAGACATACCATTCGATCCAGCAATCCCACTCCTAGGAATTTATCCTAGAGAAATAAGAGTCGTCACTTGAATAGACATATGCACACCTATGTTCATGGCAGCATTGTTCACAATAGAAAAATGATGGAAACAACCTAGATGCCCATCAACGGATGAATGGATATACAAACTATGGTACATACACACAATGGAGTTCTATGCAATGAGAAAGAACAACGATGAATCTGTGAAGCATCTCATAACATGGATGAAACTGGAGGACATTATATTGAGTGAAATAAGTCAATCACAAAAGGACAAATATTGTATGAGACCTCTATTATAAAAAAACCATGAAGAAGTTCACACACAAAATGTAACAATCTTTGTTGGTTACCGGAGATGGGAGATGTGGAGGGGTAATACTAAATAAGCAATAGATAAGTGGTATCTTGGGTGAAGGGTGAGACAGTACGCAATACAGGGAAACCAGCACAACTTGTACAAGGAAAGGTCATGGAGGCCCCATGGACACATCCAAACTCCCCGAGGGACTGAGTTGCTGG
>NW_004444083.1:5895389-5912429 GCF_000243295.1 Trichechus manatus latirostris
AAAACAGCATGTGTGTTACTGTTACATGAGAAACTATCTGTTCTGTAAGCCTTCACCTGAAGTACAATAAAATATTAAAAAAAAAAAAGGAAACTCCAGATAAACACTAAACCAATCCTAATTAAACAGGAAAGTAGGAAGCTAACCTTATTTTTGAAAATCTGCCTTAAATCCAAAAATTAAAAGAAAAAAAAAGGAATAATTAACACACATCTAGGAATCTGCCATCAGTGCAGCTGCCTCTTGACTCTAGAACACTTACTGGGAATTAACATTAATGTAGTCATTTCCATTTAGACTCTTACAGCTGCAAAGCCAGTCAAATTACAGCAGCAATGCCCTCGGCACCTTTGAGTATCGTAATTTTACACAAATAAGGCACAGGTTATACATTTTTTGCGTGCCGTCCAACCCGCGGCTTGTTATTTTCGTAAGCGCCCTATACTACTATTTTTTTTTACATGTTAACTGACTTCAATTTCATTTTTTTTTTTTCTTCTGTTCAACGGATTTAATGTTAAGTCTTCGTCTTGGTGCCTTTTAACATGGAGGTTTGATTCCCAGCAGAGCCTTACAAGCCTACCCTCTAGCTTCTAAAGCAGCCCCTTTCTTGGCAGGTTTCCCTTCCCGGCGGGTTTCCTTCCCTGCTCTGCAAACCATTTCTTCACTGCAGGGAGAAATCACTTTTTCTACCCTGGAAACAGCCTTTGCCAGGACAGCCGGCCTAGGCTGGAGAGGCCACTCAGGTGGACGAGGCCGGTGCACTGCAGCCGTGTGCATTCTGCACTGCTTTCCAGCTGACCAACCACTGCTCTTTGGCCTTTGAATCTCCCACCTACGCGGATGACACAGGGGTAGTAATAGAGCCAAGAGCCCAGATGGGTCACGTGTCCCTTGCTCTGAAGAGAGGGGTCTGACTGGGCACCCAGGAGCCCCACGGGCCCGGCACTATCCAGCCGCCTGCCTTTACGTGGGCTTAGCATCGTGGGAACCAGGTGCATGTGGGTAATGGTTCCCATCCTCTGCAGGACCAGCCCACACTCAGCTGTGGCAGCCCCGCACGCAGCTATCCGCCTGACTCTCCACCAGACCCTCCACCGCTCCAGTGCAATGTACCTGGGCCCTGATTGGCTACAAGGAACTTCACCACTTTCAGGCCAGGCCGAGAATTGACCCAGAACAAATGCAGTTTTAATTGTTTATTTTATGACTACTGGGCTACTACCAAACTCCATCCATAACTTCTTGACCATGGCTTATACCTTTATTACACAAATATGATCCAAAGAAACATTTTCAGACTATTTAGTAAGGGTGAATGGGTCGCAATTCACTTCTGGATATGCCACGAGACGTGCGGTATATGCATGGGAGTGCTATGCCAGAACGTTTTTACATAATTCTGTCATTTCTGTGCATTATGTGTATGTGTACATTATTTACTTGGGTGCGCTGTTTGCAAAAACAAATGTGGGACTTGTGTGTGATTGTCCTTGTGCAGTGTATAGTTTCCAAACAGCCCATTATCAAATATTTCTTTCCTTTTTGTTTTAAATTTTTATATTCAGAAAGGCAAAAGTGGGAAACGGACAACCATGTTGCCAGAGCCATGTCTGCCCGAGTTCAAGGAAATATCACAGAACAGACAAAAGTGGGAAAATGGACAAGCATGCTGCCACAGCCATATCTGCCCGAGTCCAAAGACCATTACAGAGTCATCAGTATATATTAACATTACAAATGGGCAAAACCATTGAAAGCTTCATTTTTCACAGATTGGCTAGAAACTGTGATCCTACATTTTGAGCTGTTTTTCTTAACAATAAGTGGTATAGGTTTCAGTACTGACAGTCAGGAGGGTTTTCATTGGTCCAACAAATTTCTATTCACTAAATGCAAATAGAAAAAGAGTAGGAACTCTTTTGTGTTCTGTTTGATTGGCTTTATGTGAAAGTTTCCCTAAAAGATATTTTCCAAGATTATCTTACCTATTGTCTTTATACTTCAGGGCCCAGCTGATATGTCCTTGTGAGTACTTGTGAGCCCAGCTCCAGCTGGGTCACATTCTCTATGCTCAAGGCAAGGGAATAATAACCCCAATATTATTTCCTAAATCATTACCTCCTTTTGATCGATGATCAATACCTGGACTTAGTCCAGCTCCTAGATGGCGGCCATTGCAGGCTCTTTAAACTCACGGTGCTGGTTTTCCACTGGATACCATCTGGTTCTTCACCAGGTTATTAAGTAAGAGTGATGTGCTCGTCAATGGCATTGCCGGAGTGAGCAGACTCAATGTACATCAACATTTTAGCCCGAAGCCTTCTTTGCCTTTTAGGTGTGTAAGACAATAGAGGATAAATTTTATTACGCCTAATACTATTAGGATATAGACTAAGAATATTACTATTCCTTGTAATAGTGATCTAGCCATGTACTTATTCCTGATGATAACCAAACAAACAAATCTGGTGTTTGTAATGGTGTTATAGAGTGTAACCAAGTAGTTTGCTGTCTAATTCTATGTATATCTTGTCTACTGCACAGAATACACTTCTTGGAGTAATGAAAAAAAAATCTAAGGTTATTTTGTTATCTCATATCACCTTGGCTTATGAGATCAGAACTCACTGTTGTGCTTCCATCTCGTCTGTTATTTGTGACTGACAAATTTTCTTAAAGTTTTCTCCAATTCAACTATACCATAAGTAGGAATGAAAACTGCAAACCATACCCTGAGTGTTGGACCAATGGGTTTTCTTCTGACTTTCATTTTACAATGTATAACAATTTTAACATTACCTTTCCAGTATTTACTAGCATTATTACTATGAATATCTAAAGATAATCCTAAAGTTCTCAAAGTGCATTGCCCACACATTTGTCAAGAGTTTAAACAAGAGAGTGCCCACATAAATACATTATCAGCTGGAAAGGGATCATCTAAATTAGTATAGTTGAATCTACCACACAGAAATATATACCCATAAAGAGCACACAAAGTTTGTCTAGAGAAAACAGAAGGTATAGAAAAATTTACATTTAATTCATGGTTAGAAAGACAATACAGGATGGACCTTTCCTGTAGGAGGTCTTCAGTTAGTCTGTTTAAAACATACCTTAAACATAACTCTCAGTCTGATTTTAGGAAAAAAAAAAAAACAAACACAATGCCCAGAGCAAAATGGTCTTACTGGTTTATCTGGACCATTGTTTGACCAAAAGCGGCTTCAGGAACCAGTTTTTTTCTCAAAGCTTGAGGTTTAAAAGGACACTCAAAGGCGATGTCCTGTGTGGGTTGCCTCAAGCTCCATGAAAACCAGAAATCTGGATTCCAGGAGAATTAAATACAACTCTTTCGTCATTCTTTCCTTTGGATCATGATCTTGTTATAGAGTCTTTTATCAAAAATGCTTAATAAATGGTAATTGGGCATCATCTGGTTTTTAAGATCCCAGGCACCATACAGCAAACTAGGAGATCAAACAGAAACACTAAGAATTATATTAGGCCACTTGTCTGAAATAACCAATGAAACCATGATCCTAAGGTCTTTGAACCAAGGAAACAAATCTCATGAGGTGTTTGTTTATACATAGGCAGCATTAGTGACTGTTTTTCACCTGCCTCTATAGAAACTATATTCTGCAAAATCTCAGATTGAGTATTAATATAAATACAGCAACATTCATCTATTAACGCACAAAACTGTTTCTTGGGAGAACTAATAGGAAATCTAACGTTGTTCTATTTTGTAAAATCATAGCTCAAATTTCAGACACTTCTCTAGTTATGATATTTACAACTTTGCTAAGTCTACCAACAACAGCTTCTAATTCAAGACTTACAATATCTAAACCCATCTGTTAGATAATTTAGGAGTAAAGAAAATGATTTCTTAGATCCAGAAAGTAGGACCTTAAAACATCAGCAATATTCCCACATAAAACCCATAGTTTCCTTTAGTTTACTCAGTCTTATGTAGTTAATTTATGTTCCACGTGGTTCTGGATCAGCCGCAGTCTGTGAACTCATCAACTTCTGCATAAGAGTTCTGGAAATCTTGACTGAGTCTAGTCACAGTCCTTTTAATAAATCTAATATAGTCCATCTTTTTGTTGAGATATTTCAGCAAATCAGCAAAGTAAAAACTTATCCCATCAATGTTGAAGGGACATGGAGTGGGAACACGTGGGTCCAGAAGATAGGACCTCTTTTTGCTGGTTTCTGCTCTGCAGTCCAGGTATCCTTGAAGTCGACTTGATTTGTAGCTTCAGAGATCCTTGACGACTACGCCATTAACTGTTGTAGGGTAAAAACATCACAAAGTTTAGTAAACCAAAAAGGAAGTTTTATTAGGCATATATTCAAAAAGACAAAAGTAGGAAACCGACAACCATGCTGCCAGAGCCATGTCTACCCAAGTCCAAGGAAATATCACAGAACAAATAAAAGTGGGAAAACAGACAAGCATGCTGCCACAACCATGTCTGCCTGAGTCCCCCATTATCAAACATTTCTTAAGCTTCTACTATGCAAGCAACACATTTCCAGACACATTTAATATTCTCTTAGTTCAAGATCAAGGGCTGCTACATGAATTACTGCAGCTTCCTCCTAAGAGGACATAGTTCATAAATTTAAAGATGGTACTTGTACACTGGAAAGCCTTATTTCAATTGCATGTCTTCATGCTATATGAGCAGAACTTTAAAAAGGCCCAGAGACACCATGGAAATGTCCCCCATGTGCACAAATATAACTCCTAACAAAAGAATCTTAAAGAATACAAAGCAGCATGGGATCAGAACCTGAGGAAGTAGTGAGCAAATTATCTACCTGTGTGGATTCCCATCAGCTGTTACCAGTCACATTTCATTTTGAGTTACACTTGTGAAGACCTTGATGTGTTTGGAGCAAAAGTAATTTAACACATAATTTAACTCTATGAATATTTGCAGTTTGCAAATGAAAAGGAGACATTTCAAGGTGGGAAACGTAGTTTGCAGCTTAAGACAAAATTTTTCTTAATTATGATCATAATTTAAGGAAGAGACAAAAATATAGATATGTCCTGAATTTTGTTTTTATTAGTTGCTGTGGAGTTGGCTCTGACTCACAATGACTTTATGTATAACAGAACAAAATATTTGTTACCTGGTTCTGCACCATCTTCAGTATCTTTGATATGTTTGAGCCTATTGTGTCAATCTGAGGTGGATGTCTCCTGAATACACAGCCAAAACCAAACCCTTTGTTGTTGAGTCGATCTTGACTCATAGCGACTACGATGGTTAAGGCTGTGTGTCAGCTTGGCTGGGCCATGATTCTTAGTGGTTTGGCAATTATGTAATGACGTAGTTTGGCAGTTATGCAATAATGTAGTTTGACAGTTATGTAATGCTGTAGTTATCCTCCATTTTGTTATATAAGGTAATCACATCCATGATATGATGTGATGTAAACAGCCAATCAGTTGTAAGGGGAGTTTCCTTAGGGGTGTGGCCTGCATCCAATTTATACGGACATTTTAGCAAAGCATGCTGGCTTTTCTTGCTCTGGATCCTGTATCCAGTAACCAGCTCGTCATCATCTGACATCTGGTTCTTGGGACCTGAGCCATGGCCTGCCGAACTGCCTGACAATTTTCAGATTTGTCAGCCTCTGCAGCCTGTGAGCCAGCAAACTGCTGTCTTACTTGCCAATCTTAGGTTTGTCAGCCCCTGCAGTTACGTGAGTCAGGAAAAGCCACCAACCTGATGCCTGACCCACGAACTTGGGACTTGCCAGTCTGTACAACCATGTGAAACATTTCCTTGTGATAAATCTCTCTTCTCTCTCTCTCTCTCGGTGTATGTGTGTGTGTGTGTGTATATATATATATATATATATATATATACTTCACTGGTTTTGCTTCTCTAGAGAACCCAGCCTAAGACATTTGGTACCAAAAATGGTTCTAGAGAGACAAAATTGTAAAGATGATTTTCATAAATTGGTTCTAAAATCTGGTTAGTCTTAAAGATGTTAATGGATCTGCTTCCAGTACTAAAGAGGGAACTGTTAATCCACGGCATAGGGTGGCAATAGAAATACACAAAATATCACTACCAGTAAATCAAGTATTGGTGAGAGGAGAGAATCTGGGTGGTTGCATGTTTAATATGTTTCTATAATTTTGTCAGAATGAGAAGTATAAGGAAGCTGGTTGGTTGTTTCTATTTTTACTAGATGAAGAAACAAAGAGATGAGCTCATGACTTCAGAGTCACAGCTCAAGCTTCACATAAATGACCTCAAAGTGCCACTTGCACGCTCAAAGAAAGCCTTATTTAGTGTAGAAACAGAGCTGATATTGCCAAAAACCAAACCCAGAGTCTTATCATAAGAGTGGCTGAATTGCAATGGAAATTTAATTCCCAACCTCGAATGGTGTCTGAAGTTAAAGTGAGGGCATTGGTTGGGAAGAAATGGGGTCCTAAAACTTGAGATGGGGACATATGGGCATAAAATCAGGATGCTGGTGACACTGAGGCCCTAAATTTCATTGAATCACTCCTGCCAACAGAACAGGCCCTCTCACTCTCATCTGAAGGGATTACTCCATCTTTCTCTACTAAAATACCCTCCCCAGTAAAACCACTAGTCCCTTCACCCCCATCTGATGAGGTTAACCTCGCTGCGTCTGAAAAGGCTTTGTCTGTGTCATCACCTGGGGAGGCTTTGGAGTCATTGCCTGAGTCAAATGCCTTAAAAGGCATTGCTAAATGTTCTCAGAACACAAACCCACCACCCATTTTTGCTTATAGAATTATAAGTAGACTTATGTCCCAGCAAGCCCCTATAGGTGAAGTGCAAAGTGTGATCCAGGAGGAGATACACTGCACTCCAAAAGAACTGCTTGACTTTTTGAATATATAAAAACAGAAACATGGAGAATATGTGTGGGAAAGGTTATTTAGGTTGTGTTGTGCAAGGAGCATAAGTTGGATAAGTCTGAGTTTATTAAAACGGACCCACTAAACACAGATTTTTCATTCAATGTTTCAGCTTGAGAGGTTAGGGAAGGATCTAATAGTTTATTTGGTTGGGTCACTGAAGCATGGATTATGCAGTGGCATACACTAAATCAAGCTGAAGTACCATACCTGCCTTAGTATACTGTAGAAGAAGGTATCCAAAGGCTTAGGGAAACTGGCATATTAGAATGGATTTATCAGGTAATACCCACACATGGAGTGCCGAGAGGATGTACCTTTTCCCACAATGGAGAAGAACAGATTTGTGAAGAGAGCCCCAGCATCCTTGAAGACTGCTGTGATTGCTATTTTTATGTAAGTCAGATTTAACAGTGGGAACTGCCCTAACTGTAGTAAGACACCTAACTACAATGGGGCTGATTAGACCCCAGAGTGGTAGGGAACAATTGGTAGCATTCAATTAATAAAGACAAGGTGGGCATGGTTACTGTAACGAACAACGGATTCAAAGCTTTAATCAGAATAGTCCAACTCCTATGGACTTATGGCATTGGCAATTAGTCAAGGTGTCCCTAGGAGTGAAATAGATGGGAAATCTACTAAATATTTACATAATCTGTACACACAAAGAATTCTAGGGCAAGTGAATGACAGTCTAACTTGAATCACCAGAATAAAGAGTCATGGCCTCTTAATCAATTTCTAGACTTGAGGCAGTTTACAGACTCACAACTCTTTGAATGAAGGGAAGGTTTGGTCCCCTTGAGGAAAGACCTCTCTACAGTGCCAAAAATTTATACTGTTAATCTTTTTCGAAGCCTTCCCAAAGGGATCTATGGCCTTTTATGAGAGTGACTGTTAATTGGGAAAAGGAAATAATCAGACTTTTGGGGAATTACCGGATACTGGCTCTGAACTGACACTAATTCCAGAAGACCCAAATGTCTTTGTGACCCAACAGTCAGAGTGCAGCTGTATGGAGGTCAGGTTATTTAATGGAATCTTAGCTCAGGTTACTCTTAAAGTGGATCTAGTGGATCCCCGAACCCATCCTGCAGTGATTTACCCAATTCCAAAAGGCATGATTGGAATAGATATACTCAGCAACTGGCAGAACCCCAACATTGGATCCCTGACAAGTGGAGGAAGGGCTATTTCAGTAGGAAAAGCCAAGTGGAATCCATTAGAACTGCCCCAACCAGGAAAACTGTAAACCAAAAGCAATACCACATTCCTGGAAGGATTTAAGAGGTTACTGCCACCATCAAGCACTTAAAGGTTGCAGGGGTGGTGATTCCCTCCACATGCCCGTTCAACTCACTTATTCGGCTTGTGCAAAAAAACAGAGGGATCTTGGAGAATGATGGTTGATTGTACTAAACTAAACCAGGAGGTGACTCCAATTGCAGCTGCTGTTCCAAATGTGGCTTCTTTGCTTGAGCATATGAATACATTTCCTGGTACTGGTATGCAGCTATTGATCTGGCCAATGCCTTTTCTCGATTCTAGTTTAGAAGGAACACCAGAAGCAGATTTCCTTCAGCTGGCAAGACCATCAATACACTTCCACTGTTCTACGTCTGAACTATATCAACTCTCCAGCCCTATGTCATAATTAAGTCTGCAGTGAACGTGATTGTCTTTCCCTTCCACTAGATGTCACACTTATCTATTACACTGATGGCATTATTCTGATCGGACCTAGTAAGGAAGAAGTGTCAATGACTCTGGACTTCTTGATAAAATATTTGCTTGCTAGAAGGTGGGAAATTAACCCGATAAAAATTCAGGTGCCTTTCATCTCAGTGAAATTTCCAGGGGTCCAGTGGTGTGGGGCATGTCGAGATATTCCTTCTAAAGTGAAAGATAAGTGAAGGATAAGTTATCTCACAACTAAAAAGGGGGCACAACTCCTAGTGAGTGTCTTTAGTTTTTTGGAAGCAACGTATCCCTCATTTGGGTATGCTACTCCAGCCTATTTATGAAGCGACTTGAAAAGCTGTTAGTTTTGAGTGGGGCCCAGAACAAGAAAAGGCTCTGCAACAAGTTCAGGCTGCCATGCAAGCTGCTCTACTCCTTGGACCACATGATCTCACTGATCCAATGGTACCTGAAGTGTGAGTGGCAGATGGAGATGCTGTTTTGAGTCTTTGCCAGATCCTATTGGTGACTCAAAGTGCAGACCCTTAGGATTTTGGAGCAAAGTCCTGCCATCCTGTGCAGATATCTACTCTCCTTTTGAGAAACAGCTTTTGGCTTGTTACTGGGCCTTAGCAGAGACTGACGCTTAACCATGGGCCATGTGACCTGAGCTGTCCATTATGAACTGGATGTTGTCTGAACCACAGAACCTTAAATTTGGATGTGCACAGCAGCATTCCATCATTAAATGGAGGTGGTATATATGAGATTGGGCCTGAGCAAGACCTAAAGGCACAAGTAAGTTGCATGAGGAAGTGGCCTAAAGTTGCATAGCCTCTGCTCCTGTCATATTACCTGCCCTCTCCCAGTCTGCACCTATGGCCTCATGGGGAATTCCTTATGATCAATTGACTGAGGAAGATAAAACATGTGCCTGGTTTACTGATGGTCTGCATGATATGTAGGCACCACTCGAAAGCGGACAGTGGTGGCACTAAGCTCCCTTCCGGGAACTCACTGAAGGACAATGGTGAAAGGAAATCCTCCTAATGGGCAGGCTTCGAGCAGTGCACCTTTGTGTTCCATTTGCTTGGAAGGAGAAATGGCCAGATGTGTGACTGTACACTGATTCATGGGCAGTGGCCAATGGTTTGGCTGGGTGGTCAGGGACTGGAAAGGAAGATGATTGGAAAATTGCAGACAAGGAGGTATGGGAAAGAGGTATGTGGATATACCTCTCTGAATGGGCCAAAGAAGTGAAGTTATTTGTGTATCACGTCAATGCTCACCAAAGGGTGACCTCGGCAAAGGAAGATTTTAACAATCAAGTAGATAGGATGATGCGTTCTGTGGAAACCAGTTATTCTTTTTCCCCAGACACTCCCATCATAGCCCAATGGGCTCATGAACTAAGTGGCCATGGTGGCAGGGATGGAGTTACGCATGGGCTCAGCAATAGGGACTTCCACTCACCAAGGCCTACTTGGCTACAACCACTACTGAGTGTCAAATCTGCCAGCAGAAGAGACCAACACTGAATACCTAAAATGGCACCATTGCTTGAGGTGATCAGCCAACAACCTGGTGACAGATTATTTACATTGGTGTGCTTCCATCATGGAAAGAACAACACTTTGTCTTACTGGAATAGACACTTACTCGGGATATGGATTTGCCTTCCCTGCACACAATGTTTCTGCCATCACTACCATCTGTGGACTTACAGAATGCTTTATCTGCCATCATGGTACCCCACACAACATCACCTCAGATCAACGGACTCACTTCACAGCAAATGAAGTGCAGCAATGGGCCCATGTTCACTGTCCTTACCCATCATCCTGAAGCAGCTGGCTTGATAGAATGATCAAATGGCCTTCTAAAGACGCTATTATGGTGCCAGCTAGGTGGCAATATCTTTCAGGGCTGGAGAAATGATCACCAGGAGGCTGTATATGCTCTAAACCAGTGTCCATTATATGGTGCTGTTTCTCTTATAGCTGGGATTCATTGGTCCAGGAATCACAAGGTGGAACTGGGAGTGGCACCTCTCACTATTCACCCTAGTGACTCATTCACAAAATTTTTCTTACTTTCTTTGAGACCGTATGTTCTGTGTGCTTAGAGGTCTTAGTCCCAAAGGGAGGAATGCTCCCACCAAGAGACCCAATACTGATTCCATGGAACTGGAAGTTAAGAATGCCACCTGTCCACTTTGGGCACCTCATGCCTCTGGATCCACAGGCAAAGACAGAAGTTACTATATTGGCCGGTGTGACTGATTCTGATTACCAAGGGGAAATCAGAATGATATTTCATAACAGAGGTAAAGAAGAGTGTGTATGGAATACAGGAGACCCCTGAGGACGTCTCTTAGTACTAACCTGTCCTGTGATTAAAGTCATTGGAAAACTACAGCTACCCAGTTCTGACATGACTACTAATAGCTCAGACACTTCAAGAATGAAGGTCTGGGTCACCCTATGTCTTAGATATCTAGTGTTGCTATAACAGAAATGCCACAAGTGGATGACTTTAACAAACAGAGATTTATTCTCTCACAGTCTAGGAGTTTAGAAGTCTGAATTCAGGATGCCAGCTCCCTGGGAAGGCTTTCTCTCTCTGTCAGCTCTGGGGGAAGGTCCTTGTCATCAATCTTCCCCTGGTCTAGGAGCTTCTTAGCACAGGGACCCTGGGTCCAAAGTATGTGCTCCACTCCCAGTGCTTCTTTCTTGGTGGTATGAAGTCCATTTCTCTCTGCTGGCTTCTCTATCCTTTTATCTCTTGTAAGATAAAAGATGATACAGGCCACACTCCAGGGACACTCTTCTTACATTGGATCGGTGCTATGACCTGAATAAGGGTGTTGCATTTCACTCTAATCCTCTGTAACATAACCTAATCTTGCCTCATTAACCACAGGAAGAGATTAGGATTTATAACATACAGGAAAATTACATCAGATCACAAAATGGAGGACAACCACATAATACTGGGAATCGTGACCTAGCTAACTAGACACATATTTTTGGGGAACACTATTCAATCCATGACATTTCACCCTTTGCCCCCCCAAATTCACATCTTTGTCACATGTAAGACACATTCACCCCATCCCATCGTAGCAAAAGCCTTAAGTCAATTACAAGTCCCAAATCTCCTGGGGCAAAATTCCTCTTCTTTGAAACCTAGAATGCAAGTTATCTGCTTCCAAAGTACAATGGTGAAACAGGCACAAGGTAGACATTTCCATTACAAATGAGAGAAATTGGAGGGAAAGCAGGGATAACAGACGTCAAGCAATTCAGCAGAACACATTACATTAGCTCTTAAGGTTTAAAAATAATCCTCTGCTCTCTGAGACAATTTAGGCAATGGTCCTGCCTCCAGGCTATGGGTATTGGCATGCTATCTGGATTCTGGGTAGAGGCTCCTCAACCCTGGGTTTCAGTACCAGGCACTGCCATTTGTTCTTTCATCTTTACATGATATCATTTCTAGCATCTAAACAATATCGTCATGCCTAGGTTGTGCTTTGATCAAGAGGTAGTGTTTTTAGTTCATGCCAGATATTCTCCAGGCTTCAGGCATTTACAGAAAGTATAAGCACTGCAGGTTATCCTGTTTTGACCCCTCCTCTTCCCTGAGAATTTACCTCGGTTGCCAGACGAGCTATTCCATTGTAGACTGGATTGATTCAAGGAATGGGTTCCCATCATGGGGCTAGAGCTAGGGAAGGGAATTAGAAATTAGAGAAGTCTGAGAGCCAAAGAAGTGAGCCAAGTCCGTGGAGAAACATCAGGGATTAAAGACAGCAGACCATTTCCAAACAGAAAGTCCTTTAGGATAGAAGCAGGATCTGGGTCGAAATGACAAATCCAAGTGTTCTAAGCCAGGTTAGGTGAGAGTCACAGGGTAGCGGGTGGGGAATAAGCCTTAAAGGCAATAGAGTGGTATAAAGGGCTATAGGCAAGATAGATAGAACTTTCAGTTCTTCCCAATAATCTCTGCATTATTATTACACGGAACCCTGGTGGTGCAATCATTAAGCACTCAATTACTAACCGAAGGTCAGTGGTTTAAACCCACCCAGAGATGCCTTGGAAGAAAGGCCTGGTGATCAGCTTCTGAAAGGTCACAGCCTTGAAAACTTTATGGAATGAAGTTCTACACTGCATACATGGGGTTGCCAAGAGTTGGAATCGCTGGATGGGAACTGGTTAAATAGTTTACTCTAGAGATAATAATTGTTAACAATATGGTGTCTGTTCTTTTTCAAGAATTCTCTTCTATGCTTTTGCCAATATAAAAGGAATCTGTATACACATATGCACGTATATTTTATTTTAAGAATGGCATCATGCCATAATACTGGTTCATTATTAGGAGTGAATGCCTAAAATAATAAAAGATCACTTTTCCCTGTAAATTTCCTATTCATGTTTCTTTAATAAAAGCTTATTGAAATATTAAAGGAAGCTAAGATGAAAAATAAAGGCCTCACTGTTGCATATTCTAAATAAAAATCATATTCTGCAAAACCTTAAGGGAGGAAAGCAAATTTGTTTCAATGATGATAATCGTTTATAATCATTTTTTTATTTTATGCCTGACTCCATTTTGAGCACTTTATAGGAATTAGCTCATTTAATCAGCAATCAGAAAATCTAAACAGCAGAGAGCACAGAGACATTTAGAGCCATTTGAAAGTACATCTACTTACTTATCAACTATCTTGTTTTCTGATAATTCGCATTTATGATAACTTTGAAAAATTCTCAGGTGGTACCTTAGATTATCTGGGCCCCACGCGCAGCCAACACAGAGAGAAAGACTTCCACTGGAGCTGACGCCTTAAAATCGTATTTCTAGCCTCCTAGACTGTGAGAGAAATTTTCTCTTTGTTAAAGCCATCCACTTGTAGTATTTCTATTATAGCAGTACTAGATAAATAAGACAAGAATGTAGTCCTTGATCTTCATCAGTAAATGCTTCAAGTTCTCTTCACTTTCAGCAAGCAAGGTTGTGTCGTCTGCATAATACAGCTTGTTAATGAGTCTTCCTCCAATCCTGATGCCCCTTTCTTCATGTATTCCATCTTTGCAGATTATTTGCTCAGCATACAGATTGAACAACTATGGGGAAAGGATATGACTCTGACCCACACCTTTCCTGACTTTAAACCATGCGGTATCTGCTAGTTCTGTTGAAACCATTGCCTCTTGATCTATGTACAGGTTCCTTTTGAGGACAATTAAATGTTCTGGAATTCCTGTTCTTCAGAATGTTACCCATAATTTGTTATAATCCACAGAGTCGAAAGTCTTTGCATAGTCAATAAAACACATGTAAACTCTTTCTGGTATTCTCTGCTTTCAGCCATGATCCATCTGACATCAGCCATGATATCCCTGGTTCCACATCCTCTTCTGAATCAGGCTTGAATTTCTGGCAGTTCCCTGTTGGTGTACTACTGCAACTGCTTTTGAATGATCTTCAGCAAAATTTTACTTGTGTGTGATATTAATGATATTGTTTGATAATTTCTGCATTCTGTTGGACCACCTTTCTTTAGAATGGGTATAAATATGAATCTCTTCCAGTCATTGGCCAAGTGGCTGTCTTCTAGATTTCTTGGCAGAAAAGAGTGAAATGTCCAGTGCTGCATCCATTTGTTTAAACTTCATTTGGTATTCTGTCAGTTCCTGGAGCTTTGTGTTTTTGCCAACGCCTTCAGTGCAGCTTGGACTTCTTCCTTCAATACCATTGATTCCTCATCATACGCTACCTCTTGAAATCCTTGAAAATTCAACAAATTCTTTTTTCTCCCCCATACAAAAATTTATACATACATTTTTATGTGACTCTAATTGCTCTCCCAGGATTGTGACAGCACTCTCCTCCTTCCACCCATGATTCCCCATGTCCATTCAACGAGCCCCTAACCCTCTCTGCCTTCCCATATCACCTCCAGACAGAAGCTGCCCGTTTAGTCTCTTGTATCTACTTGAGCTAAGAGGTACACTCCTCACGAGTATTTCTTTATGTCCAATAGTCGAGTCCAATCCCTGTCTGAAGAGTTGGCCTCAGAAATTCTTTTAGTTCTGAACTGATACGGAATCCAGAGGCCATGCTTTCCAGGGTACCTCCAGTCTCAGTCAGACCATTAAGTCTGGTCTTCTTACTAGAATTTGAGTTCTGCACCCCACCTTTCACCTTCTCCATCAGGGACTCTGTTGTATTCCCTGTCAGGGTGGTCATTGATGGTAGCCAGGCACCCTATAGTTCTGGTCTCAGGCTGATGAAGTCTCTGGTTTATGTAGCCCTTTCTGTCTCTTGGGCTGATATTTTCCTTGTGTCTTTGGTGTTCTTCATTCTCCTTTACTCCAGGTGGTTGGGACCAATTGATGCATGTTAGATGGCTGCTTGCAAGCTTTTAAGACCCCAGACGCCACTCACCAAAGTAGGATTCAGAACATTTTCTTAATAAGCTATGTTATGACAAATGACCTAGAAGTCCCCTGAAAGCATGGTCCCCAGACCCCTACCCCTGCTACTCTATCTCTCAAAGTGTTTGATTGTATTCAAGAAACTTTTTAGCTTTGGTTTAGTCCAGTTGTGCTGACTTCCCCTGTAGTGAGTGCTGTCCTTCCCTTCACCTAAGATAATTTTTACTACTATCTAGTTAGTAAATAACCCTCTCCGTCCCTCCCCATCCTTGTAACCATCAAATAATGTTTTCTTCTGTGTTTAAACCTTTTCTTGAGTTCTTATAATAGTGGTCTTATACAATACTTGTCCTTCTGTGACTGATTAAATTCACTCAGCATAATGACCTCCAGCTTCATCCATGTTATAAGACGTTTCACGGCTTCATTGTCATTCTTTATCATTGTGTAGTATTCCATTGAGTGGATATACCATAATTTGTTTAACCATTCATCCACTGATGGGCACCTAGCTTGTTTCCATCTTTTTGCTATTGTGAACACTGCTGCAAAGAACATGGGTGTGCATATATCTATTCGTGGGATGGCTCTTATTTCTCTAGGATATATTCCAAGGGATGGGATAGCTGGATCATCTGATACATCTATTTCTAGCTTTTTAAGGAAGTGCCAAGTCGATTTCCAAAGTGATTGTACCATTTTACATTCCCACCAACAGTGTATAAGTGTTCCAGTCTCTCTACAACCTCTCCAGCATTTATTACTTTGTGTTTTTTTTAATGAAAGACTAGCCTTGTTGGGGTGAGATGATATCTCATTGTAGTTTTGATCTGCATTTCTCTAATGGCTAACAATCATGAGCATTTCTTCATGAGTCTGTTAGCCGCCTGAATATCTTGTTCAGTGAAGTGCCTGTTCCTATACTTTGCCCATTTTTTAATTGGGTTATTTGTCTTTTTGTTGTTGAGGTTTTGCAGTATCTTGTAGATTGTAGAGATTAGACGCTGATTGGATTTGTCATAGCCAAAAATTTTTCCCAGTCTGTAGGTTGTCTTTTGAGTCTTTTGGTGAAGTCTTTTGATGAGTGTAAGTGTTCGATTTGTAGGAGCTCCCATTTCTCTGGCCTCTTTTCTGGTGCTTGTGCATTGTTACTTATGGTTCATATTGTGTTTATGCCATGTATCAGGGCTCCTAGTGTTGTCCCTATTTTTTCTTCCATAGTCTTTATCCTTTTTGATTTTATATTTAAGTCTTTGATCCATTTTGAGTTAGTTTTTGTGCAAGATGTGAGGTATGGGTCTTGTTTCAGTTTTTTTGCAAATGGATATCCAGTTATGCCAGCACCATTTATTAAAGAAACTGTCTTTTCCCCAATTAATGGACTTTGGGCCTTTGTCAAATATCAGCTGCTCATAATTGGATGAAATTATGTCGGTATTCTCAGCTCTGTTCCACTGGTCTATGTATCTGTTGTTGTGCCAGTACCAGGCTGTTATGACTACCGTGGTGGTATAATACGTGCTAAAATCAGGTAGCATGAGGCCTCCCACTTCGTTCTTCTTCTTGAGTAATGCTTTACTTATTCGGGCCTCTTCCCTTTCCATATTGTGATGGTTAAGATTGTGTGTCAACTTGGCTGGGCCGTGATTCTCTGTGTTTTAATGTAATCACTCCCATGATTGAATATACTGTGAGTAGCCAATCAGATGAAAGGGAGTATCCTCGGCGGTGTGGCCCGCTTCTGTATATAAGCAGACGTTCTGGCTTTTTGTTCTCTCTGGATCTTGTGGCTGCTTACTGTCGTCTCATCTCCCGTTCTTGGAACTTGAGCTGTCAGCTTATCTGCCGAAACTGGGATTCGTCAATCTGCACAGCCTGTGAAAGGGAGCCCTGCTCTCCAACCTTCTGATATTGGGCTTGCCAGCTTTTGCAGCTGTGTGACTTGGGAGAGGCCTCTACCCTGATCCATGG
>NW_004444083.1:5917934-5945621 GCF_000243295.1 Trichechus manatus latirostris
GCCCTAAATTTGGACTTTTAGCCTACTTTGACTGTAAGTAAATAAACTTCTCTTCGTTAAAACCATCCACTTGTGGTATTTCTGTCATAGCAGCACTAGATGACTAAGACACTTTGTGTTTACCTTAATATTTACCCCTGTTTTTCTAAGTTTATACCAGTCTTTTATTTCTTTATATCACCTTGACTTCATCTCCATATGAAAAATTTATGTCAATATTTTTAAGTCCTTTCTTTTTGTTTTATTTATTTTTTTAGATCTTTTTTATTGTTGTAATTAAATGAAGTTGACATTTCAAGTTAGTCTCCCATAGAAAATTTTTATACATACATTGTTATGAAACCCTAATCCTCATGCCATTCTGCCACAGCACACCCCTCCTTTCTGCCCCTGATTCCCTGCCACCATTCAACCAGCTCATAACCCTCTCTGTCTTCCCATCTCACCTCTGGACAGAAGCTCCCCCTTTGGTCTCTTGTATCTACTTGACCAAGTGGCACACTCTTCATGAGTATCACTTTATGTCCCACAGTGCAGTCCAATCCCTGTCTGAAGAGTTGGCCTCGGACATTAATTTAGCTCTGGGCTGATAGAGTTCAGGGGCTTTGCTTTCTGGGGCACCTCCAATCTCAGTCAGACCATTAAGTCTGGTCTTCTTACTAGAATTTGAGTTCTGCACCCCATCCTTCTACTGTTCCATCAGGGACCCTCTGTTGTGTTCCCTGTCAGGACATTCATAGGTGGTAGCCAGGCACCATCTAGTTCTTCTTGTCTCAGGCTGATGAAGTCTCTGGTTTATGTGGCCCATTCTGTCTCTTGGGCTAATACTTTCCTTGTGTTTTTGATGTTCTTCATTCTCCTTTACTCCAAGTGGTTGGGACCAATTGATGCATCTTAGTCCTTTTTGTTTTAATGTTGTCATCTTCTACATATTGACATCTGTTTCCCTATTTTCAGTGTTTTAGCTTTGATTTCCTTTTGTGACTTCTCTGTTTGGGTTGATATCTGGTTATTCTGTCCTGTGTTTTAGTCTTGGGTGGTTATGTAATGTTACTGATTTTCTATTTGGATGACTCCCTTTAATATTTCTTGTAATTTTGGTTTGGTTTTTGCAAATTCCCTAAACTTCTGTTTATCTAGAAATGCCCTAATTTTGCCATCATATTTGAGAGACAGTTTTGCTGGATATAGAATTCTTGGCTGAAAGTTGTTTTCCTTCAAGTCTTTATATATGTCATTTCATTGCCTTCATGCCTGCATGGTTTCTGCTGTGCAGTCCGAGCTTAATCTTATTGATTCGCCTTTGTAGATGACTTTTTGTTTATCCCTAGCCACTCTTAAAATTCTGTCTTATCTTTGGTTTTAGCAAGTTTGACTGTAATATGTCTTGGTGATTTTGTTTTGGGATGATGAACATCTTGGCTAGATATCTTGTCGTCTTTCACGATATCAGGGAAGTTTTCTGCTAACAACTCTTTACCAGTTCTCTCTGTATTTTCTGTTATTCTCCCTGTTCTGGTACTCCAATCACTCGTAGGTTATTCCTCTTGATAGAGTCCCACAAAATTCTTAGGGTTTGTTCTTTTCTTTTAATCCTTTTATTTGATTTTCCTCATATATGTTCGCGTCAATTGCTTTATCTTCAGTCTCACTAATTTGACTTCCATTGCCTCAATTCTGCTCCTATGACTTTCTATCGAGTTGTCTAATTCTGAAATTTTATTGTTAATCTTCTGAATTTCTGATTGCTGTCTCTCTATTAATTCTTGCAATCTGCTAAATTTGTCATTTGCTCATCTCAAATCTTTTTAATTTCCTCTATTGAATGTTCTGCATTTTGCTTAATTTCCTTCTTAATTTCTTGAAAAGTTCTGTATATTAATCTTTTGTATTCTGCCTCCAGTAATTCCAAGAAAGTTTCCTCCTCTGGAAAATTTGTAGATTCTTTATTTTGGGAGCATGCTGAAGCCATCATGGATTGCCTCTTTATGTGATTTGATATTGACCGTTGTCTCTGAGCCATCAATAAGTTATTATATTTATTTATTTTATGTTTGCTTACTGTGTCCTAGCTTCTTGTTTCTTTTTTTGATATTCCCAAATATGTTGCTCGTATGAGCTAGTTTGATTATTGGCACCATTGAAGCTCTAATGTCCTGTCACCAAGTGGTTAAATCTTTTGCTAGGTATGTGAGCTCAGGAGTTGCCCACTCCTTCTGTATGGATTCAGCTCAGGTACCCAGGTAGATAGCCAACAAGTGTGTGGTGTAGGCTCTCACTTACAGTGCTAGACAGTCATGGATGATTGATGTAGACACAGGCATCTGGCTGCAGCAAGAGGACACCCTCAGAGCAAGGTAAGGGGCTGATGGCCACCCCTGAGTGTCCAGGAGAAAGACATGTCCCTGTTCACTAGAGCACATAGGTGGGTGGGTTTTGCAGCCAAACTATGAACACATAATGCTGTTGGCTGTAAGGACTGGAGGACACCTCTTATTCATGGGCCCCTCTTGCAGGTGGTTAGGTGGTGTGGGTGGAGCCACGAGTCCTCAGGCCCCTGATGTGGATAGGTGAGGACCCTGCTTAATAGCAGAACAGTGTCAAATGTCAAGAACCTGCCACTTCACAACTGAAACAGTTGAAGTTAGGGTTCTGGTATATACCCTGTTTTACTGTGGTAATGAGGGCCTACGCTGTTGAGATGGGCCCACACAAGTCTATGCAGGGAGAAAGGCACTCAGAGTCCATGGATCCCTTATGCGTGTGCCTAGGCAAAGGAGTTGTGCTTATCCTGGGTTCCTGGCTTAGAGGAGCAGGCAGTTTATTTTTCCCATGTTTGTTAATTTGTTCACTCTCCAAGGCAGGGAGAATGGCTCCGAACATGTGACGGATCCCACTTCTGGCCCAGGAGACTCGGCAATTGCTGAAGCCGTTCAGGGACCCAGTGCAGAGCAGGGAGCAGGGAGGTAAATGGGAGAGAGGTTTTTACCTAAGGGGTGTGTTTTTGATCCACACGGTAAGCCATACGTACGTACTTATCTTTTGTGGAGGGCTGCTTCTCACTGGTTCTGGGCAGCGGTATAGACTCTGGCGTGGGTCTCTCCCAGTGCCGAAAACGCACCTCCCGAGCTCAGCTGCTTACCAGCCTCACCGCTCACCCACGTACTGATCAGGCCTGAAGGATTCAGGCTCTTGAAGGGTCAGGTCTGGCAGTCCTCGCTGCCTCCGAACTGTCTCTCCCTCCCTCTGCCACTCAGTCCGGTTCTTCAACTCTGCCTTTGATGTTCAGGGCTCCTAGATTACCAGATATAATCAAATCACTTATTTTTTCAGGTCTTTCTTGTAAGAGGGTCCACTGGAAACGTCTGATTACTCTGCCATCTTGGCTTGGCCTCTGCATCTAATTCTTTTTGGTACAGTGACTCTGTGCATTCCTTCTATCTGCTTTTGATGCTTCCTCCATCATTTAATATTTTCCCCCATAGAATCCTTCAATATTGCAATTGAGGTTTGAATTTTTTCCTCAGTTCTTTCAGCTTGAGAAATGCTGAGCTTCTTCTTCCCTTTTGGTTTTCTAATTCCAGGTCTTTGCACATATCATTATAATACTTTACTTTTTCTTCTCCAGCCGCCCTTTAAAATCTTCTGTTCAGCTCTTTTACTTCATCATTTCTTCCATTCGGTTTAGCTACTTGACGTTCAAGAACAATTTTCAGAGTCTCTTCTGATATCCATTTTCTTTCTTTCCTGTCTTTAATTACCTCTTGCTTTCTTCATGTATGATGTTCTTGATGTCATTCCACAACTCATCTGATCTTAGTGTTCAATGCATCAAATCTATTCTTGATATGGTCTCTAAATTCATGTGGGGTATACTCAAGGTCATACTTTGGCTTTCTTGGACTTGTTTTAATGTTTTTCATCTTCATCTTGAACTTGCATATGAGTAATTGGTGGTCTGTTTTAAAGTTGTCCCTAACCTTGTTTCGAATGATGATATTGAGCTTCTCCATCATCTTTTTCCATAGATGTAGTCAGCTTGATTCTTACATATTCCATATGGTGAGGTCCATGTGTATAGTCACTGTTTATGCTGTTGAAAAAAGGTATTTAAAATGAAAAGGTTATTGGTCTTGCAAAATTCTATGGTGTGATTTCCAGCGTCTTTTCTCCAAGGCTATATTTTGTAACTAGGTATCCCTTTTCTTTGTTTCCAGCTTTCACATTCCAACAACCAATAATTATCAATGCAACTTGATTGCATGTTTGATCTATTTCACACTGTAGAAGTTGGCAAAAATTTCAATTTCTTCATCTTTGTACTTAGTGGTTGGTGCATAAATTTGAATAATAATCGTATTAACTGATCTTCCTTGTAGACATATGAATATTATCTTAATACTGACAGCGTTGTACTTCAGGATAGATCCTGAAATGTTCTTTTCGATGATGAATACAACACCATTCCTTTTCAATTTTTCATTCTTGTCATGGTAGACCATGTAATTTTCCAATTCAAAATGGCCACTACCAGTCCATTTCAGCTCACTAATGTAGAGGATACTGATGTCTATGCATTCCATTTCATTTTTGACAATTTCCAATATTCTTAGATTCACATTTCACACAATCACGTTCATTCTGAGTCATGCATCATTAGCAAATGAAGGTCTCGGAAGCTTGACTCCATCCTCTTCATTTAGGTCAACTTTATTTTGAGGACACAGCTCTTCGCCAGTAGTCTTTTGAGTGCCTTCCAACCGGAAGGGTTCATCTTATAGCACTATATCAAACAATGTTCTGATGTTATTCAAAAGGTTTCCACTGGCCAATCATTTCAGAAGTAGACCACCAGGTCCCTCTTCCTAGTCTATCTTAGTCTGGAAGTTCAACTGAAACCTGTCCACCTTGGGTGACCCTGCTGGTATTTGAAATACTAGTGGCAGAGCTTCTAGCATCAGAGCAACACGCAAGCCACCACAGTACAACAAAAGTTTTTTTTATAGTGAACAGAAGTTTAACAGGTTAAATACTGTAGACACTCTTAGCATATAAATCATTTAGATACACTTGGAAGTATACAGGTATGTATAATAAATGCATGGAATGTGTGTATATCCCTCACATGTCAGTCTGTTTGTCGTACTGTGGGGGCTTGTGTCTTGCTGTGTTGCTGGAGCTATGCCACAGGTATTCAAATATCAGCAGGGTCACCCATGGTGGACAGGTTTCAGCTGAGCTTCCATACTAAGACAGATGAATAAGGATCTGGCCATCTATTTCTGTAAAAAATTAGCCAGTGAAAACCTTATGAATAACAGCAGAACATTGTCTGATATAGTGCTAGAAGATGAACCCCTTAGTTTAGAATGCACTGCAAAGACGACTGGGGAAGAGTAGCCTCCTCAAAGTAGAGTCGACTTTAGTGACGTGGGTGGAGTCAAACTTGCTGGACGTTCATTTGCTGATGTGGCACTACTCAAAATGAGAAGAAACAGCTACAGTCACCCATTAATAATAGGAACATGGGCTGTATAATGTAAAAACCTAGGAAAATTGGAAATCATCAAAAATGAAATGGAATGCATAAGCATCAATATCCTAGGCATTAGTGAGCTGAAATGAAGTTATTTGCCTTTTTGAATTGGACAGCCATATGGTCTAATATGCCAGGAATGACAAATTGAAGAGGAAGGGCATTGCATTTATTGTCAAAAGGAACATTTCACGATCTATCCTGAAGTACACTGCTGTTAGTGATGATATCCATACGCCTACAAGGAAGACCAGTTAATACAACTGTTATTCAAATTTATGCACCAACCACTAAGTCCAAAGATGAAGAAATTGAAGATTTTTACCAACTTCTGCAGTTTAAAATTGATCAGAACATGCAATCAGGATATATTACTGGTGATAGGAAAGAAAAGCTGGAAACAAAGAAAAATGATTGGTTGTTGGAAAATATGGCCTTGGTAATAGACATGATGCCAGAGATCACATGATAGAATTTTGCAAGACCAATGAGTTCTTCATTGCAAATACCTTTTTTCAACAACATAAATGGCGACTATATACATGGAACTCACCAGATGGAATACACAGGAATCAAATTGAGTACACCTGTGGAAAGAGATTATGGAAAAGCTCAATATCATCAGTCAGAACAAGGCTAGCAGCTGACTGCAGAACAGACCATCAATTGCTCATATGCAAGTATGAGTGAAAGCTGAATAAAATTAGAACAAGTCTATAAGAGCCAAAGTACGACCTCAAGTATATCCCACCTCAATTTAGAGACCATCTCAAGAACATATTTGATGCATTGAACACTAATGACCAAAGATCAGAAGAATCGTGGAATGATATCAAGGACATCATACAAGAAGAAAGCAAGAGGTCATTAAAAGGACAGCAAAGAAAGAAAAGACCAAAACAGATGTCAGAAAAATCTCTGAAACTTGCTCTTGAATGTCCAGTAGCTAAACTAACAGAAGAAATGATGAAGTAAAAGAGCTGAACAGAATATTCCAAAGGGTGGCTCAAGGAAGACAAAGTAAAGTGTTATAATGACACTTGCAAAGACCTGGAGTTAGAAAACCAAAAGGGAAGAAGATGCTCGGCATTTGTCAAGCTGAAAGAACTGAATTAAAAATTCAAGCCTCTAGCTGCAATATTGAAGGAGTCTACTGGGAAAATACTAAGCAATACAGGAAGCATCAAAAAAAGATGAAAGGAATAGACAGAATCACCGTGTCAAGAACTGTTTGACATTCAACAATTTCAGGAGGTAGCATATGATCAAGAATCAATGGTAATGAAGGCAGAATTCCAAGCTGCACTGAAGACAGTGGTGCAAAGCAGTGCTCCAGGAATTGACAGAATACCAATTGAAATGTTTCAACAAACGAATGTAGCACTGAAAGTGCTTACCTGTCTATGCCAAGAAATTTGGAGGACAGCTACTTGGCCAATAGACTGGAAGAGAGCCATAGTTATGCATATTCCAAAGAAAAGCTATCCAACCGAATGCTGAAATCATCAAACAATATCATTAATATTACAGGCAAGTAAAATTTTTCTGAAGATCATTCAAAAGGGCTGCAGTAGTACATCAACAGGGAACTGCCAGAAATCCAAGCTGGATTCAGAAGAGGATGTGGAATGAGGGATATCATGGCTTATGTCAGATGGATCCTGGCTGAAAGCAGAGAATACCAGAAAGACGTTTACCTGTGTTTTACTGACTATGCAAAGGCATTCGACTGTGTGGATCGTAACAAATTATGGATAACATTTCAAAGAATGGAAATTCCAGAACATTTAATTGTGCTCATGAGGAACCTGTACATAGACCAAGAGGCGTTTGTTTGAACAGAACAAGGGAATACTGCGTGGTTTAAAGTCAGGAAAGGTGTGGGTCAGGGTTGTATCTTTTCACCGTAGTTATTCAGTCTGTATGCTGAGCAGATAATCCGATAAACTGGCCTATATGAAAAAAAGGGCTTCAGGGTTGGTGGAAGATTCATTAACAACCTGCATTATGCAGATGACACAACCTTGCTTGCTGAAAGTGAAGAGGACTTGAAGCACTTACTGATGAAGATCAAAGACTACAGCCTTTTGTACGAATTATACCTCTACATAAATAAAAAGAAAATCCTCACAACTGGACCAATAACTAACATCACGATAAATGGAGAAAAGTTGGAAGTTGTAAAGGACTTCATTTTACTTGGATCTACAATCAACACCCATGGAAGCAGCAGTCAAGAAATCAGGGGACGTTTTGCTTTGGACAAATCTGCTGTAATAGACCTCTGTAAAGTGTTAAGAAGAAAGATGTTACTTTAAGGACTAAGGTGCTCTGACCCAAACATGGAGTTTTCAATCACCTCATACGCATGCAAAGGCTGGGCAATGAATAAGGAAGACACAAAAATGGATGCCTTTGAATATGGTGTTCACGAAGAATATTAAATATTCCATGGAATACCAAAACAGTGAACAAATCTGTCTTGGAGGAAGTACAGCCAGCATGCTCCTTAGAAGGGATGATGGTGAGGCTTCATCTCAAGTACTTTATCATGCTTGGTAAAGTGGAGGGTCAGAGAAAAAGAAAATATACTAGACTGTTGGGCGGGCAATAGTTCTAATGTGTAGTAAACTAGAGTAGCTTGATTTCACATCCTTATCAAATGTACAAATGTAAATGTAAAATAACTACAGAGAAAGCCATTGAGAAGTTGACAGGAGAACAAGAGGTACTTTAGTATCAGTATACATAGCACACATCAAAGCTTGTAAATATTGTTTCTAGGTAATAGGTAGAAAGTTTTTTAAGACCATGTCTCAAGGATGTCTGTACTTAGAAAAGTCCAAATCTATTTCCAAGACTGTTGTCTTAGTTACCTACCGCTGCTGTAACACAAATACCACAAGGGAGTGGCTTTAAAGAAGAGAAATTTATTTTCTCACTTTTGGTATCTAAAAGTCCGAATCAGGGTCTCAACCACATTAATTCCTTTTTTGGTAGCCCTGAACATTCTTTGGTTTATTGATATTCCTTGGCTTGTAGATTATTCTCACTTAACATCTATCTTGTCCCTCTGTGAGTCTCTGTGTCTATTTTGTTCTTTTCATAGGTCATAAGGGATTAGGTTTTGAATCTACCCTACAGTGGAATGGCCTCAGTAGCATAACTAAAGGACAACCGTATTTCCAAACAGGATCACATCCACAGGTACAAAGGTTAGGATTTCAGTGCATATTTTGGGAGTCATAATTCAATTCATAACAACTGTGTTTAATCTTCTGGAGTTATGATTTCCCAGAATCCTACCTTTTCTCTGGTTTTCCTTCAAGCAGAGGGAGTGGAGCTTGCTCCCAGCAATGTCAGGAAACGAGTACAAACAGAGGGACAGACTCAAGGTGCTCATAAAGATGATCCTGGAGGGAATTAGAGAGGATTACTTCAAGAACACGTGAGGTCCTTTCCAGCATCTAGTGCTCATAAGACATAGTTGCAATATCTCAGTGTGGTAAAGTTTAAGCGTGCCAAGATTACATATAAAAAAACAGACCAAATTGTTCTTCTAGGGCATAAGAATCTTGTAAAATAGAATACTTAAATTGTTTTTGAATTCTTGTTCTACTTACTAGCAAAAATCTCATTGTTCTTAAGATACTTGACGTTTTGTTTTATAGGTAAGCAATGGTTTTATCTGACTTGGCCTGAATTTGATCTATCAGAGCATGAATTCAAAGAGCCAGCCCTTCTCTGGATTCCCTTTGAGGCAAAGAATTTATCTTGAGATCTGCTTGTCACTAGAGATCATTATTGTAGGTAATTTCCATGTTTAAACGTAAGATTGTATTGACCAAATAAGCCATTTCTAAACTGGTGAAAAATTAAGCAGCAAATCTTCCAGATGGAAGTTTGAGAAGTCACCATAAGATATATAAAATTAAAACTCGGTCTCTTAAACTCTCTGTTTTAATACAAACTCCAGATGGTCAGAAAAATCAATGACTCTATATGATATTTAGAAGTGTATACGCTGGCCTGCTCTGTCTGAATTGTTTGCTTTACTGACATACTTCATTTAATACTTGTTTACTAAAAATGTGCTTGATGCGTAAATTGGAAAACTCAACTCAAGAAAAAAACTACACCAAAGAGACAAATAAAACACACATTGTTATCAAAGAAGGTAAAATGTTCATGTATTATACATGGTAGACCAGGCAAGATTTGCAGGAGAGATGAAGTGAAACATACTTGGCCTCTGACTTTATCTGCTCATGCTTCTTTATTCTTATTTATTGGTTTGCTTCAGCAAAATACAATCCCTACCCTCAAGGAGTATCCATGATAAATTGAAGATATTAGACATGGAAGAGTTTAGAGCCATTTCCTCCTGTTTCCTTGTCTTTTTTGAGTGTGGATGCAGAGATATTTTGTGTGTGGTGTGTGTCTGTGTGTATAGCTCTCTAATTTTTAGGGTAAAAACAACACACAATTACCAAATATTTTCCAGGTGAAGTCCAAAGATGATCTGAAGTGATAAGATCTTATGATTGAAAATGAGAGTGTTTGAGTTTCAAAGGAAGTACACTATCTGGTAATGACAAGTCCATTGAGTGAGTGGCCAAAGTAGAGTGCAAGGAAAAGTTCATCAGAGACAGTATAGTTTAAAAATCACTGTTGTTCTTAAGTGCCGTCAAGTTGGTTCCGACTGATAGAGATTATGTACAACAGAATGAAACACTGCCCAGACCTGCGCCATCCTCAAGTCGTTGTTATGCTTCAGCCCATTTTTGTAGCCACTGTGTCAATTCATCTCCTTGAGGGTCTTCCTCTTTTTTGCTGGCCCTTTACTTCACCAAGCATAATGCTCTTCTCCAGGGACTGTCCCCTCTTGATAACATGTCCAAAGTATGTAAGATGAAGTCTTACCATCCTTGCTTCTGAGGAACATTCTTGATGTACTTCTTCCAAGACAAATTTGTTCATTCTTTTGACAGTCCATGGTATATCCAATATTATTCCCCAACACCATAATTCAAAGGCATCAATTCTTCTTTCGTCTTCTTTATTCATTGTCCAGCTTTTGCATGCATATGAAGCAATTCAAAACACCATAGCTCAGATCAGGAGCACCTTAGTCATTAAAGGAATATCTTTGACTTTCAACACTTTAAAGTGTTCTCTTGCAGCATATTTGCCCAATGCAATGTGTTGTCTGATTTCTTTTTTATTGTGCTTTAAGTGAAAGCTTACAGCTCAAGTTAGTTTCTCATACAAAAATTTATACACACATTGTTATGTGACCCTGGTTACTCTCCGTATAATGTGAATGCATACTCCTCCTTTCCACCTGGCATTTCCCATGTCCATTCAACCAGCACCTGTCCCTTTCTGCCTTCTCATCTTGCCTCTGGAAAGGAGCTGCCCATTTAGTCTTATGTAGCTATTTGAGCTCAGAAGCACACTATTCATGAGTATCATTTTATGTCTTATAGTCCAGCCTAATCTTTGTCTGAAGAGTTCTGGAGGAGACAGAAGGACAAAAAGGCATTGCGTCTCTGGCCTGCTGATTTTCTTAGATGGACGGGCAGACAAACAGAGAGAGGAATGAGTGATCCTGTGATTCCTTTTCTTGGAAAAAAGTTATGGAGTGTGGGAAAAGCTGACTGTCACTCTAAGTGGCCAGTGACCTCAGCAGCTACCCCTTTTGGTTAATGAAAAAGTAGCCGAATAAGGTTCTCTGAAGCTCAACGAAAGAGTTGCCAGTGTACGTGAGACAGTGTAGACATAGGATCTTGGGGGTGTGCAAATTTCCACTGTGTGATAATGGTACACACACACACCAGCTGCTGTGGAGTCAGCCCCCAGTGGATCAGAGTAAAGCCTTGCTCCATAGGGTTTTCAGTGGCTGATTTTTTGGAAGTAGATTGCCAGATCTTTCTTTGGAGATGCCTCGGGGTATAACTTCCAACCTTTCAGTTAGCAGCCAGGTGCAGTAACTGTTTGCTCCACCCAGAGATTCTGTGCTAATTTTAGCTATTGTTTATCATAGGCCTATTGTGTTCCAGGCTGGGTCAGGGGCCTTACATGTATCTTCTCACTTAGTCATCACAACAACTCTACAAGGTTAGTACTTTTATGACACTTTTTTAGAGATGTGAAACTTAGGCCTAGAAAGGTTAAATAGCTTATTCAAGGTTACATAGCTGCTAAGAGGCAAAGCCAGGATCTAATGCGTTCCTGACACACTTGGCAGATGACAGTCATATGAGGAACACAGCCCCATGGGCATGTTAGTCATTGGTATACTATTCACATCTCCAAATTAAATAGTGCCACAATATTGAATATACTGTGGACTACCAAAAGAACGAACAAATCTGTCTTGGAAGACGTACAACCAGAATAGAAAAACCTTATAAGCAAAGATAGTGCAACTATGCCTTACATACTTTAGACATGTTGTCAGAAGGGATCAGTCCCTGGAGAAGGACATCACTCTTTGTAAAGTACAGGGTCAGTGAAAAAGAGGAAGACCCTCAACAAGATGTATTGACACAATGGCTGCAACAATGGGCTCATTCTTCTGCTTCTTTTCAGTATGAGAAATGTTTTCTCAAGGTTATCAGTCTTTCAGTAACTTCACTAACGTCAGTGACTGCTTGTCTGTGCCAAGCATTATTATCGCAGCACTGATATTATAAAAATGAGCTTGCCACAATCTTCAGCTTCAGACTGCCAACAGTCTAGCAGAAGATGAAAAATATTTTAAAACTCAGCTTTCACTCTATTTCACTTCTTTCATTTAAGCTGTTTTTTTTTTTTTTTTTTTTTTTTCTGAAAACCAGAAGCAGTGTAACCTTCACACTCGTTCCTACCTGGAGACTCTGAGGTGTGGTCATATGCAATCACCAGAAATGAATTAAAAAAAATGTAAAATCTTGCTGTCAGAAGACACTACACACTCTGGCTAAGGTGATCTGAGCCTATGTTACAGTCACCATGTCAATCCATCTGATTGTGGGTCTTCCTCTGTTTCCTTGACCGTCTACTTTACTAAGCATGATGTCCTTCTCAAGGGACTGGTCCCATCTGACTACGTGTCCAAAATATGTGAGACAAAGTCTTGCCATCCTTGCTTCTAATGAGCATTCTGGCTGTACTTATTCAAGACAGATTTGTTAGTTCTTTTGGCAGTCCATGTTATACTAAACACCATAATTAAAAAGCATCAGTTCTTATTTGGTCTTCCTTATTCATTTTCCCACTTTCACATGCATTTGAAGTGATTGAAAATACAATGGCTTGGATCAGGTGTACCTTAGTTCTTAAAGTGACTTCATTGCTTTTTAAAACTTTAAAAAGAACTCTTGCAGCAGATTTGCCCAATACAATGTGTCATCTGATTTCTTGACTGTTGCTTCCGTGGGTGTTGATTGTGGGTTCAAGCAAAATGAAATCATTGACAACTTCAAATTTTTCTCCATTTATCATGATGTCATTTATTGGTCCAGTTGTGAGGATTTTTGTTTTATGTTGAAGTCTAATCCATATTGAAGTCTGTGGACTTTGATCTTCATCAATAAGTTCTTCACTTTCAGCAAGCAAAGTCATCTGCATATCACCTGTTGATAACGAGTCTTCCTCTAATTCTAATGCCCATTCTTCTTCATGCAGTCCAGCTTCTCGGATCATTTGCACGGCATACAGATTGAATAAGTGCGGTGAAAGGATACAGCCCTGACCCACAGCTTTCCTGATTTTAATCCACACAGTATCCCTTTGTTCTGTTCAAATGATTACCTCTTGGTTTAAGTACAGATTCCTCACAAGCACAATTAAGTGTTTTGGAATTCCGATTCTTTGCAATGTTACCCATAATTTGTTATGATTCACACAGTTGAATGTCTTTGACTTCAATAAAACACAGGTAAACACCTTTCTGGTATATTCTGCTTTCAATCATGACTAATCCATCTGACATCAGCAATGATACTCCTTGTTCCACGTCCTCTTCTGAATCCGACTTGAATTTCTGGCAGTTTCCTGTCAACGTACTGTTGTAACAGCTTTTGAATGATCTTCAGCCAAATTTTTGTTGCCTGCGATATTAATATTTTTTTATAATTTCCTCATTAAGTTGCATTTCTTTTCTCTGGAATGGGTACAAATATGGATCTCTTCCAGTCGGTCGTCCAGGTAATTGTCTTCCAAATTTCTTAGTGTAAATGAGTGAGCACTTCCAGGCCTGCATCCCTTTGTGGAAACATTTCAGTTGGTATTCCATCAGTTCCTAGAGCCTTGTTTTTTGCCAATATCCTCAGTGAAGCTTGGACCTCTTCCTTCAGTACCATCAGTTCTTGGTCTTGTGTTACCTCCTGAAATGTTTTGGTTCAGTAACTCTGTCTATTCCTTCCATCTTCTTTTGATGCTTATGGTATCATTTAATATAGTCTTCATAGAATCCTTCAATGTTGCAACTTGAGGATTGAATTTTTTCTTCTGTTTTTACAACTTGAGTAATGCCTAGCATGTTTTTCCCTTTTGGTTTTCTATATCCAGGTTTTTGCACATGTCATTGTAATACTTCAGTTGGTCTTCTCAAGCTGCTCTTTGAAATCTTCTGTTCAGTTCTTTTACTTCATCATTTCTTCCTTTCTCTTTAGCTACTCTATTTTCAAGAACAACTTTCAGAGTCTCTCCTGACATCTATTTTGGTCTTTTCTTTCTTTCTTATCTTTTTAATGACACTGTCTTTCTTCTTCTTTGATGTTCTTAACGTCATTCCACAACTCATCTGTTCAGACTGCAGGTTCCAGGGAATTGAGAGAAGAGGGTGATGCTGGAGCTGGGACGTGCAGTTAGCAAGGCAGGTGGTCCATATAGAGCATGACATAGGTCCCTGGAGAGAAAGAGTGTGTTCAGACTCCACATTTATCAGTTTCTTGAAGAGTGATGTTTAGGCTAGGTGCCTTACTCCTCTAGAGGCTTTGCTTGTTCAGTGGTACAATTCTCGCCTTCCATGAAGAAGACCTGGGTTGAAATCCTGGCTGGTACATCTCATGTGCAACCACCACCTGACTGTCAGAGGAGGCTTGAATGCTGCTATGATGCTGAACAGGTTTCAGTGGAGCTTCCAATCTAAGACAGACTAAGAAGAAAGGCCTGGTGACCTGCTTCCAAAAAACAGGCAATGAAAATGCTATGGATCACATGGGTACTATTGGTAAATGATCTGGGGAAGGTGCAGCAGCAGGGAACTTCGCATTTCATTGTGCATAGGGTTGCCAGGAGTCAGGAGCCTAATAACAGCAGCTAACAACAACACAAAAAAAAACTCACTTTTCCAAGCCTCTGTGTCCTTGGTTTTATAACAGAGAGAACAGCAGCTCCTTCACAGGATTATTGGGAGCATGGCTTATTAGTACAGTACTGGGCATGTGTCGCAGTGGCGACGGTAATCGGGACGGCGAAGACAGTAACCAACTGCACAACTCTTACAGAGAAGTGGGCCCAGGAGGGTCACTCTGAGGAGTCGACCAGGCTTCAGTCCCAGGAGTTTATTTTATAGTCAATACAGCAAGCAATAAAGCAATTAACAAAACAATGGGCTTTGGGTGTGGGCAAGGGAGAAGGAATTCAGGTAAACAAGTCAATCAGTAAAGGGACAATAGGTTTGGGAAAACACATCCGGACAAGTCTTGACATGTTGGAGACAAGTCTCAACATGCTGTGCAGCATAGAGGCCTGTGGGGGCTGCAGTTGTCAATAGTGCAGCCATGTTTAAATGGCATATATCCCCACAGGTATGTAGTTGTCAGTAATTACTTTAGCCTAGAGGTAGGATATGATCAAGGTTTTAACTGATGGGTAGGATTTGGGTAGGATGAAAAGAAAGAATATTCCAAGTTAGGGAGAAACGTATGAACAAACCCAGAAGCAGAAATGAGGTGCACTGTAGAGAAAATCTCTACTGAAATTTTCTATCTTTAAACCAATTGCACTAAGAAGATATGCAAATTATGTAATGAATATGTTGTGTATATAACAGAGAAAGAATACAGATACCCAATCCTGTTCCCCTGGTGATTCTGATTCAGTAGGTCTAGGGAGAGAAATACAGCCAGAATGCTCTTTAGAAGTAAGGATGGTGAGACTTTGGGTTTGTCATCAGGAGGGACCAATCTCTGGAGAAGTGCATTATGTTTAGAAATGTAGAGGGTCAGCAAAAAAAAAGGAAAGACCCTCAATGAGATAGATTGACACAGTGGCTATGACAATGGGCTCATTCGCAGCAATGATTGTGAGGATGTCACCAGACTGGGTAAGGTTTCATTCTGTTATATACAGGGTCACTATCAGTCAGAACTGATTGAATAGCTCAAAAACTACTGGATTATAGAAGAAATTAAGGATGGAATAAAGAAATTCATAGAATCAACAAGAATGAAAACACATCCTACCAGAACTTTTGGGACACAGCAAAAGCAGTGCTCAGAGATCAGTTTATAACAATAAGTGTACACATCCAAAAAGAAGAAAGGGCCATAACCAAAACATTAACCCTATAACTGGAACAAATAGAAACAGAGCAGCAAAAGAAGCCCTCAGGAGCCAGAAGAAAGGAAATAATAAGAATTAGAGCAGAGTTAAATGAAATAGGGGATAGAAAATCAATTGAAAGAGTTAACAAGACCAAAAGCTGGTTCTTTGAAAGAGCAACAAAATTGATAAACCATTGGCCGAACTGACAAAAGAAAAACAGGAGAGGAAGCAGATAACCTGTATAAGAAATGAGATGGGTGATATTACAACAGACCCAACTGAAATTAAAAGAATCATAACAGAGTACTATGAAAAAATGTACTGTAACAAATTTGAAAACCTAGAGGAAATGGACAAATTTCAAGAAACTCACTACCTACCTAAACTAACACAACAGAGGTAGAACAACTAAATAAACCCATAACAAAAGAAGAGATTGAAAAGGTATTTTAAAAACTCCCAACAAAAAAACAACATGGCCCAGATGGCTTCACTGGAGAATTCTACCAAACTTTCAGAGAAGAGTTAACACCACTACTACTAAAGGTATTTCAGAGCATAGAAAAGAATGGAGTACTCCCAAACTCATTGTATGAAGCCAGCATAACCCTGATACCAAAACCAGGTAAAGATACCACAAAAAAAAAAAAAAAAAAAAAAAATTACAGGCCAATATCCCTCATAAACATTGATGTAACAATCCTCAATAAAATTCTAGCCAATAGAATTCAGCAACATATCAAAAAAATAATTCACCATGATCAAGTGGGATTTATACCAGGTATGCAGGGATAGTTCAACATTAAGAAAACAATCAATGTAATCCATCACATAAATAAAACAAAAGACAAGGACCACATGATCTTCTTAAAGGCTCAAGCTTGTTTGAAATTCAAGATTTTAGATTTAGTAAAGTTCTAATGGAGAGTTCTGTGGGGTTTAGACTGTGTGAATGAAATGGAGGAAAATATAGAGAAGCAGTAGCTGGCAAAAGAACAAAAGTAAGGGTAAAACTTCTTAATTTGTTTAACCTTGAAATTGTCTTCTGCAGGGAAGCTTTTAAAACAGAAAATAGTGAGTTTGCAAGTGCTATTGATTAAAATTTTAATGCATATTAAATGAGCAACATTGGGGGCCTCTCTGCTGGTAACATTGTTAAGGTGTTAACATGAAGACTGACAAAACAAAACAAATAGAACAAAAAGGAATTGTTAAAGGACTCAAACACAAAAACGTGGAGTTTAATTCAAGAGGTCCCTCAACCATCTGTGATCCCTTGAGATCCATAGAGGTGGTTTTGGGTTTTTTCAGCATGAAAAGGAAGCCGAGAAAGAAGTTTCCTGAAGATGTTAAAACTTGCTCTAGAGACTGAAAGGCAAGCAAAGAGATCTTTGTGCACTTAGAGAAATAAAACTTGAACTTTTCCAGTGGTTTATGGCTAGAAAAGCAGAGGGGAAAAAAAAAAAAAAAACCTAAGAAAAGGAAAGTGATTATCAGCCTCCCTGGAGTTCAGATTTTAATTCTGAAGCCTAAGATTTTTGGAAACCAGCTCAGGACAAACCCAGACTCTGATAACCCAGTGTTAAGAATTCAGCAAGATGTGTGGGCAGAGAACCAAAAGTAAAAAAAGGAAGTTGGCAAGGGAACTGAAAGAGAAATGACAGGTGCCTGAGATTTTAATTTTTTAAGGATGTTGTTTTCTTCTGCTGTTTTGGGTGCCTCCTGGTACCAATTCAAAAAAAAAAAAAGTTGTTTAATGAGAGAATCTTTGCTTTGTAATTTACTGCACAGGAAAGGTTACTTAGAAAGTTTAAAAAGACCTCAAAGTGGCCAAGTTTTATCCAAAGTGTTCCTGTGAAGGTTATACTATTTTAAATTTGAACTTGCATATTGAAAATCTTGACCTGAACTTGTGAGCTAAAATAAAAAATAAAAAAATTGAGTAGGTTCCAAAGTACTTGGATAATTTCCTCTTGTGGCACTCTGGTAGAAGTTGAGCACAAAGCTCACAAATTCAGAGGGGATCAGAGAACACATAAAGAAAAAAGAGAAAATGAGTCAAACAATAAACCTCAGAGGGCTTCAGTGCAGTCAAGGTCAATGGTCAAATCTGAGAAGTCTTTACCTAGAGGCAACTCCCGAGAGTTTCATGGAAAGAGAGGGTCCAGATGACCCAGCTGACACAATGTCCAAGTCCTCGACACCCCAGGGGTTGACCTTAGGCAGTACAGCTTTGGATCCTGCTGCTACCACCAATTTATTAAAAAGAAAAATCTTTGATTTCTTTAAAGAAAAAATTTGTGACTTTACTGCAGATTAAACAAGAGAGGTTTATTGGGAGAGAGATTTACAACCGGTTGGGGAAATACACAGCAAAAAGGCATTGCAGGGTGCTCTGAGGAGCTGGCCATTTACAGATGTTTAAAAGGCAAAATTCACAAGTAGCCTAGGTTGCTGGCAAGGCTTAAGGGCAGGGGGTGGTGGTGTGCAGTTGGTGTCTGTGACTAGGCAGTTACTGGAAAAACCGTAGACTTAAAAAAAATAATGTTGCAAGTAGGTGATACATAACTATGGAAAAGTACAGGGTTATAAGAACATTTATTTATGTGTAGGGGAGTGAATGGGCATTTTTTGAGAATTGGCTTAACTATTAGAGTCACACATCTAACACCTGTACAAGCTGTTTTTAAAATCGATCATTTCTCTTCATAATTAAACCACGTTTTTCTGTAGAACTTATTTGTTTCTAGGTCAAGAGATATGGTGGAAATAATCACAGAAGTGACTGGCTGCACTGTATGACACTTGGGTGGAACAAAAAGGAAACAAAAAACATTATTCTATAAACCTCCCACCTTAATCATTCCCTGAAATATTAGTTTGTAGCACAGTAAGATTGCTTAGATGCAAACAGTAAATCACTTTAATAAATATTATGTTTACCCAAAATTAATCTACTAAGAAACTTACTTCTTTGATTCAAAGCCCATTATGTTAGCAAACTATAGAAACAAGGATGATAACACTTCGTCTCACATACTTTGGACATGTTATCAGGGGGGACCAATCCCTGGAGGAGGACATCATGCTTGGTAAAGCGAAGGGTCGGCGAAAAAGAGGAAGATCCTCACTGAAAATAATTGACACAGTGACTACAACAATGGGTTCAAACATAACAATGATCGTGAGGAATAATGCAGGACCAGGCAGGGTTTCCTCTGTTGTAAGCAGGAACTGACTTGATGGCACCTAACAACAACAACAGTGAGTGGCACAGAGTTGTATTTGTTTTCTGTGCTCGTTTTGTTTTTTGTTTTTTTCCCAATTTAAGACATTCTCTTTTAAGATGACCTGGTTTCTTAAAATACTAACAAACTGTTTGCTGTCTAGAGGGTCTTTGGGGAAACTGATAAGCTTGTTTTGTTTTGCCTGTAGTTTTTGTTCGAAGGTCTGGGCTCACTGGAAAATTAAGACTGTTAAATTCAAAGGTGGGGATAGTTTCCCAAACTCATTGGTAGCTCTTGAAGCATTAGTCAATTTAGGGTGTAAGCCGTATACATATAAGGAATTAAAAACTATTTCAATATTTTCCTCTGTAAGCGGGAATCAAAATGTCCAGCAAAGGCTCTGGTTAAGTAATCTTTAAAATTGTTAATGATTAAAGCCCTGAACTGCTAACCAAAAGGTCAGTGGTTTGAATTCACTAGCTGCTCTGGGATGAAAAATGTGGTAGTCTGCTTCTGTTAAGATTTATAGCCTTGGAAACACTTTGGAGCAGTTCTACTCTGTCCTATGCGGTTGATATTAGTAAGAATCAACTCAACGGCAGTGGGTTTGGTTTTGGGTTAAATTAAGTGCTGTTAGTAATCTTTTAAACCAAATTTGATCTCATCATTAGTAATGTTATTTTAGTCATGTCCAACATTACCACATCAAGAACTGAAACTAAGCCAATGAGGAGGAGATGCTGGTGAGTACCCCACTTGTTGCTGAAGTAACCCTCTCTCCTTCCTCTAGAATGATCTCTATGAGCACATTGGGTCTGTCACACTCTCCATCCTCTGTTTCCAGCCTGTGATGGGAACATGCTCCTTATTCACAAGATTCTTTCTTGTGTTGTTAATCACAAAGCACATTACTTGTACAACTTATTTTTCAAATGCTATTGTAGATAATATCCATTCTAAATTGTGAGTTGCAGGGATATAGAATACAGTTGATATTTGTAAACTGGTTTTTTGTATTCAGCCAGTTGGTTACATTCTCTTATCAATAACTTTGGTTTTTTTATGCCCACAGTCATGTCATTTGTAAATCATGAAAAGTATCCTCTATTCCAATTCATATACCTCATAAATGGAAATAAAATTCCCCAGGTACTTTCCCAGCTTCTGGAGACACGGCAAGGAATCAGGCACTGAATACCCTTGCTTGCGTGGAGTTTACATTCAAGTAGGAACTTACATTCAAGAAAATTCCTGAGGGTGCTGTGATAGAGAGTGGCCACTTTAGATCCGGGATCAGGGAAGATCTCTCTAAGGAGGTGACTTCTTTAAGCTACATTCTGCCAATAAAGAAGGAGTGGGCCACACTAAGGTGAGAAGGAAGGGAATTCATGGCAAAGGTAGCAGCCAATGCAAAGGCTCTAAGCTGTTCTACAAACAGAAACAAGTCCTGTGAGGTTGAGGTGTAGTGGACAGGGGGTAAGTGGGATGCCATGACTTCAGATAAGCAGACAGAGGCCTGATGAATTTATGATTTACAAGTCATAGTAAGGCATTGGCTTTTATTCATAGTGTTGATGAGGAACTAATAGGATGGTTTTCTGCAAAAAAAAAAAAACAGAAGAATTCAACTTCTCCTTGAACTTAATATGTAGTTATTGTCAAATGACTTCTCAGGTGACCTGAAGTATCTTATGTCGCAATGAGTTCAAACCCAAGACCAGATATGACGGTCAGCAATCATGCTATTGTTTTGATATTTGAGTACCACATAGTGGCAGAAAAGTTATGTGAAAAAGAAGGTGGAGATGAGTAGCTGTTGATGGGCACTGCAACCATAATGCTGATAAGTCTGTTAGAAGGGTATTTAAAGATGCCATGGGCCAATCAACATGAAAGAGAGTAGCTGCCTCCCTGTACAGACAAATGTCTGATAATCTTGGCCTTGTTAGCTTTGTGTGTATGAAAGGATTTTCATGAAGACAAGCATGGAGAAGAACATCCACATTTTACTGGCCACCCATTGGTTTATGGTGACTTTCCACTAAGACTAAAAATTTTAGGGTCCCCTGAGACTGGCGTACACTCAACAAAGTTGAACTGAAACAATAGTGTGTCAAGATTTCTTCTCTGTTACTAATTTGTTGTTCATCTTACTCATAAAATGTAAGCATGGGTGAAATTATAAATAAAATGTCTTATACAGTGGCAAAGGTAAAATAAATGAACAAAAATACTGAGTTTTGCAATTACTGAGCTCCAGCCAATTATTGCCATGAAGAAATGCTTGACTAGTGTTTCTAGTTCTTTAGACTTTCCAAAAGAATCTGGAAATCAAATTTTTATATGAAATATAAAATTCTGATTGTTAAAGATGAGCAACTAATTCAGCATTTTACAAACAGATTCTACAAACAAAAGAATTTGAGTCTCTTGGCTTCCAATGGGTATGGAAATCAACAAGGCATATCGTAATCACACTCACGAAAACCAAAGACAAACAAAAAATCCTGAGAGCAGCTCGAGAAAAACAAAAAGTCACATACAGAGGAGAAACAATAAGACTAAGCTCAGATTATTTGGCAGAAACAACACAGGCAAGAAAGCAATAGGATGGCATATATAAAATCTTGAAAGAAAAAAAACAAACAAACCAAAAAAAAAAAAAAAAAAAACCTGCCAGTCAGGAATAATATATCCTGCAAAACTCTTGTTCAAATATCATGGTGAAATTAAGACATTTCCAGATAAAAAGAAATTAAGGGACTATGTAAAAACCAAATCAAACTTACAATAATTATTAAAGGGAGTCCTTCAATCTGAGAACAAACAACATCAGACCACAGGCTGAATCTAGGACACAGGATCGTACCAGCCAGATACCAACCTAGGAAATGAACTCTCAAGGACAATCCAAAACCAAAAGAATTACAACAGGGAACCAGAGAGGTTAATCTGTAAATAACAACATCATAACAATAAAAGAGGGAATAAACAGTGTAAGTATAGAACCTTCCAATGGAGAGGAATGCAAGGCAATATCAAGTAATAATAGACTGATTCAAACCTAGGAAGATAAGTGTAAATTTCAAGGTAATCACAAAATTAACAAATCTACTCATCAAAATAAAGAAGAAAAACATAAAGTCTCAGTTAAAAAAAAAAAAAAAAACCTACAAAAACTCCACAAACAAAAGGAATTCAGCACAGGAGAGTAAGAGAGAAACAAAGAAAAAGTCAGCACCACAAAAAAGAAAAAAAGTACTATAAAATGACAGCAATAAACTCATACCTATAATTACACTGGATCTAAATGACCTAAAAGCACCCATAAAGAGAAAGAGAGTGACAGCACGGATTTAAAAAAAAAAAAAAAAAAAAACAGGATCCATCAATATACCCTCTACAAGAGACACACCTTAGAAACAAAGAATGGAAAAAATATATCGAGCAAACAGCTACAAAAAAAAAACAAGAGTGGCAATACTAAGCTCAGATAAAATAGACTTTAAAACAAAATCCACCATAAAAGCCAAAGGACAGTGTATAATGATTAAGGGGATGATCCGTCATGAACACATAACCATAAGAAACATCTACTCACTCAATGACAGTGCTCCAAACAAACTAAAACTCAAAGGATGGAAAGAAAGAGAAAAAACAACACTCAAAAAAGAGCAGGAGTGGCAATATTAATCTCTGACAAAATAGACTTTAAAGTAAAATCCACCACAAAGAATAAGGAAGAACACTATATAATAATTAAAGGATCAACATACCAGGAGGCATAACTATAATAAATATTTAAGCACCCAACGACAGGGCTCCAAAATACATGAAAAAAACTCTAACCGCACTCAAAAGAGAGAGAGACAGCTCCACAATAGTAGTAGGAGACTTCAACATACCACTTTCGGTGAAGGACAGAACTTCCAGAAAGAAGTTCAATCAACCAACTAGATTTCATAGACATATACCAAACACTCCACCCAGCAGCAGCCAAGTATAGTTTCTTTTCCGATGTATTATAGAGGAACTGTCAATTTCTCTTTTCTGTGCTGTTAAAGTTTGTTTTATGTATTTTGGAGCCCTGTCATTGTGTGCGTACATATTTATTATGGTTACGTCTTCATGCTGGATCCTCCCTTTAATTGTGACGTAGAGCCCTTTTTGTCTTTTATGGTAGATTTTATTTTAAAGTCTATTTTGTCTGAGATTAGTATTGCTACTCTTGCTCTTTTTTGGTGGCTGTTTGTTTGATATATATTGTTTTCATCCTTTGATTTTTAATAAATTTATATCTTTGTTTCTATGATGTGTCTCTTGTAGACAGCATATTGATGAATCCTGGTTTTTTTTTTTTTTTTTTTTTTTTTTTTTTTTCATTCTGTCACTCTCTGTCTCTTTATGGGTGCATTTAGACCATTTACATTCAGTGTAATTATTGATAGGTGTGAGTTTATTGTTGTCACTTTGTAGTGCTTTATTTTGTGGTGCTTACAATTTCTTTGTTCCTCTTATTTTCCTGTGCCGAAGTCCGTTTGTTTGTGGATTTTTGTTCATTTCTTTTGTTTTTGTAGATTTTGTTTTTACTGAGAATTTGTTTTTCTTCTTTATTTTGATGAGCAGGTTTGCTAACTTTCTTTGTGGTTACTTTGAAATTTACCCTTATCTTCCTAAGTTTGAACCAGTCTATTATTACTTAGTATTGCCTTGCCTTCCTCTCTGTTATAAAGTTCTATACCGACACCATTTATTCCCTCTTATTGTTCGGACATTGTTGTCATTTGAAGATTAACCTCTCTATGTCGCTGTTGTAAATCTTTTGGTTTTGAATAGAGCTTGAAAGTTCATTTCCTAGGTTGGTATCTGGCTAGTGAGATCTTGTGACCTAGATTCAGGCTGTCCTCTGATGTTGTTTGTTCTCAAACCAAAGGACTCCATTTAATAATACGTGCAAGTTTGGCTTGGTTTTTACATATTCCTTTAATTTCTGTTTATCTGTAAATGTCCTAATTTCACAATCATATTTGAATGAGAGTTTTGCAGGTTATATTATTATTGATTGGCAATTTTTTTGAAGGTTTTATATACGTCATCCCATTGCTTTCTTCCCTGCATGGTTTCTGTTGAGTAATCAGAGCTTTGTCTTATTGTTTCACCTCTGTATGTGATTTTTCATTTTTCTAGAGCTGCTCTCAGGATTAATTCCTTGTCTTTGGTTTTTGCAAGTGTGATTATGATATGTCTTGGTGATTTCCTTTTGAGGTCTATACTATATGCGGTTTGTTGAGCTTCTGGGATGGTCACCTTTTCATCTTTTGTGATATTAGTGAAGTTTTCTGTCAGCATTCTTCAATGATCCTCTCTGTAGTTTCTGTTTCCTCTCCCTGTTCTGGAACTCCGATCACTCACAAATTTTTGCTTTTGATTGTATCCTGCATAATTCTAAGGGTTTATTCATTTTGCTTCATTCTTTTTTCTGATTTTTCCTCAAATTGTATCCAAGTTTTTGTCTTCAGTTTTGCAATCCTGTCTTCCATTGTTTCAGACCTGCTCCTCAAACCTTCTATGACACTGTCCTTTTCTGAAATCTTGTTTTTTATCTTTTGAATTTCTAATTGTTATTTCTGTATGATTTCTAGTTGTGAATTTATTTTGGCACTTTATTCCTGTATTATTTTCCTGAATTCCTCCATTTTTTGTCTGACTTTTCCATGAATTTGTCTATTTTTTCCTCATTTTTGTCTGCTTTTTGCTTCAACTCTTGGATAGCTCTGAATATTAGAGATTTGAATTCCCAATCAGATAGTTTTAGTGCATTTTCTTCACTGGAAGGTCATCTGTTGTTTTAGTTTGGATGTCTACTGGAACCATGCTGTCCTGTTTTTTAATGCGCTTTGATATTGTCTGCTGTCTTCAGGACATTCAGTAGTTATTTTCTTCATTTATTGATCATAGATTTTTTTGTTTCATCCTGCTTTTTTTTTTTTTATTTGGTTATGTCTGAGCAGGTAGGCTATGCGTACTTTGTTGTTTGCCTGTCTGTAAGCATGATACTTTTCAAGTCCTTGCTCAATGGGCAGGGTCAGTCCCTCCACTATGGTGTAGCAGGGCAGGTCCAGCTGAAGGGGAGTTGCTGGGATGGGTTGTTTGTGGTATGTACTTGGGCTGACAAGATGAGCCCGTGCAGCTCTGGAGTGCAATGTTCAGCATACAATGCAAATAGGCAGGAGGTACAGGAATGCGGAGGTTGTGATGTGTGGTGCTAGGTTGGATATGGAAAAGGAGAGAGAGAGGAGAGAGAAACAGGAGGAAAAAAATGCTGAATGACCTTGCTGTTGGAGTAGAGAGACAAGAAACTGAGAAATGGAGAAACAAAAAGAAAAATAATTTTAAAAAATTTAAAAATATTAAAAATGGAATAAAAAATTTTAAAAGATGCTCCAAGAGATCTCAATGGTATGGCTGCACAGACACAGGGACAGTTCCCAAGCTGAGCAATATAGCCTGGCTATAAGGTGTGAAGATGATACACAATTCCAGGTGTTCAGGAGACAGTAAAAGAAACTCTATCCTGAAGCACAATGCTGTCAGTGATTGGATAATATCTATAAGCCTAAAAGGAAGAACAGTTAAAGACTATTATTCAAATTTAGACACCAACCACTAAGGCCAAAGAAGAATAAGTTGAAGATTTTTACCAAATTCTGGAGTCTGAAATTGATCAACCATGTAATCAAGATGCAATGATAATTACTGGAGATTGGAATATAAACGTTGGAAACAAAGAATGATTGGTAGTTGGAAAGTATGGCCTTGGTGATAGAAACAACACCAGAGATCACATGAGAGAATTTTGCAAGACCAACAATTTCTTCATTGCAAATAACTTCTTTAAACAACACAAAGGACGACTATACACATGGACCTTGCCAGATGGAATAAACAGAAATCAAATTGATTACATCTGTGGAAAGAGATAATGGAATCGTCTATAACCAGTCAGAAGTACTTCATGATACATCTTGAAATGTTGTTTTTGATGATGAATGCAACCCCATTCCTCTTCAAGTTGTCATTCCTGGCATAGCAGACCATATGATTGCCCAATTCAAAATGACCAATACCTGTCCATTTCAGTTCACTAATGCCTAGGATATTGATGTTTATGTGTTCCATTTCATTTTTGATGATTTCCAATTTTCCTAGATTCATACTTCGTACATTCCATCTGTCGATTATTCATGGATGTTTGCAGCTGTTTCTTCTCAATTTGAGTCATGCCAGGTCAGCAAATTAAGGTCCCCAAAACTTGACTCTATTCACATCATTAAGGTAGACTCTACTTTGAGAAGGTAGCTTTTCCCCAGTTGTCTTTTGAGTGCCATAAAATATAAGGCACAGCTAAAATGCTCCTTAGAAGTTATGGAACATGATGAGATTTTATCACACTTACGATGGGCATGTCATCAGGAAAAACAAATAGTTGAAAAGGACATTATGTTTAGTAAAGCAGAGGGTTAGTGAAACTAAGGGAAATCCTCTATGAGATAGAGTGACATATGACTGCAATCATGAACTCAAACATACCAAAGATTATGAGAATGTTGCAGTACAAGGCAGTGTTTCCTTCTGTTATACATTAAGGTCAATATTAAAGGACATCTTTGTCTGGTTCCTGTTCTCAAGGGGAGTGCTTTCAAAGTCTCTCCATTTAGGATGATGTTGGCTGTTGGTTTTGTATAAATGCCCTTAATTATATTGAGGAATTTCCCTTCTATTTGTATTTTATTGAGAGTTTTTATCATGAATACGTGTGTTGGACTTTGTCAAATGCCTTTTCTGCATCGATTGATAAGTTCATGTAGTTCTTGTCTTTTGTTTTACTTATGTGATAGATTACAATGATTGTTTTTCTAATGTTGAACTATCCTTGCATACCAGGTATAAATCCCACTTTATCATGGTGAATTATTTTTTTGATATGTTGCTGAATTGTATTGGCTAGAATTTTGTTGAGGATTTTTGCATCAATGTTCATGAGGAATATTGGTCTGTAATTTTCTTTTTTGTGGTATCTTTACCCGGTTTTCATACCAGGGTTATGCTGGCTTCATAGAATGAGTTTGGGAATATTTCATCCTTTCCTATGCTTTGAAATACCTTTAGTAATAGCGGTGTTAACTCTTTTCTGAAAGTTTGGTAGAATTCTCCAGTGAAGCCATCCGGGCCATGTTGTTTTTTTGTTGGGAATTTTTCAAATACCTTTTCAATCTCTTCTTTTGTTATGGGTTTATTTAGTTGTTCTACTTCTGTTGTGTTAGTTTAGGTAGGTAGTGAGTTTCTTGAAATTTGTCCATTTCCTCTAGGTTTTCAAATTTGTTA
>NW_004444083.1:5946224-5947787 GCF_000243295.1 Trichechus manatus latirostris
CCTAATATGTGGTCTATTCTGGAGGACGTTCCATGTGCATTTTAAAAGAAAGTATATTTGGCTTCTGTTGGGTGAAGTGTTCAGTATATTTCTATGAGATCAAGTTGTTTGAGCGTAGCATTTATCTCTTCCATGTCTTTGTAGAGCTTCTTTCTGGATGTTCTGTCGTTCACCGAAAGTGGTGTCTTGAAGTCTCCTACTACTATTGTGGAGCTGTCTATCTCTCTTTTCAGCGCTGTTAGAGTTTATTTTATGTATTTTGGAGCCCTATCATTGGGTGTTTAAATGTTTATTATAGTTATGTCTTCCTGGTGTATTGAGCCTTTAATTATTATATAGTGTCCTTCCTTATCCTTTGTGGTGGATTTTACTTTAAAGTCTATTTTGTCAGAGATTAATATTGCCAATCCTGCTCTTTTTTGGGTGTTGTTTACTTGATATATTTTTTCCATTCTTTGAGTTTTAGTTTGTTTTTGTCTTTAAGTCTAAGGTGTGTCTCTTGTAGGCAGCATATAGACAGATCGTGTTTTTTAATCCAATCTGGCACTGTCTGTCTCTCCATTGGTGCATTTTGTCCGTTTACATTTAACATAATTATTGACAGCTGTGAGTTTAGTGCTGTCATTTTGCTGTCTATTTTTGTGTGCTGTTCACAGTTTCTTTGCTCCACTTAGTTTTGTTCACTGAATTGTTTTTCTTTATGTATTTTCTTTTCGTCATTTTCATTGTTGTTGATTTTGTGTTCCCTGAGTCTTTATATTTTTCTAATTTTTTATTTTAACTTGCAGTATTGTTAATTTCCTTTGTGTTTACACTAAAATTTGCCCTTATTTTACTAACTTTATACCAGTCTGTTGTTTCTTTATATTACCTTGACTTCCTGTCCGTATGAAAAATCTATGTCTACAGGGGAGTTCCGGCAAAATGGAGCTCTAGGCAGAAGCACCACGCCGTCCCTTCACAGCAAAGATCCAAAAAACTAAGCCGAACAGAGAATACAACAATCCTGAAACCTTAAAACATCAAATGAAGAGATAAAGATCTCAGCCAAGCACCAATAGGAGTGAGAAAACTGACAGAGAACAGAGAGAGAGGAGAGATTCAGCTAACACAGTGTGGATCCGCCATCTTGGACTCCTATCAGAGACGAGCAAACAAGAAGCATTAGAAAGCAGCCTCATGGAGCATCCAGTGGGAGACAAAACAACAGGTAATTTGAGATATATGCTTTCCCACCCCCCACCCTTCTTCACCCCGACTCGGCCTCCTCTGCTTCCCACGGCCACAATCTCTTGACCAGGAAACACTGGCTGCTTGGATTCCATACACCAGAACGGGCCGGCTCTCTGAGTGCCATATGTTGGCTGCTGGTGTTGCTTTCTTCTGCTTCTTTTGATTTCTTCCTTACCTCTCACCACCTCCCCCTCCTTTCGCTCAAATACCTGGCTCTGTGTGCCATCTTTGCTTCTACCTGAGGGGCTGTGGAGCTCCGTTCAAGTGTGGAGCTACTTCCCGGTCTGCACTGCCATGCTGGTGGGATCCCGGGGCTTGTGTTCGTTTCTT
>NW_004444083.1:5955920-5968336 GCF_000243295.1 Trichechus manatus latirostris
AATGAATCTGTGAAGCATCTCATAACATGGATGAAACTGGAGGACATTATGCTGAGTGAAATAAGTCAATCACAAAAGGACAAATATTGTATGAGATCTGTATTGTAAAAACCCATGAAAAAGTTCACCCACAAAGTGTAACAATATTTGTTGGTTATCAGGATGGGATGGGTGGGGGTAAATACTAAATAGGCAATCGATAAGTGGTATTTTGGGTGAAGGGTGAGACAGTACACGATACAGGGGAAACTAGGACAACTTGTACAAAGAAAGGTCATGGAAGCTCCATAGACACATCCAAACTCCCTGAGGGACTGAATTACTGGGCAGAGGTCTGTGGGGACCATGGTCTCAGGGAACATCTAGCTAAATTGGCATGACACAGCTTATAAAGACAAAGCTCTACATTCTACCTTGGTGAGTAGCATCTGGGGTCTTAAAAGCCTGTGAGCGGCCATCTATGATACTCCACTGGTCTCATCCCTTTGGGAGCAAGGGAGAATGAAGAGAACAGGATACAAGGAAAAGATTAGTCTGGAGGACTAATTGTCCGCAGCTACCAAGGCCTCCACCAGACTGAGTCCAGTACAGCTATAGGGCACCCAGCTACCACCACTGACTGCTCTGACCAGGATCACAACAGAGGGTTCTTGACAGAGCTGGAGAAGGATGTAGAACATAATTCTAACTCACACAATAAAAGACCAGATTTACTGGCCTAAAGTAGACTGGAGAAACCCCGAGAGTATGGCCCCCAGACACCCTTTTAGCTCATTGGTGAAGTTATCTCCAAGGTTCACCATTCAGCCTCGGAGTAGACCGCCCCATAAAGCCAAATGAGACTAACGAGGTACAGTTGTTCAGTGACAAGGGCCAGAAGGCAGAAGGGGACAAGGAAGCTGGTGATAGGAAACCAAGGTTGAGTAAGGATATTGTTGATGTGATGTAAGATTGTTAACCATTGTCATAGGGCAACATTTGTAGTAACTGTGAAATGAGAAACTATTTTGTTCTGTAAGCCTTCATCTTTAGTGAGAATAACAGCACAATTGGAAGAGCGTAGTCAATGTCACTGAACAGTGCATGTGGAAATTTTTGAAATGGTGTATTTTGGCTATGTGTATTTTCACCAAAAAAAAAGGTTGAGACGTTAGAGGGTTGACATGTTGTGGGGTTGTTAACCAATGTCATAAAACAATATGTGTCCTACTGTTTCATCAGAAACTATTTGTTCTGTAAACCTTCACCTGAAGTACAATAATTAAAAAAAAAATCATTTATGGGATAATGAAAATGTTCTAAAGTTTTTTGTGATAATAGTTACACAACTCTCCGAATATACTAAAAATCATTGAATTGTACACTTTAAATGGGTGAACTGTATGATATGTGAATTATGTGTTAATAAAGTTTTTTAAAATATGTAAAAATAAAATTCTATGTCTACATTTTTTAAGTCCCTCTTTTATGTTTTAATGTTGTCGTCTTTTACATATTCACATCTGTTTCCCTATTTTCAGTGTTTTAGATTTGATTCACTTTTTTGACTTCCCTATCTGGGTTGATATCTGGTTTCTCTGTCTGCCTCAACATAAATACTATTATATTTATCAATGTACATATTGACGTGCACAAACCATGTGTAAAATTCTCCGCGTCTGTTGTTGACATCACCTCTGAATTGTGGAGCAGTGCCTGCCCTTAGAGACCATTCCTATGTGGTGTCACTATTTCTGTGGGACACTATGCTGGCCACAAAATTTTTTTTTCCTGCTCTTTTTCTTTTTCCCAATTTGACCTTTTCATTCTCTCTTTTTAATGCTCCAGTTTCTAGAATCCATAAGTTTTTTTGGTAGGTGATGATTTGACATTTGTATATTAACTTCACTAAGTTGTACTTTATTCTCAATCAAAATGCTTATATTGAAATCTATTGTTTCACGAGTTTGTTAAAAATAAGCTTAACTTTATAATTAGTTATATGCAATATAATGTTCCAATTTTAAATCTATTATTCAGTAATTTTGTTAAATGGCTAGTTATACAACCACCACCATAATCAAGATCTAGAATATCCATTGCTCTTAAAGTTTCCTTTATACAGTTCTTAACATTTAATAGTGTTTTCTAATATTGGACAGGAAATATTCTTTGCTAAGCATAGTAGCAGTAAAGGGGTATACTGGGTCATTCTATTTAAAACAGTTATGAAATCAAATAGGTCTTATTCAGATATTCTTCGCAATAGTGTAAGGAATTAAAGAATAACTGAAGATCTCATCATTATTTGTTTACTAATATTATTATTGAAAAAGTGTATAACATTTCTAGAAAGAAAATTTACCTAATGAAATGATTGAAACATTTGGAACTTTTAATTTTAATTCTATCATTAAATAGATATATAAACTTAAGGGTTTGGCTTAAAAGACATAAAACACTTGGACAAGGATCTTTCGTGTGACCAGTTCTCACATCCTTACTTCAGCTTCTGTGAATTTATTAGCCTGTGTGGAAAAAGGACCAGAAAGGAGCAAAGCATTTACTGCTCCATGATACAAATCAAATAATAGAAGGGTCAGGGTTCCTTAAGGAGAAATAATTTATTGGATGCTCTTAATTTATATGTCTCTCTGCAGGGATCAACAGTCAACACACATGAAAACAGCAGTTAAGAAACCCATCGATGTATTGCATTGGGCAAATCTATTGCAAAAGAACTCTTTAAAGTTTGAAAAGCAAAGCTGTCATTTTGAAGATTAAGGTGCACCTGACCCAAGCCATGGTATTTTCAGTCATCTCATATAATTTACTTCACCATTTCTTCTGTGCATTTCAGCTACTCTACATTCAAGAGCAAGTTTCAGAGTCTCTTCTGACATTTATTTTGGTCTTTTCTTTCTTTCCTGTCTTTTTAATGACCTTTTGCTTTCTTTAAGATGTCTTTGATATCATTTCACAACATGTCTGGAGATCGGTCATTAGTATTAAATGCCTCAAATCCATTCTTGAGATGGTCTGTAAATTCAGGTGGGATGTATTCAAGGTTGTACTTTGGCTCTTGTGGACTTGCTCTAATTTTCTTCAGCTTCAATTTGAACTTGCATATAAGCAATTGATGGTCTGTTCTGTAGTCGCCCCTAGCCTTGTTCTTACTGATGATATTGTGTTTTGAGAACATTCAACATTGTCTTTTGTAAGGCATCAGCCTCAGTTGATGTCCCAGGCAATGATTCAGCCGCCTCCCCAGGGGATGATTCACATGTAGGCCTGGGGGATAGCTCAGACAAAGGCTCTTCAGAAACAGCTGGGTTAGTCTTATCAGATGAGTGTGGAGTGGCTAATGGTTTTGTTGGCAGGAGAGATTAAGTGGAATTTAGGGACTCAGAGTCCCCAGATGCTGATTATCTGCACATATGTCCCCATCCCAAATTTCAGGATTGCATTTCTTTCTAACCAATGCTCTCACTTTAGCTTCAAACACTGGTTGAGTTTGGGAATTCAATTGGTGTTGTAATTTAGCTACTCTGATAACAAGACTCTGGATTTGGTTTGGAGACATATAGGCTCTGTTACTACAAGAAATAAGGCTTATTTTCAGAGCACTATGAGGTCATTTATGTGGCACCTGAACTTTAACTCTGGAGCGCTGAGCCCATTGCTTTCTTTCATCACTTTGTCTAACAAAAGTAGGATCAATCAACCACCTTTTAATACTTCTCATTTTGACAAAATTATAGAAAAGCAATGTCATTTATAATACCTCCTCAAAAATAAAATTCCTGGGAATAAATTTAACCAGGGAAGTAAAAGACCTCTACAAAGAAAACTAAACAACTCTAATGCCAGAAACCAAACAAGACCTACATAAATGGAAAAACATATGTTCATGGATAGGTAGACTCAACATTGTGAAAATGCCAATTTTATCCAAACCAATCTACAAATACAATGCAATACCAATCCAATACCAACAGCATTCTTTAACGAGATGGAAAAACTAATCATCAACATTATATAGATTGGAAAGATGCCCCAGGTAAGTAAAGCACTATTGAAGAAGAAGAATAGAGTAGGAGGACACACATTAACTGACTTCAGAGCCTACTGTACAGCTACAGTAGCCAAAACAGCCTGATACTGGTAAAATGACGGGCACATTGACCGACGGAACAGAATCGAGAACCCAGATGTAAACACATCCATCTATGGTCACCTGATCTTTGACAAAGGTCCAAAGTCCATTAAAAGGGAAAGAAAGTATTTTTAACAAATGGTGCTGGAAAAACTGGATGTCCATCTGTAAAAAAACGAAATAGGACCCATAATTCACACCATACACAAAAACAAATTCAAAATGGATCAAATACCTAAATATAAAACCAAAAACTATAAAAATCACAGAAGAAAACATAAGGCTAAACCTAGAGGCCTTAATACAAAGCATCAATAGGATATGAACCATAACTAACAATATATAAACACCAGAAGATAAGCTAGACAACTGGGATCTTCTAAAAATTAAACAATTATGATCATCAAAAGACTTCACCAAAAGAGTAAAAAGAGAACCTAGAGACTGGGAAAAAAAATTTTGGCTATGACAAACCTGACAAAGGTCTAATCTACCTTAGAATGCCTTGTAGTAGAGTTAAGAAATCAACATCAGCAAAGGAAAAAGAGAGAAGAGAGAAAGGCATACCAGTAATTGTCTTTACTATCAGTACAGTAAATAACTGGTGACCTGCTTCTGAAAGATCGCAGCTTTGAAAACTTTATGGAGCACAGTTTTACTCTGACACTCATGGGCTCATCATGAGTCAGAATTGACTTGATGGCAACCAGTTTGGTTGTTTGGCTTCAGTACATTTCACGTTTCACTGGTGATTTAGTGGTTAAGAGGTCGGCTGCTAACCAAAAGGTCGGCAGTTTGACTCCACCAGGTGCTCCTTGGAAGCCCTGTGGGGCAGTTCTACTCTGTCCTACAGGGTTGCTATGAGTTGGAATTGACTCAGCAGCAATGGGTTTGGTTTTTTGTTTTTCTTTTTAACATGCTATCCTTTACTGAACCATTTAGTTTTGAAGGAATATTCCCAGTTCACCATTCCAAGGGTACCACTCCTAAACTATGGTGGTGGACTCATAGGTGAGCCTATGTCCCAAGCTGACCAACGAAAACTGTGGTTGGGATATTTGCTGAAACATTCTCCTTCTCAGACTGGAGGTACCAAGGATCAGATAAGCCTGGAGTAATCAATACCATCTTGGCCACCACATGAGCAGAGTGTATCTAAAAGTAAAAGCAAAGAAGGAAAAATCATCCAAAGGGCATAGTTAGAATCCAGGGGTCCAACTATGATGAAACCATTCATGTCTATCTCTAGATTTTTTAGTTACCTGAGTCACTGATTCTTTTTTCTTAAATAAGGTGAGGTGTGTTGTATTTCTGTTGCTTGCATTCAAGAATCCTGGCCATGTATATGCTCTGTGCTAGAGAGATACTGGTATCTAAGACATGTCAAGTCCCTGTCCTCATGGAATGCAGAGTCTACTAAAGAAGATTGGCATAAAAAATCCATCACAAGTGGGTTGGCAGTTATAAGGGAGGAACGCAGGTTTCCAATGGCAAGGTTTATCAACAGGTACATCTGATCTGGTCTCAGTGATCAGGGAAGACCTCTCCAAGGAAGTTACACTTATTCTGAGACTTGAAGGAATGAAAAGAGTTAATCTAGGTTAAACAGGTGACACTGAGAAAAACAAAATCCTTGTTCACATACAAAATTCTTATACAAAATCCTTACCCCATGTAGTGTATAAAAGGCAATTTTGTCTTGTCTTTTAGAACAGGTAATACAAGGAATGGAAAGTCCAAGATACACACTACAGAGAAAAGAATGATCCTATAAATAGATCTGTGAGATATGTTAATGTCATGGATGGAATTGTGTCCCCCAAAAATATATGTTGACTTGGTTAGCCAATGATTTACAGTATTGTGTGGTTGTCCTCCATTTTGTGATTGATATAATTTTCCTATATCCTGTAAATCCTAATCTCTACCTGTGGTTAATGAGGTAAGATTGGATTATGTTGAAGAGGATTAGGGTGGGCTGTAACACCATTGCTCAGGTTACATTCCTGATCCAAAGTAAACGGAGTTTCCCCGGGGTGTGGCCTTCACCACCTTTTATCTCACAAGAGATAAAAAGAAAGGGAAGCCAACAGATAGTTGGGGACCTCATACCACCAAGAAAGAAGCACTGGGAGCAGAGCACATCCTTTGTACCTGGGCTTTCTTCGCAGAGAAGCTCCTAGTCCAGGGGAAGATTGAAGACAAGGCTCTTTCTCCTAAGTCGACAGAGAAAAACTCCTGAAGCTGATCCCCTGAATTTGGACTTCTAACCTACTAGACTGTAAAAGAATAAACTTCTGTTTGTTGAAGTCATCCACTTATGGTATTTCTGTTATAGCAGCACTAGATGACTAAGACACTTAATTTATGTAAACAGTGAGGAATCATATATAAAGAGATGGCTAAAGTAAATGTAGAAGTCTCCAGGCTTTTAGCTTTGCCAAAACCCACTCAGTATCATAGCAACACACAAGCCTCCACTGACAGAAGTGTGGTATCTGTGCATGAGGTGCCTTGGCTGGGAGTGGAACCCTGGTCTCCTGCATGGAAGGCAAGAATTCTATCACTGATCCAACACTGCCCTCATTAATGTTGGGGAATTTCATCCTTTTTCTGCTGGCAGATTAGCTTTGAATCCCCAGACAAAAATTTCTTTAGCATCTTCTGGCAACATATTTTTGCAACAAACTCTTTATAGATATGTCATGATAAGAATAAAATAAGAATGAGAGGTTTGTGGCAATCAATCACATTCAAAACAATGTGTTTTTCTCCATTGACTTCAAATATTCAAATGCTACATAAGACAACACTGAATGTGTATATGGCAAATGGCTTGCTCACTTATTGAGTTGGAAGAGCACTGCACAATAGTTAAAGGCATAGATAGCAGAGTTGGACGAATACTTTTGTGAGTGATTTGTCAGTCATTAGCCACTTAAATCTGAGCTGGTTATTGCACATCTTTAACTTTCACTTTCTTCATCTGGAAGTGGGAATAATTACAGATCTGTATCAGACACTTGTGTGGCTTAAATACAATAATATAGGCTAGGTGCTGAGCATAGCATGTGGCAAACACATACACCTAACAACATCAACTATATCTTATTATTGTAAATAGCATCTGGGATCTTAAAAGCTTGCAAGTGGCCATCTAAGATACAACTATTGGTCTCCATCCATCTGTAGCAAAAGGGAAAGATGAAAATCTAAGACTTGAAGAAGAAACTAGTGTACAGGCATAACCACTGAGCACGCAGGGCTTCTTGCATGTAAATCAGATAATTAAATTTTTTTAAGCTTTCTATTTGGTGATCAATAAAAATATCATTTTTGGTTAAATCAACTGATATTTTGTTTTACTTTCTAGAAAGGCAAAGCTTTTATCAGTGTTGCAGTGAATTTGGCTTCTTTCAGACGACAGATTCAGAGAACCACACATCTTCTGGACTGCTTCTAAGGTAAAGCCTCTACTTTGACTTCTTTTTGTCACTAAAAACCATGATTGCAGGTATTTTTCCATATTTAAAGGGAAGATTAAATTAATAAGATTGGCCAATCCCAAATTGGTGAAAAATTGGGGGAGGAATCTTTTGGATGAAAGTTTGAGAAATCAAAAATATTCCGATAAGGTATGTAGAACCAAATATCAGATTTCTGAATCTACCTTAATTAGTAGCTGCCCGGAAACACTCTATAGGTTCTAGTAGATGAATAAGAATAAATACACTAGTAGCATCAGTCTTATTTGATGGCAATGCAGGGTTATATTATTTAATACTCTTTTGCCAAGAAGATACTTGGTGTGTTTGTTGAAATACCAATTAAGGAACATGAGTGACCGCAAAGTTGCAAATAAAAGAAGACAAGTTGCCCATCTGTTTTGAATTTTCGGTTAACCAAGATTTGCTGGTTGTATGAAACAGGAGAGATCACCTTTAGTTAACTTTATTCTCATTGGTTTACCATCCTTAGTTCATATTTACTAGGTTTATAGAGCAAGACATGGTCCTGCCTTCTAGAATTGTCCGCTAGAAACAGACACTAATAAATATGAAGAACTTTAAAGGCAATTTCATATTTAAAATTGTAGGAGGGGGACTCTTTATGTATGTGTGTGTGCAGATAAGTTTTATATGAAAATGCATAGATATTATAATACGTAAAAATATCTTGGAGTGTAAAATCATGATAAAATATAAACGGGGGAAAAATTAATTTGGATTCTATAGTTCCTCGTATCAAAGTCACCAAATCTGAAATTCCCTGATGAGGTAACAAGCTATGACTTAGTCAAAGTCAAGAGAATTAACTGGACAATAGTTTTTAAGAGATGTGTCTATGGTGAAGGTAGCTGTATTGGAGCAAACAAATATTGTAGCCTCACTTCTTTTGGTGTCTCTTCCACCAGTGAGGAGAGAAAGCTCATCCACCTTTTCAGCTCTTTGTTCCTTTACATATCTTTTTTGCTCCTAGGACACAGGAGGGGAAATTTTGCTTATTCCTTACCTCCATTCTTCAGTCTCTCTTTGGGGTTCCAGACACCAGGGGCTAAAGTGACTAGAACTATGTGGGTTTGAGAGGCCCTAGGGTGCACCTCTCAGCAGTGTAGGCAGTCTCTCATTCTCATTGCCTCTGTGCTGTCTTCCTCCTTAACAGGTAGGCAGGCTATGCACTGAGCTTTCTTTCTCCCAAGGCAGTACAAGTTCGGCACAGCAGGATGGCAAAGAACAGGATTTTCTGATTTCCTTGTTCTGCAGCCGTAGTTTGGTGTCCAGGAAGCAGCGGCTCATGGTGTCTATAGCCTCCTCACTAAGATTCTACATTGAGTTGGCCAAGGTTCCAAGTAGACAAGTGTTTTGCTGGACACATTCCTCTGTGCTTAACTACTAGACAACCTCATAGGAGGACTGCCTTGGCTAGAACAGATAGATAGACAGACAGACAGATAGGTAGATAGATGGATAGGTGAATAGATGGATGATTTCTTTCTTAAATGGAAGAAATTCTTTTAGCTATTTTAAGTAATTCAGATTCTCAGGGGAAAACAAAACAACTAAAAAAAAAAAAAAGCCACACTCTGTAAATGTCTTTCTTCCACTTCTCAGTCTTGATCTCCAGCACCTACAATCTTGTCTCGTTTTCTTTGCAGGTATTTTCTTCAGCAATGTTCAGATGTGTTTGGCTCAGAGTTCGATTATGATTCAATAAGAGTGTTCAGGCCACCAACATGGACTATGGTGGCTTCAATGTGAATGGAAGTAAAATCATCTTTGCCAATGGTTCCATTGATCCATGGCATGTTCTGGGAATCACAAAGGATATCAGTAATGATTTGCCTGCTGTCTTCATCAAAGGTAACACAGTTGTGAATAGTCAAAGACCCACAAATAGGATGAAATATATCAGCATGCAATAATAAATTAAGGGGGCAATCCTCATTCTTAATTATAACTGCACATTTTAATCACCTTTTGACCAGCTTTTAAAAATTACTGATACTCTGCTCCACCTCCAGACTAATTAAATCAAATCCTCTGCAGGATGGGACTCAGACTTTGGTCTGTTTGAGTAGGGTTCCATATGGTCTAATGTGCAGCTGGGGGTTAAGTATATCTGGTTTTTGCATATTTGGTGTGTAGGTATTCTGACATTTCTCTTTCTATTTAAGGTGAATCACCCTGTGCAGATATGGATAAACCGAAGGAAACTGATTCAGCTGAACTAATACAAGCATGGGAAAAAATCTTCCAGATTCTACAAAAATGGCTAAAGTAATATATCTCTCTGAAAGATATATGCAACAGAACCCCGTGTGTGGTTCCCGTTTTATTGCTCAAATGTATATTCTCCTGCAAGGGTGAAATTAGATCAGACCTAAAAGTCTAAGTCCTCAATGTAAGATTTAAGTTTTTTTTTCTTTTTATGGAAGTTCATTTTGGTCTTCCTTTCTTGCTGGCCTTGAGAAGCGGAAGACCATCCCAGCACACAAGAAATCAATTATCCTGTTGGACCATGTGCAACCAGTTAGTTGGTCACTGTGGGAACAGAAGCTATACTGCCTGGGTTTTCCAGAATAGTTTCTATTTCATGAACTCTTATTCTTTTCGATAAAGCCCATGCATAACATGTAAATATAAATGTGTTTTAATTAAATTTAAGTATACATTAATACATAAACAGGGATAAAATGCTTTGCCAAATAATGAATCCTTGTCTCTGTTAAGAAAATTTAAGGATAAGTACAACTTGAATGAATCAGTAAAATAAATTCTTGAGGTATATTAATATCCCTTTGGAGAAACTGACTCATAATAACCCTAGGTACAACAGAACGAAACACTGCTGGTTCCTGCGCCATCCTCATAATCGATGTTATGCTTGAACCCATTGTTGCAGCCACTGTGTCAATCCATCTTTTGAGGGTCTTCCTTTTTTTTTTTCTCTGATCCTCTACTTTACGAAGGAGGATGTCCTTCTCCAGGGACTGATCCCTCCTGATAACATGTCCAAATTACTTGAGACAAAGTCTCACAATTCTTGCTTCTAAGGAGCATTCTGGCTTCACTTCTTTCAAGACAGGTTTGTTCGTTCTTCTGGCAATCATCCTCCTCACATAACATTGATATTGCATAATGAGCTTGTCTTTGGAACCTCACCACATCAATAACTGGTGGATTATGTTGACGGATTTTCTAATGAAGAACCATCCTTGCATATCTTGTACGTACCCCACTTGGTGATGGTGTATTTTTTTTTTTATAAATATGCTGAATTCAATTGGCTGGAATTTTGTTGAGATTTTTTGCATCTATATTCATGACATATATTAGTCTGAAATTTTCTTTTCTTTCTTTTTTTTGTTGTGTTTGCTTGGTATGGGTATCTGGGTTATGCTGGCTTCATAAAATGAATTTGGAAATATCCCTTCCTTTTCCATGTTCTGAAATAGTTTGAGTAGTACGGGTGTAAGCTCTTATCTGAATATTTAGTAGAATTCTCTAGTGGAGCCATCTAGGCTTTGTAGGTGACTTTTTGTTTTTCTTGAGCTGCTCTCAAGATTCTTTCTTTGTCTTTGATTTTAGCAAGTGTGATTAAGATAAGTCTTGGTGATTTATTTATTTATTTTTGTCTCTCCTCTATGGGGTTCTTTGAGCTTCTTGGAAGGTCAGCTTTCCATCTTCCATGGCATTGGAAGGTTTCTGTCAGCAAATCTTCAATGACATTTTCTGTGTTTTCCATTTTCTCCTCCTGTTCTGGAACTCTGATCACTAGCAATTTTTTGCTTTCGATTGTATCCCACATCATTCTCAGGGTTTCTTCATTTTGTCTTCATTCTTTTCTCTGATTTTTCCTCAAACAATGTGGTAACCAAGGATATGTCTTCCATTGTTTCAAATTTGCTCCTAAAACCTTCTGTTGCACTCTCCATTTCTGAAATCTTGTTTATCTTTTGAATTTATAATTGTTGTTTTTGCATGATTTTAGTTATTTATTTTGATATTTTGTTCCCATACTATTTTACTGAATTCTTCCATTGCTTTGTTTGTGTTTTCCCTGATTTTGTCTATTTTTGTCTGCATTTTCCTTTATCTCTTGGAGAACCCTGTGTATTAGAGTTGTGAATTATTTTGCTCATTTATTATGTCCATTGTGTCCTATTTCTTCATATGATTTATATTTAACTGTTGTATTCAATGCATTGTTGTTGTTGTTAGGTGTCATTGTGTTGGTTCTGACTTATAGCAACACTGTGTACAACAGAATGAAACAGTGCCCAGGCTTGCGCCATCTGCATAGTCATTGCTATGTTTTAGCCCACTGTTGCAGCCATTGTGTCAATCCGTCGTGTTGAGGGTCTCCCTCTTTTTTGCTTACCCTCTACTTTACCAAGCATGATGTCCTTTTCCAGAAACCAGTCCCTCCTGAGAACATGTCCAAAGTACTTGAGACAAAGTCTCACTCTCATCACCTCTAAGGAACATTTTGGATGTAATTATTCCAAGACAGATTTGTTCATTCTTCTAGCACTCCATGGTATATTCAATATTCTTCACCAACACCATAATTCAAAGGCATCAATTATTCTTCAGTCTTACTTATTCATTGTCCAGCTTTAGCATGGGTATGAGGTGATAAAAAATAACATGGATTCAGTCAGGCACACTTATTCCCTGAAGTGACTTTTTTGCTTTTTAACACTTTAAAAAGGTCTTTTGCATCAGATTTCCCAATGCAATATGTCATTAGATTTCTTGACTGCTACTTTCTTTTTTTT
>NW_004444083.1:5968949-6011209 GCF_000243295.1 Trichechus manatus latirostris
TTTTTTTTTTTTTTTTGTGAGTTAGAATTATGCTCTACATCCTTCTCCAGCTGTCCAGAACCCTCTGTTGTGATCCTGGTCAGAGCATTGACTGCTACTTTCAAGGCATTGATTGCGGATCCAAGTAAAGTGAAATCCTTGACAACTTCAGTATTTTCTCCAATTATCATGATGTTGGTTATTGGTCCAGTTATGAGGATTTTTGTTTTCTTTACGTTCACTTGTAACCCATACTGAAGACTGCAGCCTTTGATCTTCATCAGTAAGTGCCTCAAGGCCTCTTCAGTTTCAGCAAGCAAGATTGAGTTCTGCATATTGCAGGTTGTTAATGAGTCTTTTTCCATGCCTAATGTTGCATTTTTGTTTAAATAGTCCAGCTTCTCAGATTATTTGCACAGCATACAGATCGAGTAAGTATCGTGAAAGGGTACAATCCTTCAAAAAGTTTTGAACATATGATCACCCGGAGCCTCACCTCTCATCATTACTTGATCTATTGATGGATATATTTTGTGTAATTCTATTGCCAGGAGTCAATAAAATCTTCCAACTTTTGATTATCAGCCCAGAGTGTTAATCATTTGAGCTGCCCAGGGACTCCCACATTTAGATAGACTCATCATAAAAATTTACTTTTGCTAGCATGGGTGCGCTGCTGCCCACAGTTGCAGTGAACAGATCTGAGTATTTAATTCTTGACCACACTGCAAGGGAGCCAGCATAACAGCAAATGCAACCCGTTTATTTTTGGTGAGCCCCATTTTCTTTGTTATTTCAGTTCAGAAGTTGACTATGTCAGCCAAGGCTTGCTTGCTGCTGAGGTAGTGGAAGCTGACAGTATTCAGATTTCTACAATTAAAGCATAAACACACTCCATTTATGACAACAATTAAAGCAGAAAATATGCAGCTTAACATCAGCTTGACTATAAAGTAGGAATACATATTTTGAAAACATGTTGAGTATTTGTACCAGATCCAGCTTGAAATTTTAATTAGCATAACCTGTGTGACAGTGACACGTAAATGCAGGAAACAGCAATAACTACTAGCATTTATCTCATTTTATACTGGCCTGACAGAGACTAGAGAAACCCCAAGAGTATGGTCCCCAGACACTCTTTTAGCTCAGTAATGAAGTCTCTCCCGAGGATCACCGTTCAGCCAAAGATTAGACAGTCCCATCAAACAAAATGAGATTAATGGGGCACAACAGTCCAGCGACAAGGACTAGAAGGCATGAAGGGACAGGAAAGCTGGTAATAGGGAACCCAAGGTTGAGAAGGGACAGTGTTGGCATGTTATGGGGTTAACCATTGTCATAAAACAATATGTGTACTAAATGTTTAATGAGAAACTTTTTGTTCTGTAAACCTGCATATAAAGTACAATAAAAAAAAAGAAGAAAAAAATTTTTATAAAAGTTGATCCTGGACATTTCATATGTGGCTGTATATATTACTTTTCCATTATCTTTATCTATATAATCATTGATAGTATTTTGAAAAGGTATTGATTTTTAACTGTTCATTTTGTAACTGTGGTGCTTCTGTTGTTAGGCGCTGTTGAGTTGTTTCTGACTCATATTAACCCTATGTGCAACAGAATTGGCCCAGTCCTCTGCCATCTTCACTTTCCTTGTTATGTCTGAGCCCACTGTAGCAGCTACTGTGTTAATCCATCTCATCCAGGATCTTCCTCTTTTTGTTGACCCTCAAATCTTCTAAACATGATGTCTTTCTCCAGGGACTGTTCCCTTCTCATAACATATCTAAGTACTTGAGACAAAGTCTCGCCATTGTTGCTTCCAATAAGCATTCTGTCTATACTTAATCTAACACAGATTTGTTCATTCTTCTTGAAATCCATGGTATATTCAATATTCTTTGCCAATACTGTAATCCAAAAGCATCAATTCCTCTTCAGTCTTCCTTATTCATTGTCCAGCTTTCACATACATATGAGGCAAAGGAGAACACCATGGCTTGAGTCAGGTTCACCTTAGACCTTAAAGTATTAAGCAGGGGACAGGAAATCTGGTAATAGGATAACCAAGTTTGAAAAGGGAGAGTGTTGACATGTCGTGGGGTTGTTAACCAATGCCATACAACAATATATGTACTAACTGTTTAATGAGAAGCTTGTTTGTTCTATAAACCATCATCTAAAGTTCAATAAAAAAAATAAAAATAAGAAAACTTAAAAAATTATCTTGTTTAGGCCAGTGTTGTTATAAAAATCATTATGTAATTTCTAACAAGTTCAATCTGTAATCTTCCTGAATTCCCCTGAAGATATGGAGTCCCCATATGTTCACCTATGGCACTTCATTATGTAATTTTATTTAATCCTTTGATGTATGGCAAAAAAAAATGTGATAGAGTATTGAAAGTTGTTAATTAAAGACAAACAGTATCATGATACATATAACCGCCAATCAAACTTCTGGAATACCATTGTACTAAAAAAAGTTGGCAAACAAAAGTAGTTTTGATACTGCAAGATAAAAACAGTATTTATTGAAATGTCCATTGTCTCAAGGATTGAGGAAGATCTGTAACCTGACAAATAATTATTGAATATTTGGTTCATGGATATAGGTTTAAGGACTTCTCAATTGCAAGAATTTCCTTCAGAAAAATATAAGTACTGATTTACCTAACCAAAAAAAAAAAAAAAAAAATTTCAATGATAGATCTTGTTTTGACAATGGCTAGATCTTCAGAAATCTTTCTCTCTCTCACTTCAGCTTTGGTTTTCCCTGTATTGGCTTTATTATCAAGCAGGTTCTTCCATGTGGCTACATAGTCAGCCACTAACAGCTCCAGGACTACAGATAAAACCAGTGGAAACACTTTTTTAGATGTGATCAATTAGTATTCAGTAAATTTTCAGTCTCTTTCCTTAAACCTTCATGAGAGGATTTGATGTCAGCAATTAACAGATGTGACATGTGTTAGAGCTGAAATAGGCTTGCACAGTTGGGCTCAGGGACCAATTACCCAGTAAGCAAGTTAAGCATGGGCTTATTTGTGCTTATTTACTAATCTGTAGTGAACAATTTCACATCAAAGATGTAGTGAAACCCATGCAAAATTGTTCATTACAGATAAGTAAATAAGCACAAGTAAGCCCATGATTACCATGCAGAATTTTTGCATCTATATTCAAGGGAAATAACGGTCTCCAATTTTCTTTTTATTTGTGATGTCATTTACTGGTTTGATATCAGGGTTATACTGCCTTCACAGAATGAATTTAGAAGTATCCTTTCCTAGTCTATGTTCTGAATGAGTGGCACTGGTATGAGTTCTTTTCTGAATGTTTGGTAGAATTCTCCAGTGAAACCATCTGGGCCAGGACTTTTCTTTTGCTTGGGAGTTTTTTTTTTTTTTTTTTTTTTCAATCTTTTCTCTTGTTATGAGTCTGTTCAGATTATCTGCCTCAGTTTGTGTTAGTTTAAATAGGTAGCGTGTTTCTGAAATTTGCCCGTCTACTCTAGGTTTTCAGTTTTGTTCGAGTATAGTTTTTCATAGTATTATATTATGATTCCTTTTATTTCAGTTGGGCCTGTTGTAATGTTCTCCGTTTCATTTCTTATTTGGGTTTCTTACTTCCTCCCCTGTTTTTCTTCTTTCAAATTGGCCAATGGTTTTTTGATTTTGTTCATTCTTTCAGAGAACCAGCTTTTGATTTTGTTGATTCTTTCTATTGTTTTTCTATTCTCTATTTCATTCATTTCTACTCTGATATTTATTATTTCCTTTCTTCTGGTGGCTGTGGGCTTCTTTGGCTGTTCTCTTTCTATTTGTTTGTGCTGTAGTGTTAACACTTTGATATATTCCCTTCATTTTTGATGTGTGCATCTATTGCTATAAATTGGCCTCTGAACATTGCATTTGCGGTATCCCAAAGGCTTTGGTATTATGTGTTTTCATTCTCATTTGATTCTGGAAATTTTTTTATTCTATCTTTGATTTCTTCAATTCCCCAGTGGTTTTTAAGCAAGTTGTTATTCAGTTTCTATGTTTTTGATTTTTTTCCTTAATCTTCCTGTTACTAATTTCTACTTTTATGGTGTGTGATCTGAGAAGATGCTTGTATTATCTCCAGGTTTTGAATTCTGTTAAGGATTCATTTCTGGCCTAAAATTGGTTTATTCTGGAGAACGTCGCATGTGTGTAAGAAAAGAATATATACTTTGCTGCTATTACTAGCAGTGTTTAATATATGTCTATGAGGTCAAGATGGTTCATTGTATCCTTTAGATCTTCTGTATCTTTGCTGAGTTTCATTCAAGATGTTCTGTCCTTTACCAAGAGTGGTATCTTGAAGTCCCGTGCTATTATTGTGGATCTATCAGTTTCTCTTTTCAGTACTGTTAGAGTTTGTTTTATGTATTTTGGAGCTTTGTTGTTGGGTGCATAGATATTTATTATGGTTCTGTCATTATGGTGGATTGTCCCTTTAATCATTATATAATATCCTTCCTTTTCTTTTATGGTGAATTTTATATTTTAAGGGCTATTATAAATGGTATTGTTTTCCTGATTTCCTTTTCATAGTTCTTTTTGTTGGTGTATAGGAATTCAACTGATTTTTGTATGTTGATCCTGTATCATGCTACTCTGCTGAATCTTTCTATTAGTTCCAGTAGTTTTCTTGTGGAATCTTTAGGGTTCTCTGTGTATAGTATCATATTGTTTGCAAATAGAGATAGTTTTACTTTCTCCTCACCAGATGGATGCCCTTTATTTGTCTTGCTTTATTGCTTTACCTAGGACTTCCAGCACAATGTTAAATAGGAGTGGTGATCAAGGGTATCCTTGTCTCTTTCCCATCTTCAAGCATAAAGCTTTCAGCATCTCTGTTAAGAAAGATTTTGGCTGTTGCTTCTGTGTAGATGTCTTTTAATATGTTGTGGTATTTTCCTTCTATTCATATTTCATTGAGAGTTTTTATCAGAATTTAGTGTTGAACTTTATTGAATTCCTTTTCTGCATCGATTGAGATGATCATGTGATTCTTTCCTTTGTTCTATTAATGTAGTGGATTACGTTGACTGAATTTTTAATGTTGAACCAACCTTGCATACCAGGTTTGAATTCCACTTTGTCATAGTGTATCATTTTTTTGATATGAGGCTTAATTCTATTGGCTAGAATTTTGTTAATTTTTGCATGCATATTCATGAGAGATATTAGTCTGTTATTTTCTTTTTTGTAGTGTCTTTGCCTGGCGTTGGTATCAGAGTTACACTGGCTTCATAGAATAAATTTGGGAGTATCCCTTCCTTTTCTATGCTCTGAAATAATTTGAATGGAAGTAGTGTGAGTTCTCTGAATGTTTGGTAGAATTCTCCAGTGAAGCCATCCAGGCCAGGGCTTTTTATTATTATTATTATTATTATCTTTTCAATCTCTTCTCGTTATGAGTCTGTTCGTATTTTCTACCTCAGAATGTGTTAGGCTAAGTAGATAGTGTGTTTCTAGAAATTTCTCCATTTCCTCTAGGTTTTCAAATTTGTTGGAGTGTAGTTTTTGATAGTAATCTGTTAAGATCCTTTTTATTTCATTTGGGTCTGTTTTAATGTTCCCCATGTATTTTCTTATTTCAATTATTTGCGTCCTTTCCTGTTAGTCTTTTGTCAATTTGGCAAATGGTCTGTCGATTTTGGTCCTTTCAAAGAACTAACTTTTGTTTTTGTTGATCCTTTCTATTATTTTTGTATTCCCTATTTCATTTGTTTCTGCTCTGATCTTTATTATGTGTTTTCATTCCCATTTGATTGTAGAAATTTTTTATTCCATCTTTTATTACTTCTATTATCCAGTGATTTTTAAGTAAGGTGTTATTTAGTGCTGTTAGAATTTGTTTTATATATTTTGGGGCCTGTCATTTAGTGTGTAGACATTTATTAGGTTTAGGTCTTCTTGGTGGATTTTGGTGGATTGTCACTTTAATCGTTATGTAGTGTCCTTTCTTGTCTTTTACTGTTGATTTTAACTTAAAGTCTATTTTATCTGAGAGTATCTTCTGCCCTGTTTTGTTTACCGTTTGCTTGATATATTTTTTCCATTCTTTGATTTTAATAAACTTATGTCTTTGTGTCTAAGATGTGTCTCTTTTAGACAGCATACTGATGAATCTTTCTTTTAATCCATTCTGTCATTATCTGTCTCTTTAAAGGTGCATTTAAGCCATTTACATTCAGCATGATTATCCATAGCTATGTGTATAGTTTTCCTTGTTCCTCTTACTTTTTTCTGCTGAATTCCTTTTGCTTGCTTGTGGAATTTCTTTCATTTCCTTCATTATTATATATTTTGTGTTAATTGAGTCTTTATGTTTTTCTTCTTTTTATTTTGATGAGTAGGTTTCTTAATCATTGTGGTTAGGTTGAAATTTACACTTCACTTTCTAAGTTTAATCTAGTCATTTATTACTTAATATCATCTTGATTTTCTCTCCACTTGAAAATTCTATACTTATATTATGTAATCACTCCCCTTTTTTTTTGATCAGTCTCCATTTACAGACCGATGTCTTTGGTTCACTGTTTTAAATCTTTTAGTTTTGTTTTATTATTAAGAGTTTGTTGAATAGATTGGTAACAAATTCTCTTAATTTATGTTTACCTAGAAATGTCCTAATTTCATCATCGTATTTGAGAGAAAATTTTTCATATTATTATTATTTCTGTATATTATTCTCGGTTGGTTTCTTTGGTTGTTTGTTTATTTATTTGTTTTTGTTTTTTCTTTCAAGGTTTTGTGTGTGTATTTCCACTGCCTTCTTACCTGTGTAGTTTCTGCCAAGTAATCAGAGCTTAGTCTTATTGTTTCCCCTTTGTAAGTGAGTTTTCATTTTTTTCTCAAGCTGCTCTCTGAATTCTTTCTTTGTCTCTCTTTTTGCACATGTGATTATGATGTCTTGGTGACTTTTTTGGGGGGTTTATCCTATATGGCATTTGTTGAGACTCTTGGATGGTCAGCTTTTCATCTTTCATGATATTTGGGCAGTTTTCTGCCAGCAAATCTTCAACAATCCCCTCTTTGTTTTCCACTTTTTCACCGTGTTCTGGAACTCTGATCACGTACAAATTTTTGCTCATAATTGTTTCCACATAATACTTAGGTTTTTGTCATTGTTTTTCCTGATTTTTCTTAAATAAAGTGGCATCCATGGATTTCTCTTCAGTATTACTGATTCTGTCTTCCATTCTTTCAATTTGCTCCTAAAATCATCTGTTAACGTGTTCATTTCTGAAATTTTGTTGATTATCTTGTAGATTTCTACTTGCAGTTTTGCTATGATTTCTGCTTGTTTATTTTGACTTTATGTACTTGTATTTTTTTCCTGAATTATTATTTTGTCTGTGTTTTCCTTGATTTTGGCTATCCTTTGATTGGCTTTGTCTCTGTTCTGTGATTTTGTCTGTGTTTTCCTTGGTTTTGTCTGTGTTTTCCTTGGTCCCTTTTCTAATGTCTTGGAAAGCTCTACATGTTAGTCTTTTGACTGCCATCATCAGTTAATTTCACTGACTTTCTTCTACCAGAAGATCATCAGATTCTTTATTCTGGCCGGTTTTTGGAATCATCATCCTCCTTTTATATGTTTTGTTATTGTCTGCTGTCTCCAGTGCATTCAGGTATTATTTCTTTTATTTATTTTTAGTGTTTATTTTCATGTTTATTTGTTTTGCTTTGGGTTGTCTTGGTGGCATTCCAGGCATTCTTTGTTGAATGCTTGTCTGTGGGCATGATAGCTCTCATCACCTTGTCCAGATGGGCGTAACAGGTTGCTCAGTTGCTATGCAGCAGGATGGAGCCGGTGGTTAGGGAAGGGAAAGGTCCAGGACACTTATCTGTGGTGCAGCAGGGCAGAGCCAGCAGGGAAGGGGAACTGTGGGCTGGGTCCCTAAGTTGCAGGGCACCATGGCAGTAGAAGTGTGGGGCCAGTTTATTCAGTTGTCTGTGCAGCAGCACACAGCTATAGACAAGGAAGGGATGTGGAACTGGTCATCCTGGCTGCAGTGCAGCAGGCTAAAGCTGGTGGGAGGGGAGGGGGTGTAGGCCAGGTTGCCACTCTGTGGCATGGTGGGGTGGAGCCAGAAGAAGGGAGGGACATGAGCCAGGATACTCTGCTATGGGGAGTGGGGCATAGTTGGTGGGGAGGGAGGAGCACAGGCCAGGGAGCTCAGATGCAGGGAAGTGGGGCAGAGCCTGTGAGGATGGAGGGCATGGGTCAGGGCACTCAGATGTGTGGCAGCAGGTTGGAACCAGCAAGGATGGAGGGGTTGTTGTCTCAGGGTCAGCTTGTCAGGTTGCGATGCAGCCGGGCTGGTCAGCAGAGCGGAAGGTGCGCAGAGCCGGGTTGCTCAACTTCAGTGCAGCAAGAGATGTCTGACAGGAAGAGAGATGTGAGGGGGCGAAACAGGGTCAGAGAAATCTAGATGAGAGGGGAATAGTAGAGGTATGTACACTTGTCCCCGGCAGTCTGGGCAGCTGAGGTGGGGTAGTTCTTGCCACTGCTCACCAGAAGGGCAGAAGTTGTATGAATGTGCTGCTCTGGTTACTGTGTAAGAGTGTCTGGACACTTCCTTAAACTGCAGCCAGCAAATAAGACCTTATTTTCTCAGGATGTGTTGTCCCCATTCTTCTGTCTTCTATTGGGAGTTCTTTGAAGGTGGCTTTCTGTGCTCTTTGTGTGGGTTTTTGGTTTATCTCAAGATGGCTGTGCTGCGCTATGCAGGTTAGCAGGGAACCTCCACTTGGTATCTCTACTCATTTGCTATTTTCAATCAGTTTCTTCATCTCTGTGAATTCTGATCTAATACTTTTTCAGTGGCTTCCAATCTAATCCTGGATTCCCAGACTGATGTCTGTACCTGTTCGACTTGGTTTTTCAGCTCTTTGTTGAAGAGGCATTTCTTGGTGTATCTGACTAACCTGCCATCTTGACTCTGTCCCTGAGGTAACATTTATTAAAAATTTACTGATTTCAAAGAACTTAAGAGCATTTGTTGTTATAAATTCATTTAATCTTCACAATTATCCAAGGAGATTGCTCTCCTTGTGTTCTCTTTACAGATGAAGATTCAGGCTCAGAAAAAGAGGAATTGCTTGATCTTATAGTTACAAGTTCATAGAGCTATTTTCTTACAGGATATCTGGTCCGGAGATAAATCTTTGTTAAAGCAGGTTGTCCTCGGCAAGCTATGTAACTTTTCTGCACTTTGGTTTCTGATGGAAACAAAGAGGGAGCTTGACCACTGTAAGCCACATACATTGGAAACCAAGAGACTCAATCCATCCCCTTTTGTTTGTTGAACCTGCACAGTAAAAGGCTGAATTAGCTGTCAATATTTAAAAGTCAGGATTTTATATTTCATATAAAAATTTGGATTTCCAATTTCTTTTGGAAAGTCTAAAGAGCTAGAAACACTAGACCAACATTCCTTCATGGCAACAATTGGCTGCAGCCGAGTAGTTGCAAAATTCAGCATTTTTATTCATTTAATTTTACTAGCCTCTCTGTATAAGACATTTAATTTGTAGTTTCTGCAATGGATACATTTTATGAGTAAAATTTAATAGCAAATTAGTGATAAAATAGAGTTTTGGGCCCAGTATCTTGACGCCCTGTCCATTATATCATTTCAAATTTGTTGAACACATACCACTCTCAGGGAACCCTGAAATTCTCAGTCTCAGTGGAAACTCATCAAAAACCAGTGAGTGGCCTGACAAACGGTGGATGTTCCTCTCCATGCCTGTCTCCATGAAAGTTCACTAATGCACACAAAGATAATGAGGACAAAGTCATCCCACATGTGGTTGTACAGAGAGGAAGCTACTTTCTTTCGTGTGGGTTGACCTATGACATCCTAAATATTCTTCTAATAGATGTATCAGCATTATGGATGCTGTGCCCATCAGAAGCTTCTTGTCTCCACTTTCATTTCCACACAATTTCTCTGTCACTATGTAGTACTCAAATATCAAAACAACAGCGAGGTGACAGGCTGTCAAATCAGGTCCTGAGTCTGAACTCACTGCAACTCAAGATGCTTGCGGTCACTGGGAAAATCACATTAGCAATAGCTAAATGTCAAGTTCAAGGAAAAAATGAATTCTCAAGAAACACTGCAGAAGTAGAATTTCTCAGCAGCTGTTTAAATAATTTATAAAATCAGGATGTATGACTACTAAAAAGACATAAGATTTCATGTAAATGACATCTTTCTATCATGTTTTAGAGGATAAGGCAATAGGGTATCTCCACATAGGAGGAAATATGGTGGAGGGTGATCTTCCATTCAAAATCCCTAATTTTTATTACGCCCTTGTTCATCTCTTATTAACTAAAACTGATAAGACAGCCACAAGCAAACTCTGCACAGCACATTCTTGCAAGTAGCAATTTTATGTCTGGTAAAAGGAAGTGCTGTGTCATTACTTATTTGAGGAAGATAGAAGGAACGCACTTGTCAGTTCTCCACTGCCTGGAAAGCAGGCATCCTAAGGGTTTGACAATCAATTTATGAAAGATCAGAATCATTGAAAACCCCACAGAGCTCAGTTATACTCTCAGACTCATGAGGTCACCATGAGTTGAGTCACCTCGATGGCAATTGATTTGCTGTTTTTGTTGTTCTTGCTTGTTCGTTTGTTTTTTTTTAATGCAGCTAACTTTCATTTTTAAAACTTTGCCCTTGGACCTAGGAAGAGCCAAAGACCCACTACATTCCCCCACTGCTAACTCATGTTGGGAGATAGAGGCAGTTTCTCTTAGCTGATGTAGAAGGTGAGGGAACTAACTACATGGATATATAGGATAAAGTATTTTCAGTTACACAGACAGCCAAGTCAAAGGTCCTAAGACAGGAATTTGCCTGGCAAAGAGTCTAGTGTGACTGGAGCAGAGTGAGTGAGAGGAGTGGTAGCAGAGTTAAATCAGAATGAAACCAAAGATAGGATAAAAGAAGGCCTCTGGTAGGTTACTGTGAGGTCTTTGCCTTCTACTCCCACTGTACTGGAAAATCACTGGAGAGTACTGTGCAAAACACCGACTATACCTAAGTCAGGTTAAGTGTGTTTAGAACTACTTGGGTATGTGTATCTACATTTTCAACTGTCAATTTTATGAAATATAAATACAGATCAAGTAATTTCGATGAAAATTTAGTGTTTGAATTGTGTAAGGTGATAAAAGTTTCTTACCTGGATTAAAAAAAAATCATTTATTGTTGAAAAATTATAACTAACATGACAATTGCCAATACAACACCCACTGGATTTTAAATACTTAGTATGAGCAACAAAATATAAAATATCTCATTAGTAATTTTTATCCTGATTTAAATGTTGAAATGATTGTGTTTGGAATATATTATTGTTCTTGTTATTAGATGCCTTTAAGTCAGTTCTAACTCATAGACACCCTATGTACAACAGAATGAAACACTGACCAGTCCTGCACCATCCCCACAATCATTGCAATGTCTAAGCCCATTATTGCAGCCACTGTGTCAATCTCATTGAGGGTCTTCCTCTTTTTCAGTGACCCTCTACTTTACCAAGCATGATGTCCTTCTCTGAGGACTGGTCCCCCCTGATAACATGTCCAAATACATGAGACAAAGTATCACCATACTCTCTTCCAAGGAGCACTCTGGCTGTACTTCTTCCAAGACAGATTTTTTCACTCTTCTGGCAGTCCATGGTGTATTTAATATTCTTCAGCAACATCATAACTCAAATGCATAAATTCTTGTTTGGTCTTCCTTATTCATTGTCCAACTCATGCATATGAAGTGATTGAAAATACCACAGCTTGTGTCAGGCACACCTTAGTCCTCAGAGTGACATATTTCCTTTTTAACACTTCAAAAACATCTTTTGCAGCAGATCTGCTCAGTGAAATATGTTGTTTAATTTCTTAACAGATGCTTCCGTGGGTGTTGATTGTGGATCCAAATGAAATGAAATCCCTGATAACTTCAATCTTTACTGTGCTCATCATGATGTTGTTTATTGGACTAGCTGTGAGGATTTTTATTTTCTTTATGTCGACATGTAATTTGTACTGAAGGTTGTAAGTCTTTGATCTTGTGTAAGTGCTTCAAGTCTTCTTCACTTTCAATGAGCAAGGTTATGTCACCTGCATATTGCAGGTTGATAATGAGTCTTCCTCCAATAATGATGCCATGTTCTCTTCATATAGTCCATCTTCTCAATTTATTTGCTCAGCATATAGATTGAATAAGTATGGTGAAAGGATACAACCTTGACACATTTTCATGATTTTAAACCATGTAGTATCCTGTTGTTCTGTTTGAACAATGGCCTCTTTGTCTATGTACAGATGCCACATGATCTCTGTGTTAAATAAAGCATATTGTTAAAATTAACTTAATCTTTTCCTTATTTATTGTGGCTACTAGAATATTTTTAACTGCATAAATGACTTGCTTTTTATTTGTATTGGATCATATTGCTGTAGAACAATTGCTGTGAAACTGTAATATGCATAAGAATAATCTGGGGAGATTCTTATTATGCAATTTATTAATTCTATCAAAAAAACTCCAAGAGAGCCCATAATAGATTTTCGTATTAGGTCTAGGGTTAGACCCAAAGACCTGTCTTTTATGCAAGCACTCTCAGGTGATGCAGGTTGATCTAAAGACCCTTGTTCTAGAAATAGGGCCAAGAGTGTTGATTTTGCTGGTTCAAGAAAAAAGACCCAGTGCCCCATCAGGAGTCACAGTAGCTGTGTCTGTAGCTCTTCTACATGCCAAAAATCACTTGCTCTGTCATCCTTTGGACTGGATACACAAACCAGTTTTTTGCCTGGATTATTAGCTGTCAGCTGTTGCCATGATCTTCAGACACTTTTTCCACCTGTTAGACCAGACTTCCGGGATCATCTGTTGGAACTGTTCTCCATCAACCCCACTCGCTAAGTCTCTCTCTTCCTCATGGGACGCAATGCTCTGCCTACTAAGTTGAACGGGACAAGTTCCCAAAGCAGGGCACTAGGAGCCTGATCTGTTCCTCTACTTAGGACATCTACCCCCTTAAATATGAATCACAAGTAACTACAGACTCATGAATCTTAGCATTTATATTAAACTTTAATAATCTAAATAGCTTTCATATATATATATATATATAACTTAAAATTATTATGACAAACTATTTTGGTAAGGAAATACAGAAATTTTAGTTCTCATAAGCCATATAACCATTTGATTTAATCATAAGTCAACCAAAAAAGTCAAAAGAAAGTGCAATCAATTTATTTTAATGAATTTTTTTCATATTATCTATTCTACTTTTATTACTTAGTTTTTTAATAATAGAAGGATTTTATGTAACTGTAAAATTAATTTTTTATTTGGATAGCATAAGGGGTAAATAAAAATCATCCAAATCCTACCAAACAGAGATAGGAATAATTTTCCTTTTGGGGTATTTCCTTCACATCTTTTTTACATCATTTGGATTTTACTGTGTATACAGTTTGGGGTTTTACTTTTTCACTCAACATTTTCAGATTCAGAACAATATTATGTTTTATGGCTATACCACAATTTATTTATCTATCCCCTGTAATGAACATTTAAGTTACTTAAAATATTTTACTAGGAGGCTGAGCCAAGATGTTGGCTTCATCACAAGCATCATAACAACCCCTTGCACAAAAGACCCAAAAAACCAAGTAAAACCGAAGCAGATAACAATCTGACAACACTGAATTTCAAAAAAGAAGGCCTAAGAACTGAACCAAACATCAATTGAAATTAATAAGGAAAGCAACGAAAAAGGAGCAACACAGAATGGAAGAGCTCAGCCAGCAGTCCTGGCCTTCTGCCACTAATTTAGGACAAAGCCAGAAAGGAATTAGGTGAAGAAAACCGCAAGGCAATCACATGACTGTCCCAAAAGGGACAGAGAACCTCTGTAGACACACTCAGAAAGAAGCAGAGACAGTGAGGGTGTCAGAGTCAGAACTGGAGATATGCAGGAGCAGTGGCCCTTAACCTCAGGGATGAGTGGTGCCCATGAGGCAATGGACCCACGGAATGTCGTCAAGAGTTCTCCCACCCAGCCTGTCCCTAGATGTTCCCCCTCCTCACACTCAAGAGAAGATTTTCCTGCTTGCTGGTTGCAGTGGATGAGAGGTGCCTTGCACTATGTATCCTAGCCACAGCAAGACACTCTTCTCAACTTAAACTCCTGATCAGAGGGGACAGAGGATCCCATAACCCAATCGCCTTGCCTGACTGGGGGACCATAAGATGAGTCTATCCTCTTCCTCATACCCGGTGCAACACAGTCCACTACTGTGCTTGCCCACACGATGATCCAGAATAGGCACAGCCTTGTGAATGTGCCTGACTTCCACCTAAACATCCATAAGAGCCTGGTGGAGGGCAGCAGCAGCTGGACAACTAGAAAGCTTGCCCCCCTTTCCCTCCTTCTTCAGGTGAGGTGGCGTCATTTTGCTGGCATGAACCAGGTGCTACTCTCTCCCTTATCTTGTCAAGTGAGGGGCTAAGAAAACATGACAGTGTGAGCATCACACTGCAGCCTCTTCTTCCCTCACCCTCCCACCAACTGATCCGTGGTGGCACTACAGTGCTTGCATCTGCCAGGTACGACTCTCTCCCTTAACCGACCCATGGAGGGACAGGGGAGATGTGTCTGTGCACACATCCCCCTGCAGCCCTTTTCTCCCTCCTCCCACTTGACATGAGGTGGCACCACTGTGCACACATCTACCATGTGTGACTCCATCGCTTAACCTATCCAGTGAAGGGCAAAGGAAATGCAACTGCACACACAGCTGCCAGCAGCCCCTACATGCCTCCTCTCACCTGATGTTTGGCAGCACCTCTGAGCATGCATTCACCTGGCTGAACTCTATCCCTTAACTTGGCCTGCTAAGGGCAGAGGAAATAAGACTGCATACAGCCCCTTCCTCCCTCCTCTCATCTGATGATCTTGGAATTGGTCAGTTTTCACAACCTGTCAGTTTTCACAACCCTGCTGATGGGTTTCCAGCCCTTGTGGTTACATGAATCAGGAGAAGCCTCCAGCTTGACCTATGGATTTGGGATGTTCCAGCCTCTACAACCACATGAACTGTTTCCTTGATAGAAATCTCTTTAAAACCAAAGAAAAAACATTACTGTCAAGTCAATTCCCACTCACAGCAACCCTATAGGACAGAGTAGAACTGCCCCATAGTGTTTCCAAAGAGCACATGGTGGATTTTGACTGCCAACCCTTGGATTAGCAGCCATAGAACTTAACCACTATGCCACCAGGGTTTCCATAATTCTCTTTAGATAGATATTAATATGCTTTACTGGTTTTGCTTCTCTAGAGCACCCAGCCTAAGAAATTTAGTAACAAGAGTGTTTGTAGAGAATCAGAGTTGTAAGCATGAGTTTTCTAAATTGGTTCTAAAGATGTTGATGACCGTTCTTTGAGTAGTATGGAGGGAACTCCTAGTCCATGGTGGGAGGTGCAATAAAATACACAAAATATCAACATCAATAGATCAGATATTGGTGAAAGGTGAGGCTCTGGGTGATCACATGTGTGATACCTTTCTACAATTTTGTCATAATGAGAAGTATAAGGAAGCTGGTTGGTTGGTCCTACTTTCACTAGACAAACTGGTGAAAGAGACGAGCTCAGGGCTTCAGAGTAAAAGCTCAAGTGTCCCATAAATGACCTCAAAGTTTCCACTTTTGCCTTGAAAGAAAGCCTTATTTCTTGTAGTAATAGAGCTGATACTGCCAAAAATCTTATTGTAAGAGTGGTTGAATTACAACTTCAACACAATTGCCAACCTCAAAAGATGTCTGAGTTAAAGTGAGGGCATTACATGGAAAGAAATGGGATCCTAAAACTTGGGACAGGGACATACAGACAGATAATCAGGAAGCTGGAATTACCGAGCCCTTGAATCACCCATGCCAACAGAAACAGCCCTCTCACTCTCATGGAAGCAATTACTCCATCTTTTTCTGCTAAACCACACTGCCCAGTAAAACCATTAAACATTCCACTCCCATCTAATGAAATTAACCTAACTGTGTCTAAAGAGCAATTGTCTGAATCATTGTGTGGGGCATCGTCTGAAGCAGATACCTTACAAGACAATGCTGAATGTTCTGAAAACACATCCCCACCACTTGTTTTGGCTTCTAGATCTATAACTAGACTTAAGTCCCAGCAAGCCTCAAAAGGTGAAGTACAATTGTGGCCTAGGAGGAGGTATGCTATACTCCAAAAGAGCTGCTTGATTTTTCTAATATGTACAAACAGAAACATGGGGAATATGTGTGGTAATGGCTATTAAGGTTATGAGATAATAGTGCAGGGAACATAAAGATGGATCAGTCTGAGTTTATTGATATGGGCCCACTAAGCACAGATTGTTCATTCAAAGTTTCATCTTGAGAGGTTAGGAAAAGATCTTAATACTTTATTTGGCTGAGTTGCTGAACCATGAATTATATGGTGGCCTACAATAAATTAAGTTGAAGTACCAGACCTGCCTTGGTATACTGTAGAAGAAGATATCCTAAGGCTTAGGAAAATTAGTATGCTAGAGTGGATTTATCAGGTTAGACTCACAGACCCGCACATGGAGTGCCCAGAGTATACACCTTTTACCACTATGGTGAGGAACAAATTTCTGAAGGGAGCCCCAGCATCCTTGAAAACTGCTGTGATTGCTATTTTATGAAAGTCAGATTTGACAGTGGGAACTGCCCTAACTGGATTAAGACCTCTAAATACAATGGGGTTGATTGGGCCAAGTGGCGGCACTCAATCAACAAGGACAAGGTGGGCATAGTTAATGTAATGGACTGTGGAATCAAAGCAATAATCAGAATAGTCTGACTCATGTGGAACTTATGGCTTTGGGTACAGAGTCATGGTATCCCTAGGAGTGAAATAGATAGGAAAACTACTTAATAATTACTTGATTTGTACAAGTGGATGAATTCTAGGTCAAGTGAACAGCAATCTAACTCAAATCACCAGAAAGAGACTCACGGTCCTTCAGTGAGTTCCCAGACTTGAGCTAGTTAAAAGACCCATAACCTGTTGAATGAAGGGGAAGCCAGGCCCTTAAGGAAGGACTCCAATATACTGCCTGAAACTTATGCTGTATTTCCCCCAGGCTTCCCCAAAGGGATCTATGGGCTTTTACGAGAGTGATTGTTCACTGGGGAAAAAGAAAGGAATCAGACTTTTTGGGGATCACTGGATACTGGCTGTGAACTGACACTAATTCCAGGTTACCTCATATCACCAAGAAACAAGAGTCAGGAAAATAGCACATCCTTTCACCCAGGGTCCCTTGGCTGAGACTCTTCTAGTCCAGGGGTAGGTTGATCACAAGGAACTTACTCCAGATCAAACAGACAGAGAAAGCCTAGAGTTGGCACCCTGAATTTGGACTTCTAGCCTACTAGACTGTGAGAGAATAAACTTTCTTTTTGTTAAAACCATCCACTTGTGGTATTTCTGTTATAGCAGCACTAGATGACTAAGAATTTCCCTGAGGAAGAAAAGGTAATGGAGCTTCCTGATAAGGAATTCAAAAGGCTTATGTATAGGATCTTCAAAGGAATCAAGGAAAATTTGGACAATACTATGGAAAACACTGACAAAACCAAGGAAAACACAGACAAACCACAAGAATTCAGGGAAACAATACAAGAACAAAATGACAAAATAAATAGACAACTGGAAACAGTACAGAAACAGCAACTAGAAATTCAGAAGCTTAACAATAAACTTGCATAAATTGACAACTCAATGAAACGTCATAGGAGTAGAATTGAAACAATGGAAGACAGGATTAGCAGAATACAAGGCCAGTCCTTTGACACTGTTCTGTTTGAGGAACAATAAATAATAATAAGGAAGAAAAACAAAAAAAGCCAAAGTGTTATGTGAGACACCATCAGGAGGAATAAGTTATGCATGATTGAAATCCCAGAAGGGGGGGAGTGAACAAAAAGTGCAGAGAGATTTGTTGAAGATATGCTGACAGAAAACTTCCCTAATATCTTGAAAGATGAGAAGGTAACCATACAAGAAGCACAATGAACCCAATATAGGATAAATACCAATAGAAGAACACTGAGACCTATCATCACCAAGCTTTCCAAAATCAAGGACGAGGAAAGAATCCTGAAAGCAGCTCAAGAAAAATGAAAGATCACCTACAAGGGGGCATTGATAAGACTAAGATCTGATTACTTGGCAGAAACCATGCAGGCAAGAAGGCAATGGAATAATATATATATAAAACCTTGAAAGAGAAAACAAAAACAAAAAACTACCAACCAAAAATTATACATACAGCAAAATTATCCCTCAAAAATGATGGTGAAATTAGACCATTTCCAGATAAACAGAAATTAAAGGAATTTGTAAAAACCAGATCAACTTTACAAGAAATATTACAAGGAATCCTTCAGACAGAAAAGTAAGAACACACTAGACAAGAATCTGAGATTAAAACACATGCCAACCTTAGACAGATATCAACACATATGAAGAACTCTTAAAAATAAAAAGAAGAGAGAACAGGGAACCAGAGATGTCGATCAGTAAGTGATGAAAATTTCAAAGCATAATGGGGAGTAAAGGGTATAGATTAGGAACTTCTATATAGAGTGGAAGTCAAGATGATGTCAAGAAGTAAATTACTGCTTTAAACTTTGGAAAATAAGGTAAATTTCAGGGTAACCATGAAGAAAGTAAAAAAACCTACTCATCAAAATACAGAACAAACTAGAAAAGATTCAGTACACACAAAACCAAAAATGACAAAGGATATGAAAAGACAAGCCACAATTAAAAACAAACAAGAAAAAAAACCTCAGCATGGAAATTAAGTGTAATGAGGAAACTGTCACCACAACAAAAAAATGCATAGAAAATGACAGCAATGAACTCATATCTATTGATAACCACATTGAATGTAAATAGCCTAAATGCACCAGTAAAGAGACGGAAAGGGACAGAATGGATTAAAAAAAAAAAAAAGACCTATTAATAAGCTGTCTGGAAGAGACACATCTTAGACACAAGGATATAAATAAACTAAAATTTAAAGGATGGAAAAAAGATATAACAAGCAAACAATAACCAACAAAGAGCAGGAGTGGCAATATTAATCTCTGATAAAATAGATTTTAAGGCAAATTCCACTATAAAAGTTGAGGAAGCACATCCCTGTGTTGTTGTTAGGTGCTATCACGTTGATTTTGACTCATAGCGACCCTATATACAATAGAATGAAACACTGCCCAGGCCTGCACCATCCTCACAATTGTTATGCTTGAGTCCATTGTTGTAGCCACAGTGTCAATCCATCTCATTGAGGGTCTTCCTCTTTTTCTCTGACCCTCTACTTTATCCAGCATGTTGACTGTCATGGATTGAATTATGTCTCCCAAAAAATGTGTGTATCCATTTGTCTGGCCATAATTCCCAGTATTGTGTGGTTGTCCTCCATTTTGTGATTATAATTTTATGTTAAAGAGGATTAGAGTGGGATGGTAACACCCTCACCCAGGTCACATCCGTGATCCAATGTAAAGGGAGTTTCCCTGGGGTGTGGCTGCACCACCTTTTTTTTTTTTTATTTCTCAAGAGATAAAAAGGAAAGGGAAGCGAGCAGAGAGGGGAGACCTCATACCACCAAGAAAGCAGTGCCCGGAGCAGAGCATGTCCTTTGGACCTGGGGTCCCTGCATAGAGAAACTCCTAGTCTGGGCGAAGATTGATGAGAATGCCAACAGAGAGAAAAAGCCTTCCCCTGGACTGACGGCCTGAGTTTGGAGTTTTAGCCTGCCTTACTGTGAAGAAATAAACTTCTCTTTGTTAAAGCCATCCAGTTGTGGTATTTCTCTTATAGCAGCACTAGATAACTAAGACAATGACCTTCTCCAGGGAATGATCCCTCCTAATATTATGTCCAAAGTATGTGAAACATAGTCTCTCCATCCTTATTTCTTAGGAGCATTCTGGCTGTGTACTTCTTCCAAGACGGAATTGTTAGTTCTATTGGCAGTCCATGGTATATTCAATATTCTTCCCCAACATCATAATTCAAAGGCGTCAGTTCTTCGTTGATCTTCCTTATTCATTCTCCAACTTTCACATGCGTGAGACAATTGAAAACACAATGGCTTGGGTCAGGAGCACCTTACTCAAAGTGATATCTTTGCCTTCTGATACTTTTCAGAGGTCATTTGCAGAAGATTTGCCCAATGTAAATTTCCGACAGTTCCCTGTGAATGTAGTGCTGCAACTGTTTTTAAATGATCACTAACCCTGAAATAAATATGTAGAGGAAGGCTTACTTTACAAGGAAGAATCACAAGGTTTATCCACTTTGCCTCTGAATCTTTACTCAGTCTAAACAAGTCATACATCTCAGTTCTGCTAGTCCATTACAACCTAGTCCTAGTCCTTTGATCTCTTCTTTGCTTGCCTCAGAACGCTTGTTTTCATAGCACTGACCTCCATCATATCGCTAATCTAAAGAACTCATTTTTCACAAGTAGTCCGTTGTATTTGAACCTTGGCATCTCTCCATGGCCTTTAGCATTGCCCAAAGTTCTGAGGGAATTCTTCCCCCAGCTACAGCCTTGGGAAATGAGCCATATCTCTGAGCCCATCTGTTCTACAGGTGATCGTTAGGGAAAAGGTGTCTAGCAGTAGGGGTAAATTGTGAAGGAATAAGAAAGATCTAAGTGTCAGAAACCTTGTGAATATGCAGTGAGGTCTGAAAATGCCTCCTCGTGGACAGAGGATTGAAAGTATGATGACATCATTTATGTGAAAGAAATTTAGAATCCAAAAAAAAAAAAAAAGAATAGGAAGAGGTCACTACCTGTTGTGGGTTCTGTGCATCCAGATTTGATACAAATGCCTTTAAGTCTGAGAAATAAAGGGAGACTTCGAGTTTTTCATGAGTAAAGGGAAAGGGGAAGCAATATACATGTGTAACTAACATTGCAAAAGGGGCCCTGATGGTACAATGGGTAAGTACCGTACTGCTAACTGAAGGGTCAGCACTTCTAACACATTCGCCAATCTGCAGGAGAAAAGACCTAGCAATTTACTCCCTTAAAAATTACAGCTTAGGAAATGCTTTAGGGTAATTCTACTCTGTCCTTTAGAGATGCTATGAGTCAAAATTAACTTAACAGCATACAATAAAAACAATTTCCTAAATGGGGGAACTCTGGAAAAGGAGTGAGTGCTGCCTTTGCAGAGAAAGCATAGGGGAGGGGAGGAAATGCATCTTGAGATAATACCTCCCCAAGTAGCAGGAAATCCACAAATACCGTATGTATCATGCTGAGAAATCTACCCTTTGAAGATACTGACCAGGACAGAAGACTAGTTTATTGAGTCTGGGCTCCCTTCTTCTGAAACCCTACCCACTGTACATACAAAATTGGGTCAAAATCAAGACACAATGATAAGAAAAAAAAAAATCTAACTTTCTTGTTCATCTAGTGCTGCTGTAACAGAAATACTACCAGTGGTAGTATTTCTTTAAATTCTTTAAATACATAAAGAATGAAAGACAACTACAGGGATGCTGATCTTTCACATTGTTTTTTTAATAAATGGCAAGAAAAATCCCTAAAGAACTTATAACTGAATGAGGATCTAAATTACAAAGTTCCTAGCAGTCAATATTAACAAAACAATAACGAAAATTATAGAAACACTCAAAAGTTTTTGTTGTTGTTAGGTACCATTAAGTCAGTTCCAACTCACAGTAACCTTGTGTACAACAGAATGAAACACTGCCCGGTCCTGCACTATCCTCACAACCGCTGTTATGCTTGAATCCATTATCGCAGCTACTGTGTCAATCCATCTCATTGTGGGTCTTCCTCTTTTTTGCTTATCCTCTACTTTACTAAGCATGAAGTCCTTCTCTAGGGACTAATCCCTCTTGACAAAATGTCCAGAGTACTTGAGAAGAAGTCTCACCATCCTTGCTTACAAGGAGCACTCAGGCTGTATTTCTTCGATAAACATTTGTTCATCTTTTGGCAGTCCATGGTATATTCCATATTCTTCACAAACACCTTCGTTCAATGGCATCAATTCTTCTTCGTGCTTGCTTATTTAATGTCCAGCTTTTGCATGCATATGAGACAATTGAAAACATCAAGGCTAGAGTCAGGGTCACCTAAGTCCTCTAAGTGACATTTTTGCTTTTGAACACTTTAAAGAGGTCTCTTGTAGCAGATTTGCTCAATGAAATGCATCCTTTGATATCCTGACTGCTGCTTCCATGAATGTTGATTGTGGAGCCAAGTAAAATGAAAACTTTGACAATGCAAATTTTTTCTCCATTTATCACGCTGTTGCTTATTGGTTCAGTTGTGAGGATTTTTGTTTTCTTTACATTGAGGTGTAATCCACAGTGAAAGCTGTAGTTTTTGATCTTCCTCAGTAAGTGCATCAAGTCCTCTTTCTTTCAGCAAACAAGTTTGTGTCATCTGCATATCACAGGTTGTTAATGAGTCTTCCACCAATCTTGACGTCACATTCTTCCTCATATAGTCCAGCTTTTCCTATTATTTGCTCAGCATACAGATTCAATATGTATGGTGAAAGGATACAACCCTGACTCACACCTTTCTTGATTTCCAATCATACAGTATCCCCTTGCTCTATTCTAATGACTACTTCTTGGTCTATGTACAGGGTCCCCATGAGGACAATTAAGTGTTCTGGAATTCCCATTCTTCACAATATTATCCATAATTTGTTAAGATCCACACAGTCAAATGCCTTTGCATAGTCAATAAAACACAGGTAAACATCTTTCCAGTATTTTCTGCTTTCAGCCAAGATCCATCTGATATCAGCAATGATATCCCTCATTTCACGTAGTCTTCTGAATCTTGCTTGAATTTCTGGAAGTTCCCTTCCATGAACTGCTTCAACCACTTTCAAAAGATCTTCAGCAAAATTTTACTTCAGTGTGATATTAATGATATTGTTTGATAATTTTCACATTTGGTTGGATCACCTTTCTTTGAAATAGGCATGAATGTGGATCTCTTCCAATTACCCAGGTAGCTGTATTCCAAATCTTGGCATAGATGAGCGAACACTTCCAGCGCTGCATTCATTGGTTGAAACATCTCAATTGGTATTCTGTCAATTCCTGGATCATGGTTTTTATCCCTGTGCCTTCAGTGCAACTTGGAGTTCTTCCTTCAATGCCATCTGTGATGGTTAAGATTGCATGTCTACTTGGCTGGGCGATGATTCTCAGTGTTTTGGCAGTTGTGTAATGTTGTGATCACTTCCCTGTTGTGATTTGATATGTGATCACCCTCATGATGGGTACTACAGGGAGAGGGGCCTGTGGTGGCTCATTGCCCACTCAGCCTTCATCTCTCTGCCCTCTACCACGAAGTCCTTTGTACTGTCCTTGCCAGGGCTTTTGCTTGTTCTAGATCCTGCAGATGGCTCCTGTTCATCTGTCCTCCTGTTCTTGGGACTTGAGCTAGCAGGTAGCCTGCCTATCTTGAGATTTATCCATCTTCACAGCCTGTTGCAGCCCTGCTGTCTGGCCTGCAGATCTTGAGATTGCCAGTCACTGAGTCTATGTGAATCAGGAGAATCCTCTTTCCTGCAGCATGGACTTGGTATATTACAACCTCTTAAAACGGTATGAGCCATTTCCTTGATATAAATCTCTCTCTCTGTGTATATATAATATATATATATTATATATATATATATATATATATACACACACACACAGTATTGCTTTTGCATCTCTAGAGTACCCTGCCTAGGACACCATCGGTGCTTGATCATCATTCCTTTTGAAATGGTTGAACATCAACTAATTCTTTTTGTACAGTGACTATGTGTATCCCTTCCATCTTCTTTTGCTGCTTCCTACGTCCTTTGATATTTGCCTATACAATCCTTCAAAATTGCTACTTGAGGCTTGAATATTTTCTTCAGTTATTTCAACTCGAGAAATTCTGAGCATGTTCTTTCCTTTTGGTTTTCTAACTCCAGGTCTTTGCACATGTCATAATATTTGGCTTTATCTTCTTGAGCTGCTCTTTGAAATCTTCTGTTCAGCTCTTATACTTCAACATTTCATCCTTTCACTTTAGCAACTCTTTTAAGTTCAAGAAAAAGTTTTAGTCTCTTCTGACATCCATTTTGGTCTTTTTATTTTTTTCTTTCCTGTCTTTTTAATGATCTTTTGTTTTCTTTATATATGATGTCCTTCATGCCATCCTACAGGTCTACTGGTCTTTGGTTATGGGTGTTCAATGTATCAAATGTGTTTTTGATATGGTTTCCAAATTCAGGTGGGCTATACTCAAGGTAGTATTTTGGTATTCATGGGCTCGTTTTAATTTTCTTCAGCTTCAACTTGAAATTGTATGCGAGCAATTGATGGTCTGTTATGTAGTCAGCCCCTGACCTTGTTCTGACTGATGATATTGAGCTTTTCCATTGTCTCTTTCCACAGATGCAGTCGATTTGATTCCTGTGCATTCCATCTGGTGAGATCCATGTGAATATATGTCATTTATATTGTTTAAAAATGTTATTCACAATGAATAGGACATTGGTTTTGTAAAATTTTATCGTATGATCTCTAGCGTTGTTTCTATCTCCATGACCATATTTTCCAACTACCAATCCTTCTTGTTTGTTTCCAACTTTCACGTTCCAATCACCGGTAATTATCAATGCATCTTGATTACACGTTTCATCAATTTCATGCTGCAGAAGTTGGTAAAAATCTTCAATTTACTCATCTTTGTCATTAGTGTTTAGTGCATAGATTTGAATAATAGTTATTTTAATTGGTGTTTCTTGTAGGCTTATGGATATTGTTCTATCACCGACAGCATTATATTTCAGGATATGTCTTGAAATTTTCTTTTTGACAATAAATATGACACCATTCTTCTTAAATTTATCATTCCTGTCATAGTAGGCCACATAATTTATTCCAAATTGCAAATACCAGTCCATTTCAGCTCACTAATGTCTAGGATATTGATCTGTATGTGTTCCATTTCATTTTTGAGGACTTCCCATTTTCCTAGATTCATAATTCATATATTTCACGTTCCAATTATTAATAGATATTTGCAGCTGTTTCTTCTCATTTTGAATTGTGCCATATCAGCAAAAGAAAGTGCTGAAAGCTTGACTACATCGACATCATTAAGGTTGTCTCTACTTTGAGGAGGTACCTCTCTCCCAGTCATATTTTAAGTACCTTTCAACCTGAGAGGCTCATCGTCCGGCACTATATAAGGCAATGTTCTGCTGCTACTCATAAACTTTTCACTGGTCATTTTTTTCGTAAGTTGACTGCCATGTACTTCTTCCTAGTCTGTCTTACTCTGGAAACTCTGCTGAAACCTGTCTACCAAGGATGACCCTGCTGGTATTTGAAATACCAGTGACAAACCTTCCAGTATCACAGCAACACTCAAGCCACCACAGTACAACAAATTGACAGACCTGTTGTGGAGTCATAATATCACCAAAATGTCATTATAATCAACAATGTTCAATGGCTTCTATATGAAACTTAGTATACGTTTGTTTATTTATTTCTTCAAAAGTAATTGTCTGAGTATTTTAGTGGACATCTAAATTAGTAGTTTCATATAAAGCACTCCATTAATATTGACTATTAATATTCTAATTGTTACCAGATGTTTCTGCTTGCCCAGAAACATCTTCCTGTTCTGGCAAGAGAATCCCTTTTCTCCCTCTGAAATCACATTAATTCTAGTCTTAATACATTGTGGGTAAACAGGGACTAACCTCTATTCTTAGTTTCTGGAAGGTCTCCTGACCCTGACTAAGGTCATCAGGACACCACACTCCTAAGCTATTGTGGTGGACTCATAGGTGAGCTCATGATCCAACTCAAACTATGAAACATCTAGTTGGAATATATGCTGAAATAATGTTTTTCTAAGACTGGAGGTAGCAAGCCTGGAGCAATTAGTACCATCCTGGCCACCACAGGAGCAGAACACATCAAAGAGTGAAAGTGGCAAAAGGAGAAATCATCCTAAGGACTTAATTTGAGTCCAGGGGCCAAACTATGATGAAATTACTCATTACATTTTCTGGATTTTTTTTGTTGCCCGAGTCACTGATTCGTTTTTCTTACATTAGATGAGGTTAGTTGCATTTCTTTTGCTTGCAACCTAGAATCCTGGCTATGTGTATGCTGGGTACTAGACAGATACTGGTGTCTAGGACAGATGAAGTACCTACCCCCATGGAGTGCAGAGTCTACTGAAGAAGATTGGCATTAACAATCCATTACAAGTGTTTTGGGAGGTATAAGGGAGGAGTGGAGTTTTCCAATTGCAAGGTTTACCGACAGGAACATCTGACCTATTCTGAGAGGACAGGGAAGACTTCCACAAGGAAATGACACTTATTCTGAGCCATGAAGTGTGAAAAGGAGTTAATCTCGGTTAAACAGATGACACTGAAAAAGCAAAAGCCTTGCAAATATACAAAAACCTTGCTCCATATAGTGTATAAATGACATCTTTCACTTGTCTTTTAGAACAGGTAATACCAGAAATGGAAAGTCAAGGGTACACAGAGCAGACAATTGAATGATTCTGTATATTAAATAAATCTGTGAGATAATTTCTGTAAACAATGAAGAATTACGAGTAAGGAGATGGCTAAAGTAAATGTAGAAGTCTTCATGAACGCACAATGGCAAAAATTTTTCCAGTGAAGAGTATTCTGGAAGAAATGACAGGATTGGGACAGTTTAGATAGGAGGACTATTCTGCTGAAGATTTGAAGTGTGAGGTGTTCTGAGGACTGCAAATTACATTACAATCTTAGAAACGTCACATAAGCTTCCGTTGTTGTTAGGTGCCTTTCAGTCAGTTCTGACTCTGAGCAACCCTATGTACAACAGAGTGAAACAACACCTGGTCCTGTGCCATTCTTGCAAACATTGTTATGCTTGAGCCCATTGTTGCAAACACTGTGTCAATCCATCTCGTTGAGGGTCTTTATCTTTTTCACTGACCCTCTAGTTTACCAAGCATGTTGTCCTTCTCCAGGGACTTATCCCTCCTGATAACATATCCAAAGGATATTAGATGTAATCTCGCCATCCTTACTTCTAAGGAGCATTCTGGTTGTACTTCTTTCAAGACAGATTTGTTCATTCTTTTGGCCGTCCATGGTATATGTAATATTCTTAGCCAACACCATAATTCAAAGGTGTCAATTCTTCTTTAGTCTTCTGTATTCATCATCCAGCTTTCACATGCATATATGGCAATTGAAAACACCATGGCTTGGGTAAGGCACCCTTAGTCCCCAGAGAGACATCTTTGCTTTTTAACACTTTAAAGAGGTCTTTTGCGGCAGATTTCCCCAATGTAGTGTCACTTTTGATTTCTTGACTGCTGCTTCCACGTGCGTTGACTGTGGTTCCAAGTAAAATGAAATCCTTGACAACTTCAAACTTTTCCCCGTTTATCATGATGTTGCTTATTGGTCCAGTTGTGAGAATTTTTGCTATCTTTATGTTGAGGTGTAATCCATACTGAAGTCTGTGGTCTTTGATCATCATCAGTAAGTGCTTCAAGTCCTTTTTACTTTCAGCAATCAAGGTTGCACCATCTAAATAATGCAGGTTGTTAATGAGTCTTCCTCCAATCCTGATGCCATGTTCTTCTTCATATGGTCCAGATTCTGGGATTATTTGCTCAGCATACAGATTGAATAAGAATGGTGAAAGGATACAACCCTGATGCACACCTTTCCCTGACTTTAAAACACACAGCATCACCTTGTTCTGTCCAAACAACTGCCTCTTGATCCATGTACAGGTTCCTCATGAGCACGATTAAGTGTTCTGGAATTCCCATTCTTTGCAATGTTATCCATAATTTGTTATGTTCCCCACAGTGGAATGCCTTTGCATAGTCAATAAAACACAGGTAAACGTCTTTCTGGTATTCTCTGCTTTCAGTCAGGATCCATCTGACATCAGCAATGCTATCCCTGGTTCCATGCCCTCTTCTGAATCCAGCTAGAATTTTGGGCTGTTCTCTGTCAATATACTGCTGCAGCCGCTTTTGAATGATCTTCAGCAAATTTTAGTTACATGTGATATTAATGATATTGTTTGATAATCTCCACATTCGATTAGATCACCTTTCTTGGAAATAAGCTTAAATATTGATCTCTTCCAGTCAGTTTTCCAGGTAGCCATCTTACAAACTTCTTAGCATAGACGAGTGAACACTTCCAGTGCTGCATCTCTGTGTTGAAACATCTCAGTTGGTATTCTCTCAATTCCTGGAGCATTGTTTTTCCCCAATGCCTTCAAAATCTATCCTGAATAGGTTTTCACAATGCTTCTAGACTAAGAGAGACTAGGAAGAAAGGTCTGCAATCTACTTCCAAAAATCAGTTAATGAAAAGACTGTGGATCACAAGATTCAGATGGCCAACCTATCATCGGGATGTTGGAGGGCCAGGCAGTGTTTCCTTCTGCTGTGAACGGGATCATCATGATTCTGCGGCTAACTCAGTGACAGCTACCAATATTCTTTCTTTAATTAAGTATAGTGTTCAATTTTCCTCTCCACAAAGAAGAAAATGTGGTCTTTTCTAGACGTATCCTTCTAAGAAACACATTTTCTCCTGGAATGAAATGCAGACTCTTTCCGTGACTTGCTCGGCCCTTCAAGCTCTGGTAACTCATTGTTCAGTTTCTTTTTAGACTATTTTCCTTGCCAGTCATGCTCCTAGCCTCTCCCTTCTACAAATGCACACAACTAAGTCTCCGAATCTTGCCCTTTGCTTTCTACCTTACTCCCCAGGCCCCTCCCGCCTCCCTTCCTTCTACCTCTACTTGTATTAGCTGAATAATATATAACTAATAGTGCAAAACTTTTAAATTTTCCACAATTAAATAAATAATCAAGTAAAAATTTCATAACTTCATTGCCGTTGAGTCTATTCTGACTCATAGAGACCCTACAGGACAGAAAAGAACTGCCTGATAGGGTTTTCAAGGAGCGACTGGTGTATTCAAACAGTTGACTTTTTGGTTAGCAGCCAATCTCTTAACCACTGCTCCACCAGGGCTCCAAAATTCTCATAGATGTCACAGTAATTTGATGAGTGACATTTATGGCTAGAACTCCTATTTAGAAATGTATAGCTTTACACAAATGTCACCCAATAGAAAGAGCAGAAGCATGGCAACCTGTGTGTGGAAATTGTATATCTGTTGAAAAAGCAAAGTTTTAAGAAAGGAAGATAAATATTAACGTGTAAAAATAGGACAGAAACCGATAAACACAAGATGTTATGGGAATATTCTATTAACAGTCTGGCTTTGGGTGATACTCTGAAAGTATCTCATTTGTCTGGCTTCTTTGCTTTTAAAGAATTCATGTATATCTGAAAGTATCTTCTTTATTAATCTCTTCATTTATTTATAGGATATTTATTTATGTCACTCCTTTGCAGAAAGCCATCCAACTGGTCCCTCATCAACACTATGAATAAAAGCCAATTCTTCACCCTGACCAACAAATCATGAAGTCATCAGGCCCCTGTCAGCTTATCTGAAGTGATGGAATCCCACTTTCCCCTTGACCACTACACTTCTACCACACAGGACTTCTTTCTCCTCTGTGGAACAATCAGAATTTATTCCCAGCTTAAATCCTTTGCACTGGCTGATCCTTCTGCCCTGAATGTCCTTCCCATTCACCTTAGCATGGCCCACTCCTTCCTGATTGTCAGAATGCAGCTTAAAGTTAACCTTCTTAGAGAGGTCTTCCCTGACCCCAGATCTAATGTAGCTGCTCTGTATCATAGCATCCTCTGGGAATTTACTCTAATGTAAGTTCCCACTCGAATGTAAGCTCCACAAATGCAGGGACATTGAGTGTCTGTGATGGATAATGTTGTATATGAACTTGGCTGGGCCATGATTCTCAGTGGTTTGGCACTCATATGATGTTGAGGTCACTTCCAAGATGAGATTTGATATAATGTGATTACCTCCATTATGGGATCTGTTATGTGTGGCCAGTCAGTTGAAAGGGAGTTTCTTCAGGCATATGGCCTACATTGAATATATTTGGACGTTCTGGTAAGGCTCAAGGGGTTTTTCTTGCTCTGGATCCTGCAGCTGGCTCCTGTTCATCTAACCTCCAGTTCTTGTGACTTGAGCCTGCAGATTATTTGCAGTATTGCCTGCCAATCTTGGGATTCACAAATCTTCACAGCCTCTGTGCAAGAGCCCTACTCACTGAACTGCCAGTCTTGGGTTCCCAGCCTCTGCAGCTACATGAATCAGGAGAAGCCTCTACAAGTGAGTGAGTCATTTCCTTGATATAGATCTCTCACTGTATATATTTATACACTTTGCTGGTTTTGCCTCTTTAGACATTTTGGTAGTGAGGGTGGTTCTAGAGAAACAAAATAGTAAGGATAAGTTTTCTTAATTGGTTCTCAAGTCTAGTTAGTCTTAAGGGTGCTGATGACTCTGCTTCCAGTAGTAAATCAGGCACCACTTATCTATGACATGAGGTGGCAATACAAATACAGGAAATATCACCACCAATAGATCAGGTATTGCTGAAGGTGAGATTCTGGGTGATCACATGTGTAATACTTTTCTACAATTTTGTCATAATGAGAAGCGTAAAGAATCTGGTTGGTTGGTCCTACTTTCACTAGACAAACTGGTGAGAGAGATGAGCTCAAGGCTTCAGAGTGAAAATTCAAGTGCCGCATTAACGACCTCAAAGTTTCAACTTGTGCCTTGAAACAAACCCTTGTTTCTTCTAATAACAGACCTGATATTGCTGAAAACCAAACCCAGAGTCTTATTGTAAGAGTGGGCTGAATTACAATACCAACACAATTGCCAACATAGAGAGGTGTCTGAAGTTAAAGTGAGGGCATTGATTAGGAAGAAATTGGATCCAGAAACTTGGGATGTGGGCATATGGGCAGATAATCAGGAAGCTGGAGACACTGAGCCCCAAAATTCTGTTGAATCACTCCTGCCAGCAGACCAGCCTTCTCACTCACACCTGAAGAGATTACTCTGTTTGTCTGCTAAAAGACCCTCCCCAGTAAAACCATTATCCCCTCCACCCCCATCTAATGAGATTAACCCAACTGTGTCTAAAAAGCCGTTGTCTGAGTCACTGCATGGGGCATTGTCTGAGATAGATGCTTTACAACACAATGCTGAACTTTCTCAAAACACTTCTGCACTACCAATTTTGACTTCTACATCTGTAACTAGACTTGAGTCCCAGTGAAATACAAAATGTGATTCAGGAAGGGGTATGCTACATTCCAAAAGAACTGCTTGACTTTTCTAATATGTACAGACTCCTGGTGAATATCTGTGGGAAATGCTATTAAGGCTGTGGGATAATGGTGCAAGGAACCTAAAGTTGGATCAGTCTGAGTTTATTGATATAGGCCCACTAAGCACTGATTCTTCATTCAGTGTTTCAACTCCAGAAGTTAGGAGTGGATATAACAGGTTATTTTGCAGAGTTGCTGAAGCATGGATTCAATGGTGGCCTAGACTAAATCAAATTGAATACCAGAACTGCCTTAGTATACTGTAGAAGAAAGCATCCAAAGGCTTAGGGAAATTGGCATGGTAGAGTAGATTTATAAGTTTAGACCCACAGACCCACATATGGAGTGCCCAAAGGACCATCTTTTACACAATAGTGACGAATAAATTTCTGAATGGAGCCCCAGCATCCTTGAAGAATGCTGTGTTTGCTATTTTATGTAAGTCAGAATGACAGTGGGAACTCCCCTAAATGAATTAAGACACCTAACTACAATAGAGCTGATTGGACCCCCTGGTAGTAGGGGCCAAGTGACAGCATTCAGTCAGCAAAGATAAGGTGGGTGTGGTTACCCTAATGGACAACAGAGTCAAAGCAGTAATTAGAATAGTCTGACTTATATGGACTTAAGGTGTTGGCTAGTTAGTCATGGTTTCTCTACCAGTGAAATAGATAGGAAATCTACTAAATATTTACTTGATCTGTAACAGCAGATGAATTCTAGATCAAGTGAACAGCAGTCTAACAAGAATCTCCAGAATAGAGAGTCAGACCCCTCAATCAATTACCAAACATCAGAAAGTTTAAAGATCCACAACCCCTTGAATGAAGGGGAGGCTGAGTCCCCTTAAGAAAGGACTCCGATACACTGCCAAAAACTTTTACTGTTAATCTTTCTCCCAAAGGGAGTTTTACCTTATGTCGATCTCATGGTAGGTCTAGTGTGTCCCTGAACCCATTCTGTAGTAATTTCCTCAGTTTAGTAATGCATAATTGTAATAGATATACTCAGCAACTGGCAGAACCCCCACATTGGGTCCCTTATAAAGGGAGTAAGAGTTGTTGTTTTTGTTGTTTTTAGGAGCTGTTGAATTGGTTACGTCTCACAGTGACCCTATTTACAGAACGAAACACTTCCTGGTCCTGTGCCATGTTCACAATCTTTGTTATGCTTGGTCTATTGTTGCAGCAACTGTGTTAATCCATCTCATTCTGGATTTTCCTCTTTTTCACTGACCTTGTCCTTTACCAAGCGTGATGCCCTTCTCCAAAGACTGATCCCTTCTGACAACATGACCAAAGAATGTACAATGTAATTTTACCATCCTTGCCTCTAAGGAGCATTCTGGTTGTACTTCTTCCATGACAGATCTGTTCATTCCTTTGGCAGCCCATGGTATATGCAATATTCTTAGGCAACACCACAATTCCAAGGCGTCAATTCTTCTTAGGTCTTCCTTATTCATTGTGGAGCTTTCGCATGCATTGATGTAATTGAAAATACCATGGCTTGGGTCAGGAGCACCTTGGTCTTCAAGGTGACATCTTTACTTTACAACACTTTAAAGAGCTCTTTTGGAGTAGATTTGCCCAATGCAGTGTGTCTTTTGAATTGTAGACTGCTGCTTCCATGGATGTTGATTGTGGGTTCAAGTAAAATGAAATCCTTGACAACTTCAGTCTTTTCTCCGTTTATCATGATGTTGCTTATTGGACCAGTTGTGAGCATTTTTATTTTCTTTATGTTGAAGTGTACTCCATACTGAAGGCTGTGGTCTTTGATCTTCATCAGTAAGTGCTTCAAGTCCTCTTCACTTTCAGTAAACAAGGTTGGGTCATCTGCATAACGCAACTTGTTAATGACTCTTTCTCCAATCCTGATGCCCCGTTCTTCTTCATATAGTCCAGCTTCTTGGATTATTTGTTAAGCATGAAGATCGAATAAGTATGGTGAAAGGATACAACCTTGATGCACATCTTTCCTGACATAAATATTCCCTTATTCTATCCAAATAACTACCTCTTGATCTATGTACAGGTTCCCAATAAGCACAAGTAAGTGTTTTGGAATGCCCATTCTTTACCATGTTATCCATAATTTGTTATGATCCACACAGTGGAATGCCATTGCACAGTCAATAAAACACAGGTAAAAATTTTTCTCGTGTCCTCTGCTTTCAGCCAGGATCCATCTGACATTAGCAATGATATCCTTGGTTCCATGTCTTCTTCTGAATCTGGCCTGAATTTCTGGCAGTTCCCTGTTGATATACTGCTGCAGTCACTTTTGAATGATCTTCATTTACATTTTACTTGTGTGTGATATTAATAATATTGTTGGATAATTTCTGTATTCAGTTGGTCATCTTTCTTGAGAATAAGCATAAATATGCCTATATAATATAACTTGAGCTTTCATAAGAACAATTGATGGTCTGTTCCACAGTGGGCCCCTGGCCTTATTCTGACTGATGAAATTGAGCTTTTCCATTGTCTCTTTCCACAGATGTAGTGGATTTGATTCCTGTGTATTCCATCTGATGAGGACAACTTGTATAGTTGTCATTTATGTTGGTGAAAAAATGCATTTACAATGAAATAGTTGCTGGTCTTGCAAAACTCTGTCATGCTGTCTCTGGCATCATTTCTATCATCATGTCCATATTTTCCAACTACAGATCCTTCTTCTTTGTTTCCAGCTTTCATATCCCAATTTCCAGTAATTATCACTGCATCTTGATTGAATGTTTGATCAATTTCAGACTGCAACAGTTGGTAAACATTTTCAATGTCTTCAACTTTGGCCTTAGTGGTTGGTGTGTAAATTTGAATGATTGTAGTATTAACTGGTCTTCCTTGTAGGCACATGGATATTATCGTATCACTGACAGTGTTGTATTTCAGTAAAGTTCTTGACACGTTCTTTTTGATAATGAACACAGCACCATCCCTCTTCAACTTGTCATTCCTGGCATCATAGACCATATGATTGTCTGATTCAAAATGGCCAATACAAATCCATTTCAGCCTACTAATGCCTAGAATGTAGAGGTTTATGTATTCCATTTCATTTTTGTTCGCTTGTACTTTTCTAGATTCATGCTTCGTACATACCAAGTTCCGATTATCAATAGATGTTTGTAGCTGTTTCTTCACATTTTGCGTTTTGCCACATCAGCAAACGAAGGTCCTGAAAGCTTGACTCCATCTAAGTCATTAAAATAAAAATAAAAATTAAATAAAAATCCTCTACTTTGAGGATGCAGCTCTTCTCCTGTTGTGTTTTAAGTGGCTTCCAATCTGAGGGGCTCATCTTCCAGCACTACAACAATGTTCCACAGCTATTCATAAGCATTTCACTGGTTAAATCTTTTCAGATGTAGGTGGCCAGTTCCTTCTTCCTAGTCTGTCTTAGTCTGGAAGCTCAGCTGAAACCTGTCTACCAAAGGTAAGCATGTTATTATTGGAAATACAGGTGGCAAACTTCCAGTATCACAGTGACATACAAGCTGCCACAGTACGACAAACTGACAGACACGTGGTGGATAAATAAGTAGAGGGTCAGTGAAAAAGAGGAAGACCTTCAAAGGTGGCAGCAACAATGGGTTCAAGCATAACAACGACTGTGAGGATGGTTCAGGTCTGGGCAGTGTTTATTTCTGTTGTACATAGGTTCACTATGTGCTGGAACTGACTGGACTACACCTAACAACAACACATATAAACTTACTAAAAATAGGCCATCTTTATATTTTTAAGGCAGGACCCCTGCTGTATTGTGGTTAAGCATAAGCTGTTAAATGAAAGGTCATCAATTCAAACCCACTAGCAGCTCCAGGCAAGAAAGATGTGACAATAGACAAGGGAAAAAAGCTACCACTTTGACTAAATAATAATACCTCTGAATTAAGTTTTAGACATGTAATGTTACATTGGAGTCTCTTCAGATGAATTGAAAATAAAATAATTTGGACAGAATTTATAATTAAATCACATATGAGAGCTGTACTACCTTCCATGCTGAGATTAACTTGAATTTATATTCTTTATGGAAGGCCATTTTTTAAGTGTTACAGGACTCCAAGAAAGGTGGGTTGGTGGAGCCAGTTTGTCCAGAGAGATTTTCATCTGCCTTAAGATTTTTTTTTTTACTAATCCACTCAAGTTGTCCCTATCCTTAAATTTTCTTGACAAACACAAGGGTTCATTATTTGGCACAGTACTTTTTTTTCTGTTTATGTACTAATGTGTACCTAAAATTAATCAAAACACATTTATATTTTCGTGCTATAAATGGCATTTATTGAAAAAGAATAAGAGTTCCTGAAATAGAGATTGCTCTAGAAAAGCCAGGATGTAGCACTTATATCCTGGCAACCAGCTAACTGGTTGCACCTGGTCCTCCAGGGAAATCAACTTCTTAGGTACTGGATTGTCTTCTGCTTCTCAAGGCCAGCAAGAAAGGAGGAATAATATGACCTTCCATGAAAACGAAACAAACTTAAATCCTACATAATTAGACTTCTGGGAATGCTCTAATGTCACGCTTGTAGGACATTTTATATTTGAGCAATAAAATGGGGAGGGGGCAGATTTTGGGTTCTGTTGCGTTTATTTTTCAGAGACATCTATTCCTTTATCCAATTTTGTAGCATGTGGAAGATTTTTTCTCGTGCTTGAATTAGTTCAGCTGAATCAGTATCCCTTGGTTCGAACATGTCTGAACAGTGTCCTGCTCCTAAAGAGAAAGATAAATGTCAAAATACTTACATACCAAGTATTCAAAGAGCAGATGTCCTTAACCCCCAGCTGCACATTAGAGCCACTTTGAACCCTGTTCAAACCAATCAATACTTGAGCTCCAAAATTCAGAGGTTCTGATTTAGTTAGTCTGGGCTGGGGCTGGGTATATGTAATTTTCAAAAGCTGGTTAAAAGTTGATTAAAATGTGTAGTTATAATTAAGATAGAGAATTAGTTTACTAATATAATGGGTTTTGAATCAAATAAGTAAGCTTTTTTGTAGATTAAAGTTGGATAAATATATGATATTAATTAAAATGAGTTTTTGTTGTTGTCTATGCAATCCTTCCATGCTACAAATTAAAGAACATTTCTGGGAATGATTAAGGTAGTAGATTTAGGGAATAATGCTTTTAGTTTCCTTTTTGTTCAATCCAAGTGTGATATAACTTAAGTTCCATCTGAGGAAGTTACAATGTCTGAATCTCAGTGAGTCTTATTTTAGAGTTTTCCGAGAGGTCTACTGGAATTGCACTGTAGCAGATACAAGAGCTGATTGTTCAATTTTCAAAAATTCTACAAGCTAGCTGTTAAACCATGAGCTTGAAATTGTCCAGGATGGAAGTGTTTACACCGTGGAGGTCACAGATGCTAAAAACCATTTTTTTTTTCCTTAAGGACAATGGGTTAATAAACAATAACATATGAGAATAAGATCAAACAGATGAAATTTTATGGAATCTTAAATATTGGTCAACCCTTTAATTTTACAGAGGTGGAACCTATGCTTCAGAGAGTTTCAGTGACTTGTCAAGAAAATTACTAGTGGAACTAAGGATTGAACCCAGCTGACCAGAGTGTCTGTCACAGGCTGGTTTATGTAACAAATACTGTCAAATATGAGCTCAGGGTTCTACAAATAAGCATCTAGCCAAACCAAAAACATGACAAAATGGAACAAAACATTTGCTTTAAAGTCGATTCTAACTCATGATGAACCCATTTGTTTCAGAGTAGAAGTGTGCTCCATTTGGTTTTCAATGGCATGATCTTTTGAAAACAGATTGCCAGATCTTTCTTCTGAGGCACCACCAATCTTTCTGTTAGTAGCTGAGCACTTAACCATTTGCACAACGTAGGTATTCCAAGCATCCATCCATACAATATTATTTATTTTTGGGACAAGATATATTTGGTGTTACCAAAAAAATCCCTTTGTGCCAAGTCGACTCCGACTAATTGTAACCCTTTAGGAAAGAGCAGAACTGCCCCCATAGGGTTTCCAAGGCTGTAATCTTTATGAAAACAGACAGCATCTTTCTCCTGCAAAATGACTGGTACATTTGAATGCCAAACATTCTGTTAGCAGCTGAGCATTTAAACGTTGCACTAGCAGGGCTCTTTCTTTTCTTTTAAGAAGATAAAATTATGTAATAACTATGACTCATACAGACAGTGGAGTATTACTCACTCATTAAAAAACAATGAGAAATATTTCTAGGTAATTATATGGAAAGACCTCCAGTGAATATTGGTAAGAGAAACGAAGAAGGTGAAGGACAGTGTATATAATATACTACCAATTGTTTACAAAGGGACAAGAATATATATGATTGTATTTGCAAAAAACAGGAGCCCTGGTATCACAGTGGTTAAAATACTCAGCTGCTAACCAAATGTCAGCAGTTGGAACCCACCAGCTGCTTTCCAGTATAATGATGTGGCAGTCTGCTTCCATAAAGATTTATAGCCTTGAAAACCTTTTGAGGAAGTTCTATTCTGTCATGTAGGGTAACTATGAGTTGGAATCAACTTGCTGGCATGGGTTTGATTTTTTTTTTTTAATTTGCAAAAAAAGAAATACTGTAAAGATGAACAAAAATCTAATAGAGATGGCTCCCTAATAGGTTAGGAGGAAAACAGAGTAGGAGGGGTGTCTTAGTCATCCAGTGCCACTAGAACAGAAATGCTCCAAGTGAATAGTTTCCACAAAGAGAAGTTTACTCTCTCACAGTCCAGCAGGCCAGAAGTCTGAGCTCTCGGCACCGGATCCAGAAGAAGGCGTTCTCTCTCTATCAGCTCTAGAGGAAGGTCCTTTTTGTGCGTCAGTCTTCCCTTGGTCTGGGAGCATCGCAGAGCAGGAACTTCAGGTCCACAGGACGTACTTTGCTCCCAGCACTGCTTTCTTGGTGGTATGAGGTCCCCAGGCCTCTCTGTTTGCTTCTCTCTTTTATATCTCAAAAGATATTGGCTTAAAATGCTATCTAACTGTCGCTAATTCATCTTATTATATCATAGTGATAGGATTTACAACACATAGGGAAATCACCTCAGATTACAAAATGTTAGACAATCATACATTGGAAACCATGACCCAGACAAGTTGACACATATTTTGGGGGGACACTATTCAATCCATGATAAAGGGTAAGACTTCTGTCTGTGAAAAACAAACAAAGGAGATGACAACTGACAGATGGTTACAAACCACAGTATTTCCTATAAACATAAAAAGTTCCACAGAATTTCAACTTCAGATGAGGTGACATCTTGACTGTGATGAGATTAGGCACAAATAACACCACCCTGTAACCTTGTGTGAACAGAGAGAAAAACAAGGACAACCTACAATTACAAGGAGTCTCTGCGTGATGAAAATCATTAAGTGCTCTTCTACTAACTGAAAGACTGGCAGTTTGAATCCACTCAGAAATGCCTTGGAAGAAAGTCCTGGCAGTTTTCTTCCAGAAGATCATAGCTATTGAAAACCCAATGGAGCACAGCACTACTCTGAAACACATGAGGTCATCATGTAAGGGAGTCAGAACTGGTTATTATTGTACAACAACAAAGGTAACAAACTGTCCCTCTCTCCCGGCTGACATGAGTAACTACTACTTTTCTACTACTACGGTTCTAGCCCTACTTTTTCCTTCTACCTCCTGAATGAAAATTGTAAAGACTGTCAATCACTGAATTGCCTCAGCTGATTACAGGATTTAATTTTGACCAATGACCAAATTTCAACACGCCGAAGTATAAAATAATAGTTCTGACACATAATGAAATTATAAATATTCAAGAATACATGATATTCAAAAAGAAAAAGCAGGTTATTATACCACCTTGATTTTATTATTATCTAATATAATGAGCCATAAAACTATATTTTCAATGAGCACAAAGAACTAGTGGAATACACAATCAATTAGAAATGGGATAATAAAACAGATGTGGAAATGGAGGTGAAGTGGAAAAGGCATAGTTATTTACAAAATTTGCCTCAATACTTCAAATTATTTTCCAGTTACAGATAAGTGGTCTTTTCTTCAGCCACTGTGAACAACCTGAAGATCAAACTTTGTTCTTCTTACCAGATTCTCTTCATTTTTATAATTGCATGAGTAGCATTTTTCATTCAGCATACAATCTCTGAACATCAATCATGTACTAGGCATCATGGATTTAAAGTTGAATAAGATACAGTGTAGCGACAAAGGAGATTACTTCTGAGAGAGTGAATTCTAAATTTCTTCTCTTTCTCAATTTTGTTCAGGCATCTGAGACCCAGGAAAGCTCTCTCTGCAGTTATTTGATCAATGTCTGTCTCACATGTATGACAAGTAGCTCCCTGGAGCAGTGACTGTGTGTACCCTTACGCGTCTAGTGTCCAGCCCAGCATCTGACACAAGAGGACTCTCCATAAATATTAAGTGAATGAATTTGAGCACTCTTTCTTACCAATTTCCATGAAAAAGAGGGATTTGCAATGACTTTCTAGGTTTTTGAGGTCTTTTTTAAATCACAAGAACTTACGTCATGAAACAACTTGGGAGGCAGGTGGCACAATGGTTAAGTAGCATGACCTCCAGTGAAGCTCCTTGTCTTTGAGTTCTGGTCCTACTACTTATTACAGTGTGAGTCTTAGGCCAGTTGTCTTAACCTCTGTATAAGTCTCTTGGTGGTACAAACTGGTGATATGTTTCTCTGCTCTCAGAAAGGCTGGAGGTTTTAATCCACCCAGGGATGCCTCAGAAGAAAGGTCTGGATATCAACTTCCATTAAAAAAAAAAATCAGCCATTGAAAACACAATGGAGGGTGGTCGACATGGCTGAGTAGTTAGATGCTTCCTATATCCCTCTTACAACAAAGACCTGGAAAAACAAGTGATTTGATTCTATGTGAATATCAGGGAGCCCTGAACAAGTCTGAGTGATACGGGAGAGGGAGACCACCTGGGAGAGTTGAGGAAGGCTAGAGCTGGGGAGGCGAAACTGCAGAGCTACAGCCATACCAGTCAGCGGTGAAGCAAGCAAACAGCTGTCCTGTGCGTGTGCTTCGGAAGCATTTTCCACATCAAGAGAGGTCCGGCAGCAGATATTCTGCTTGGACAGTCCGAAGCAGTGAAGAGCAGCTCCTAAGAGGCTAGGATAAGTTCATGCGTGCACCATTTAGCAGGGATAAAAAAAAAAGAAAACCTCTCTCCCTTTTACCTCTTCCCTCTGCGCTCTGCACCGGGAGTCCGCTGGGCTGGAAGTAGATCCTAAAAGGTGCCCTGACTCATGCTTCTGTCCTTGGAGAGGGAACAAATAACCTGTGGCTCCCCTAGGCCAGGAACACAGGGTTGGCACAGCTCCTTTGCTGGGTGCAGGTATCAGGGGTACGCAGACTCTGAGTGCCTTACACCCCTGTATAGACTTGTGGGGACCCATCTTAACAGCGTTAGTCCTCGCTGCCACAGTACAACAGGGAAACACCTGAAGTTTAACTTCAACTGCTTCAGCTGTGAACTGGCAGATTTGTGACTCTCGAAACAGCCCTGCCCCTTAAGTAGGCACTTTTATCAATCTGCAGCAGGGGCTTGAGGACTGGTGGCATCACCTAAAGTGCCCAGTCACCTGCTACAGGTGTTCAAGAAAAAGTGGTGCCCTCGAGTCTTTACAGCCAACAGAGTGGGGTGCTCTTAGTCCGGATGCAAAACTCAACTACCTACTCACCCTAGAGAATAGGGACACACTTTCCTTTCAGACTCTCAGGGGCAGCTGTCAGCCCCCTGCCTGGCTCAGCACATGATCTCCTACCACAGCCAGAGTCCAGTGCATGCACCAATCACCCATGCCTCTCTAGGACTGGGGGTGGGAGCCTGCACCACACAGTTGGTGACTGACTTCCTGAACACCCGAGCTGAACCTATACAGGAAAATTTAACAGACTCCTGTGTGCACATACTTAGTTACAGAACTAACTACCTGGTGACAAGATGTTAGAGATACAAAGGTGTCAAAAATCAAACTAGTGCACACGAGCAGCCTATTTGGGCATATAAAAAAGAAAACAAAATAAGAAGCTAGGCCTAACTAAGCAAATACAAAATTAAATTCTAATAAATTATTGATGGCTCGGAGACAACAGTAAATACCAAGTCACATAAACAGTCAGTCCATGATAGCTTCAGCAAGCTCCCAGAATAAAGAATCAATAAATTCTCTGGAGGAAGAGAACTTCTTGGAAATACCAGAGGCAGAATACAAAAGATTAATAAACAGAACTCTTCTAGAAATAAGACAGGGAATTTGACAGAATACAGAAACAGCCAGTAGTAGCAGAACTTAAAAAAGTTATTCAAGAACATAATGCCAAATTTAATAGGCTGCAAGAATCCATAGAGAGACAGCAATCAGAAATCCAGAAGATTAACAATAAAATTTTCAGAATTAGACAGCTCAATAGAAAGTCATAGGAGCAGAATTGAGGCAGTAGAAGTTAGAATTAGTGCACTGAAGATAAAGCTCTTGACACCAACTTATTTGAGGAAAAATCAGATAAAAGAATTAAAAAGAATGAAGAAACTCTAAGAGTCATGTGGGACTCTATCAAGAGAAATTACCTACGAGTGATTGGAGTACCAGAACAGGAGGGGATAACAAAAAATACAGAGAAAAATTTTGAAGATTTGTTGACAGAAAACTTCCCTGATATCGGGAAAGATGAGAAGATATCTATCCAAGATGCTCATCGAACCCCACATAA
>NW_004444083.1:6011309-6014052 GCF_000243295.1 Trichechus manatus latirostris
AAAAGAAAAGTCATCTACAAAGGAGAGTCAATTAGAATAAGCTCGGACTACTCAGCAGAAACCTTGCAGGCTAGAAGGCAATGGGATGACATATTTAAAGCTTTGAAGGAAAATAACTGTCAGCCAAGAGTTATATATCCAGCAAAACTGTCTCTCAAATATGATGGAGAAATTAGGGCATTTCCAGATAAACAGAAGTTCAGGGAATTTGCAAAAACCAAACCAAAATTACAAGAGATACTAAAGGGAGTCCTATGGTTAGATAATAACACTAGCTAACAATGCAAGAGTAGAACACAGGACAGAGCAACCAGATATTGACTCAGATACGGAAATTGAAAATACATCAAAGCTAAAACATTGAAAATAAGGAAACATATCAATATGTAAAAAAGGATATTAAAACAAAAAAGAGGGACTCAAAAAATAGACATTGATTTTCCATACGGAAGGGAAGTTAAGGCAATATAAAGTAATCAAAGACTGGTATAAACTTAGAAAAATAGGGGTAAATATTAAGGTAACCACAAAGGAATCTAACGATCCTACAAATCAAAATAAAAAAGTAGAAAAACATAAAGAACCAGCAAACAGAAAATGTACAACAAAGAAAAAGACGAAAAAAAATACATAAAGAAAATGACTCAGAACAGAAAATTGAGGAGAACAAAGAAACTGTGAACAACACACAAAAAGAGATATCAGGATGACAGCAGTAAATTCATACCTATGAATAATTAAACACTGAATGAAAATGGAATTAATACACCAATAAAGAGACAGAGAGTGGTAGATTGGATAAAAAAGCATGATCCATCTATACGCCACTTACAAGAGATGCACCTTAGACTTAAAGACACAAACAGGCTAAAATTCAAACGATGGAAAAAAATATATATATCAAGCAAACAACACTCAAAAAGAGCAGGAGTGGCAATAATAATCTCTGATAAAATAGACTTTAAAGTAAAATCCACCACAAAGGATAAGGAAGGGCACTATATAATGATTAAAGTGTCAATACACCAGGAGGACACAACTGTAATAAATATTTATGCACCCAACAACAGGGCTCCAAACTACATAAAACAAACCCTAACAGCTCTGAAGTTAGAGATAGATAGCTCCACAATAGTAGTAGGAGACTTCACCACACCACTTTCGGTGAAGGACTGAACTTCCAGAAAGAAGCTCAACAAAGACACAGGAGAGCTGAATGCTACAATCAACCAACTTGATCTCATAGACATATACTGAACACTGCACCCAAAAGCAGCCAAGTATACTTTCTTTTCCAACGCACATGGAACATTCTCCAGAATAGACCACATATTACTCCGTAAGGCAAGCCTTAACAAAATCCAAAACATCAAAATATTACAAAGCATCTTCTTTGACCATAAATCCATAAACCTGGAAATCAACAACACGAAAAGCAAAAAAAATAAAATAAAAAAATAAACAACATGGAAACTGAACAACACCTTGCTCAAAAACTACTGTGTTATAGAAGAAATTAAGGATGGAATAAAGAAATTATTAGAATCAAATGAGAATGAAAACACATACTACCAGAACCTTTGGGATACAGCAAAAGCAGTGCTCAGAGGTCAGTTTATAGCAATAAATGCACACACCCAAAAACAAGAAAGCCTCATAATCAAAGCATTAACTCTACAGCTGGAACAATTAGAAAGAGAGCAGCAAAAGAAGCCCACAGGTGCCAGAAGGAAGCAAATAATAAGAACTAGAGCAGATTAAATGATATAGAGAATAGAAAAACAATTGAAAGAGTTAACAAGTCCAAAAGCTGGTTCTTTGAAAAGATGAACAAAATTGATAAACCATTGGCCAAACTGAGAAAAGAAAAACTGGAGAGGAAGCAGATAACCCATATAAGAAATGAGACAGGTGATATCACAACAGACCCAACTGAAATTAAAAGAATCATAACAGAATACTATGAAAAATTGTACTCTGACAAATTTGAAAACCTAGGGGAAATGGACAAATTTCTAGAAACTCACTAGCTACCTAAATTAACACAGAGGTAGAACAACTAAATAAAGACATAACAAAAAAAAGAGATTGAAAAGGTTATTAAAAAACTGCCAACAAAAAAAGCCCTGGCCTGAATGGCTTCGCTGGAGAATTCTACCAAACTTTCAGAAAAGAGATAACACCACTTCTACTAGAGGTATTTCAGAGCATAGAAAAGGATGGAATACTCCCAAACTCATTCTATGAAGCAAGCATAACCCTGATACCAAAACCAGGTAAAGACACCACAAAAAAAGAAAATTACAGACCGATATCCCCCATGAACATTGACACAAAAATTGTCAACAAAATTTTAGCCAATAGTATTCAGCAAGATATCAAAAAAATAATTCACCATGACCAAATGGGACTTATACCATGTATGCAAGGATGGTTTAACAGTAGAAAAACAATCAACGTAAACATCACATAAATAAAACAAAAGACAAGAAGCACATGGTCTTATCAATCGATGCAGAAAAGGCATTCAACAAAGTCCAACACCCATTCATGATAAAAAACGCTCAACAAAATAGGAATAGAAGGGAAATTCCTCAACATAATTAAGGGCATTTATACAAAACCAACAGCCAACATCATCCTAAATGGAGAGAATTTGAAAGCATTCCTCTTGAGAACAGGAACCAGACAAGGATGCCCTTTATCACCACTACTACTCAAAATCATGCTGGAGGTCCTTGCC
>NW_004444083.1:6014152-6052441 GCF_000243295.1 Trichechus manatus latirostris
TTCAGGGGACATCTAGGTCAATTGGCATAACAAACCTTATTAAGAAAATGTTCTGCATCCTGCTTTGGTGAGTGGCATCTGGGGTATTAAAAGCTAGCAAGCAGCCATCTAAGATGCATCAATTGCTCCCAACCACTTGGAGTAAAGGATAACGAAGAACACCAAAGACACAAGGAAAGTATTGGCCCAAGAGTCAGAATGGGCCACATAAACCAGAGACTTCATCAGCCTGAGACCAGAAGAACTAGATGGTGCCCGGCTACCACCAATGAACGTCCTGACAGGAACACAACAGAGGGTCCTGGATGGAGCAGGAGAACGATGGGATGCAGAACTCAAATTCTAGTAAGAAGACCAGACTTAATGGTCTGACTGAGACTGAAGGCACCCCAGAAAGCATGGCCCCTGGTCTCTCTATCACCCTATAACTAAAACAATTTCCAGGGCCAACTCTTCAGACAGGGATTGGACTGGACTGTGGGAGACAAAGTGATACTTGTGAAAAATGTGCTTCTTAGGCAACTAGATACAAGAGACCAAAGGGGTGGCCTCTGTCCAGAGGTGAGATGGGAAGGCAGAGAGAGTTAGGAGCTGGTTGAATGTTCATGGAGAATCAGGGGCAGAGGGGAGGAGTGTGCTGTCGCAGAATGGGATGAGTGGTTGGGGTCTCATAACAATGTATGTAAAAAAAAAATTCTGTATGGGAGACTAACTTGAAACGTAAGCTCCATTTAATTACAACAATAAAAAAAACTGCAAAAAGAAAAGAAAACGCTATGGAGCATACTTCTACTCTGACACACACAGAGCTATCGGGATTCAGGGTCAAATTCACAGCAACAGGTTTACTGGTTTTATGGTCAGTTTCCTTATCTGTAAAATGAGAAACGTGATATCAATTACCCTTGATTGTTAGGAGGACATAATGAGATTATACGTGTAAAGGTTGTCCTGCATTGTTCAATACGGTATCCACCATGAGCTACATGTGGCTATGTTCTTGTTGTTCAGTGCCATCAAGTAGGTTCCTATTCATAGTGACCCCATGTACAACAAAACAAAAAGCTGCCACGTCCTGTGCCATACTCACGATCATTGTAATAATTGAGCTCACTGTTGCTGTCATTGTTAAACTCATCTGGTTGACAGTCTTTCTCTTTTTTGCTGACCCTCTAACAAGCATGACGTCCTTCTACAGGGACTGGTCCTTCTTGAGAACATGTCTTAACTATGTAAGAGAAAATCTCACCATCCTTGCTTCTAATGAGCATTCTGGCTGTAGTTTTCCCAAGGAAGATTTGTTCATTCTTTTGGCAGTCCATAGTGTATTCCATATTGCTCACCAACACCATAATTCAAAGGCATCAATTCTTCTTCAGTTTTCCTTATTTGTTGTTCAGCTTTCACACACATATGAGGCAATTGAAAACACCATGGCTTGGGTTAATACTTAGGCCTGAGTCTTTCAAGTGACGTCTTTGCTTTTTAACACTTTATAGAGATCTTTTGCAACAGATTTGCCCAATGCATTGCATCCTTCGATTTAGTGACTGCTGCCTCCATGGGTGTTGATTGTGGATACAAGTCAACCCTCAACTCATGGAGACCCCATACACAACAGAACTAATTGATTCCTGGTGCTGGGCCATTCCCATGACTGGTTGCAGATCAAAACATTGTGAACCATACGGTTTTCATTGGTTGATGTCAAGAAATAGATGACCAGACCTTTCTTCCTAGTTTGCGTTAGTTTGGAAGCTCAACTGAAATTGTTTAGCATCATAACACACACAAGCCTCCAATGACAGATAAGTGGTGGCTGTACATGATGTGTATTGTCCTGGAATCCAACCTGGTTCTCCCATATTGAAGGCAATAATTCAACTACTGAACCAAGGTAGCCTTCTTAGTTTATTATTACATGCTGACATATTTCAACCTGTTTGTAGGCTGTAACTGTTCACAAGGGTTACCTTTAATGAAGACAGCAGGCAAATCTTTACTGATATCCTTTGTGATTCCCAGAATGTGCCAAGGATCAAAGGAACCATTGGAAAAGATGATTTTGCTTCCCGTCACATTGAAGCTACGGTAGTACATGTTGGTAGACATAACACCCATGTTCAGTGAATAGTAATTAAACTCAGGGCCAAAGAAATCAGAACATTGCTGAACATAATAACTGCAAAGAAAATGAGACAAAGTTTTAGGTGCTGGTGAGTAGGATTGAGGAGTGTAAGAAAGAAATTTACGGAAAGAGTGTGGTGATTTTTGGTTTTTCAGTTGTTTTGTTTTCCCCTGAGATCTGAATTACTTAAAATAAATAAAAGGATTTCTTCAGCTTAAGAAGGAAAATTGTCTCTGTTTCTGTCTCTCTATCTATCTATCCTAGTTCAGCCTCTCCTTCTATGAGGTCTTCTAATAGGTAAGCACAGAGGAATGTGGCCAGCAAAGTAACTGTCTAGAGGACCGTTGGCCAATTCAATGTAGAACCTTAGTGAGGAGGCTATAGACACCACCTGCTGCTGTTTTCTGGACTCCACCTAGGGCTTCAGGACAAGAAAGCAGAAAATTCTTTTGTTTGTCTTCCCACCAAGTCCACACTTGAACGTGGACTAGCAACCACTGTGGAAGGAAGAAAACTCAATGGGTAGCCTGCCTGCCTGTTAAGAAGGAAGAGAGTATAGAGGCAGTGAGAGTGAAAGACTGCCTCTAATGCAGAGAAGCATGCCCCAGGGCTCCTCAAACTCATCCAGTTCCAGTTGTTCTAGCCCTGAGGTTTTAGAACATCAAAGAAATACTAAAGAAGGGCGTCAATCAGAAAGCAAGATTTCTACTCCTGTGTTCTAGGAGAAAAACGGTATGTAAAGGAACAAAGCGCTGATAATGTGAATGGGAATTCTCTCCACACTGGTGCAACAGACACCAAAAGAAGTGTGGCTACAGTAGGTGTTTGCCCCAATACAGTTTCCTTCACCATAGACGTTACTCTTAAAATGTGTAGTCCAATTAGTACACTTGACTTTGACTAAGTCATATCTCCATTCCTCATTAGGAAATTGGATTTTTTGGGGACTTTCATAGGAAAAACTCTAGGCTAGAAGTTCATATTTTTTTCTCCCAAGTTTATACTTTTTTTCATGATTTTACCCTACAAGATATTTTTACATATTATAATATCTAAACATTTTCATGTAGAAGATATCTACACACAGACATACTTGGATACATACAAAGAATGCTCTTTCCACAATTTTAACTATAAAATTGCCTTTAAAGTTCTTCATATTTATTAGCTTCTGTTTCTAGTGGACAAATCTAGAGATCTGGAACAATATCTTGCTCTACAAATGCAGTCAATATGAACAAAGGCTCATAAACCAATGAGACAGAATTTGACTAAGGGTGATCTGTCTTGCTTCATACAACCAGCAAATCTTGGCTGACATAAAATTTAAAATATGGAGAAATTTCCTTCTTTATTTACAACTTTGCTGTCACCCATCTTCCTTAATTGGATTTTTCAATAACACCTAAAATACCTTCTTGGTAAAAGGGTATTAAATAAAATGACCCTGTAATACCAACCAGTCAGAATGAGGCTACTAGTTTATTTATTCTTATTCATTCTCTAAAACCTACAGAGTGTTTCCTGGTGGCTACTAATTATGTAAGATTCAGAAAACTGATATTGGATTCTACATTTCTTATTGGAATATTATTAACGTCTCAAACTTCCAACTGGAAGATTTCTCTCTTAAGTTTTCACCATTTGAAATTGTCCAATCTGATCAATTTGAGTATGGAAAAACAAACAAACCAACAAAACACCTACTATTATGGTTTCTGGTGACAAACAGAAGTCAAAGTAAAGCCTTTACCTGAGAGGCAATCCACTGAAAGGCTGGTTCTTTGAATCCGTGGTCTTAAAGAAACCAAGTTCAGAGCAAGACTGATAAAACCATTGCCTCTCTAGAAAGCAAAACGTCAATTGACTTAATCAGAACTGATATTTTTGTCACAGACCAAATAAAAAGCTTAAACAAATTCAGTATTCTAATTTACATGATACTCGTGAATTTCTAAAACAAATTCAACCTCAATATTATTAATATTATTTTTAGTCATGTCCAACATTACCACACCAAGACCTGAAATTATGTCCAGTGAGAAGCAGATTCTAGTGAGGTCCTCACATGCTCCTAAATTAATGCTATCTCATTCCCTCAGGACCATTTCTGTGAGCACCTCAGTTCAGTCCTCCTATCTGTCCTCTAGTTCCAACCTCTGCTGGGAACACACTCCATTCTCTCTGCATCTGCCTCTAGTTAACTTCTCCTCAGAATGTCCCAGGCCCTTCTCCATGACGTTTCATGAAGGAGGGATGCACACTCGATGCCCCTGTTCCTCAGAATCTCCACCTGTTCAGATATGCTGTGACTACAACTTCCCCCCAAGAGGTCACCAATGTTGGTAGGAAGACATAAATCAATTAATCTAATTGTGGATAATAACTTAGAAGTTCAGTTCTTCTCAAGTCTAGCAGCTATGCCAAAGTTCACTTGTCTTTGAGTCATTTAGTTAAACATTTTAAGAAGTATTCATACAGAAAATAGCTTGAAGTTGTAGGTATATTGGATGTCAAACAGACTAATGGGAGAGAGGGTTCCTAGGAAGTGCTAACAATTTTTGGTGGACTACTAACCTAAAGATTGGCAATTTGAACCCATTCAGCAGTGCTGCACAAGAAAAGCCTGGTGATCTGGTCCTGTAAAGATTACAGTCAAGAAAATCCTATGGTCCAGTTTTCCTTTGTAACACATAGGGTTGCCATGAGTTGAAATTGATTGGACGGCAACAGGTTAGGTCACTCCAAAGTGTAACCATGTTTGAGAACTGCTCTATATAGAATTTGAAGTGGGTTGAGGTATTTTCTTGGCATCAGTGTGCTTGATTAATGTTGAAAACTACTAAAGGGCACCTTTCTGTATTCTGCTTCTTGCAATCCTAAGCATTTGGTATTTCTGAATCTTTTATTAGCATGATTTAATCTGTGTATATCCAGGTCCTTAACTCATTCACTCTCTCTTCCCATCCTTGAGTAAATACCATAGTTCTGGTTATTGCATAATTCCTCATTTTCACAAGATAAAACTTTACCTCTTAGAGGATTGTAGATGCGTATGGAAGTGTCAGTTGAGAGTTTCAGTTTATTATCATAATTTGCAGCAAGGCAAAGCAAATAGTCTTCCTTTAACACTGAGTGCATTATTCTTAGGAATCTGTAGTATGGTGAACCCAGTGAGGAGTTAGTCATGATGTCACAAAGGTCGTCAATCCTGATTAAGATCTGGGTTCCCTGCAAAAATTGAGATTCCAATTGTCCTTAAAAGAATAGACATGGGATGGCTTTCAGCTCCAAATGAAATTAAACTCCAAAATTATTTTAAATGATTGATTTTAATTCAAATAAGGTACCATTAGTTTTTGGTGACTTGACCTGAAAATCAGCTTCTGAAAAGTATCAGCTCACCTGTATGGGTTTCAGAGTCGACTACAAGGGAGTTAGCATCCCTTGTGCAAGACACACAGCTCATAAAAGCACTTGCTTTAACAAAAGGTTTTGGTAATCAGGTAGGTATCTGGTTTGGAAGAGGTTACAAATAAGCAAGGTTTGACTGAGTATGCAGTATCTTGCTAGAACAGTGCTGGAAACTGTGGGGGGTGTAAAAGATGTTAACTAACACTACGGAAGGATCCAGTCGAAGAAGACAAAATACATAAAACATGAAAACATTACTGAGCTAGTCTGGGAATTATGAGAAAGTTTTTTGAGGACTAGAATCATGAGAAAAGGCTTCTTGAAGAGGGAGGAATTGAGGGGGACCTGGAAGATGGTGTAAGGTTTAAATAAATAGAAGTAAGTAGAGTATATTTGTATGATTATACTAATATGAAGTATCTAGAATAGGTAAAGGTATAAAGATTAGTGTTTAACAGTAGTTACAGGGCAAAGAAGGACCGAGAAAGGGGAGAACCATTTTTCAGGTAATACAGAGTTTTTATTTATGGGGATGGAATAATTGGCAATGAATATTGATGAAGTTTGCACATGTTTAATATTTTTGTTTTTATTGAATTGTACATGTGAAAATGTTGAATTTGCAAATGTTGAGTTTTTTTATATTTTTACAAAAATTAAAATTAAAAATTAAAAAAAGAGAGTGCATTTGAGGCAGAGTGACAACATGTCTGAAGAAGTGGCGGCAAGGATGAGCAATGTCTAAGAGGATGGTCAGTAGGCCGGAATGTGTGATAGTTACTCAACTGTCTGAGCCTTAGTTTGCTCATGTGCTCAATGTGGATAATAATAATAAACTAATCAGAATAGCTCATAAGATTGCTGTGAGGATTAAATGAAAGCAGCCCTAAGGATAGTGCCTGCAATGAAGTCATTCTCTAAGAAGCATCATTGCTATTATAATCATTATTATATTTCTTCTTCCATTTTTTCATTGTAGTAAGGGTACAGGAATTAAAATGTTTGGCATTTCTACTACCTTTACATACACAGTTCAGTGATAATAATTGCCATCATCATATTGTTCAATGAACACCATATTATTATTATTTTTTAGTCAAGAGAACTATTCAAAAAGAAAAAAAAACTGGAGATATCTATTGTTCATAGAATGTGGTTAGATTATGGAACTGTTACACTTTTGTTGGTTATCAATACAGGAGGGATAAAGGGCTTGTGTAGAAAAGTTTTTAAAGGAAAAATAAAACTTTTTGTTTTAAATTTGCTACCTACTGAGAACCATAAAAGATCATGTGTGGATGAAGGTCAAATCTGTTGGCAGAATTATACTTTCCAAATTACGCTTGTTGAATTGTCTGTGGATTTAGGAATCCCTAACGCCACACTTGGAGTTCCTGGATGGTGCAAATGGTTAACGTGCTGAGTAGCTAACCAAAAGGCTGGAGGTTCAAGCCCACCAAGAGGTGCCTCAGAAAAAAAACATCTAGCAATCTACCTCCAAAAAAATCATTTAATGGAAACTCTGTGGAGCACAATTCTATTGTGACACACATGGAGCCACTAGGAGTCGGAATAGACATGACAGCAACCAGTTCATTGAATGCTACATTTGCACAGGAAATCTGAGGCCGACAGCCAACATAGAAAGGATTGCTAGAGAAACTGAATGTGATGAAAGCAAATATAATCATCCCTTATTAACTCATTTTTCTCACGCTCTATAGGACTTTCCCGTTGTGGGATTATGGAAGGGTAAGGAGAGCTCTGGTGGTGCAGTGGTTAAGAGCTCCACTGATAGCCAAAAGGTCTGCATGTCAACTCCACCAGCCACTCCTTAGAAACCCTGTGGGGAGTTTTACTCTGTCCAATATGGTCACTGTGAGTCAGAACTTACTCCCTAAAAATGGATTTTTTTTTTTTAAGGACAGATATGTGCAGTTAGCATAGAAAATAGACTTGGATTGTACTTATATTTTGTACAAATCACCTGAGGACCTGATGCCGGGTTCCCACTCTAGAGGTTTTGCAGTGAAGCCAAGGAATCTGCATTGTTAGCATGCATGTCAGGTAACTGTGCTGCAAATTCGTACTCATGACAATTGCAGAAATTCTGGTAGAGCTGAATCCTCTTTGATGCGGACATTGAAAGAAAAAGACTACTCTCTCCATGTCACCTATATAGTGGCCTTTCAGGGGATTTGGTATAGCTGGAGCACTATTAAAACACTGCATAGATTTGCAGTGTTTGCTTGAGTGAGGGAAAAAGCCTTCAAAAACCCATAATTGGCTGAGCATCATCTCGGTACATGGCCTCACATTAGGTATCAAGGGATTAATACATAGTCATCATTTCTACTAGGCTCTACAAAGGGCAAATCTAAACATCAACTTTCATGCTAGAGTTGTATGTTAGTTCAGCAAAAAGAAAAACACATGAATTTCAAACTACTTACCTCCCCATGTAGCACATAAAAATCCTCCAAATCTAAGTTTATTCTATTATCAGAATATAAGCTAGATTTTTACTTAAGAAAATTCTATGCTGTAAAAATTTTAAATGTGTAGTTTCCAATCCACGTATGTTTAAGAATTCTCTGAGATTTCAGTCATGAAACAATAGGTAGAATAAAGTCTCTTGTAAACAACACTAATCTTGAAAATGTAAAAAAAAAAAAAAAAAGGAGTAAAAAGTTTATCCTTGTCTTAGACCTTTCCAACCACTTCCTAACTCCAAAGCACACCTCAAGAAATTATTGGGTAGTATTCATTAAAATCACTAAGCTAACAGGTGCTGAGGGAAAGAATCTGCCTTGTGAAAATTAAAGTTTGAATTTTGATGAGCCCATTGGCTTCCTTTAAATGTTCTTCCATGAAGACACTATCCTGCCATCATCTGCAGAACAGTCTCGCCTCTTGGCTTTAATGTATATTGGCTGTGTGACTGCAGGACAGTAACTTGGCCTCTCTGAGGACCAGGGTCCATATCTTTAAATGTGGGTATAACAATGCCTACCTCAAAAAAAAAAAAAAATTGCCGGCATGTCTACTCCAACTCATAGAGACCCTATAGGATAGAGGAGAACTGCTTCATATGGTTTCCAAGGAGCCCCTGGTGGATTCGAACTGCTGACCTTTTGGTTAACAGCCATAGCTCTTAACCACTACACCACCAGGGTTTCCAAATGCCCACCTATGAGAGTATATTAGAGTAAATGAGTAATGTTATTGGACCTTTCCTATAGATTGCTGCATCTAAGTTGTGATCATTAAATCTGATATTTTCCATGATGGAGTGAAAATTTAACTTTTCAAAATGAAGGAAGGAAGAAAGAAAGGATGAGGGAGGGAGGAAGGAAAGAAAAGAAAGAGAAAAGGAATTAAGGACAAAACCATTTACTTAATTTGGAGTCTTTTTAAAAAGAAGCTAAGAAAACATAATATATATTATCACAGTATTCAACACATAGGTTTTAGTCAGAGAAAGTCACATTGTGTCTTTGGGCAAGTCATTTAAAGCCCTGGAGCCTGGACTCCTCATTTTTAAAACTGGACTTACACAGAGATACTGTGAGAATTTTTAGGAGAAAAAATATAAACTACTTCATATAAAGTCTGTGCAAGAATAAGGCCTTGGTATGTGGTAGCTGTTATAAATATCATTATCTCATTATTATAATTATTATTCATTAACAACATGTAACAGGTCAAGGCCACTGGATGTTCATACTTATTTTGATACGAGTCCATTCCATTTGCAAAAGATCAAATTGCGTGATCTTGGCCTTCTGACAGAACAAATATTAATCTCCAAAATAACCTCTAAGCGGTTTTTCAGGCCATTAGAGGCTAGCCATACAATATTTGACCTCTAATTCCTAGAATGATTGTCATCTTTGCTGAGAATTCTTGCTAGCCAAACTGGAGACCAGGCATATCAGTTACAAAGTCATCAAATCATCCATTCTTTTGAGTAAGAAGGTGGGCAAAAAATTAACACTTACAGATTAAATCACAGGGAAATAACTGTACCTGAAGAATTATTTTAATTCTGGTTAAATGTGCGCATTGCATACCCTTAACGAGATTTAAAAAAATGCATATAGACTTAACTCAATAATTCATTAATGACTAATTATTCTGTAATAAAAGACTTATGCATGATATTCAAATTAGAGAACAGATATACAAATCACATATCATGAGCCAAGTCTCTCCTTGAATGATCCTTTAGAAACAATCAAGATTTTTCTCTACAAACTACTTCCAAAGAGAAGAGAGAGGGAAGTGTGATGCTCATCTTTTCCGTGTAACTAAAATACCCAGGTGTGCTGGGGATGCGAACAAGAAAATGGATGTGGATGGTTCTGTTGTTTCAGACCCTTAGTAATGGTTTTCGGGGAGAGAAAGCATTGGGAGTGTCTGCTCCTCAGCCTGACCTTGTTATTCCCAGCATGTGTTACCATGAGTTAGGGGAAGCTCCTTTCTCAGAATGACTCCAGCATTCAGAGGATTCTGAACTCAACATTGGTCTTAGGTTTCTTAACATGATCACTAACCTAGGAGCCTCTAATTCATTCAAAGTCAGTCATATATACAACATTTATTCTTTTGTTTTTGGAAAGATGACTTTCTACCAAGACTTTAAGGTTTAATTTTACAAATATTTCCTTTGTTAGGCACTTCCCGTATATTATTACTGAACGCCTGTTGTGGGTGGAATTCTGTTCCCCCAAAAGTTATATTGCAGTCCTCACCCTTGATCCCTGTGAATGTGACATTGTTTGGAAATACACTCTTTGAAGATGTTATCAGATAAGTTAACATGATGTCCTACTGGAATAGGTGAGTCATACTGCAGTATGAGTGCTTCCAGTATAAAAGAGAACAAACACAGAAAGACATGTAGTAACGAAGGGAACAGAGCCATGTAATGATGACGTTATGAGGAGACTACAATCCAAGGAATGCCAAAGTTTACCAGAAGCTGAAAGAGACAATAAAGAATCTCCTCTAGAAACTTCAGAGAATACTTGGCCGAGATGACACCCTGAATTACTAATTTTAGACTACAGAATGGTGAGACACTAAGTTTATGTTGTTGAAAGCCACATCTTTTGTGATTATTTGTTAAGGCAGCACTAGGAAACTACTACAATGGCCCATGATATAGGTGCATTAGCCCCAAAAGTCTTGGAACTAGTCATACTTACCTCATGGGGTATCCTGTTATGAGTCACATAGATAACAAGAGATAGAAACTGTGGAGAAGGGTGCTGGGAGGTCTAGCTTGATCCTTATCAATGTTCCTTCTCCAGATATCAAAGAAAAACTGAATGGGAGCCAGGCAGAGTCTCTGTTCTAAAGAATGGTATGATTTACCAGCAGAAATGTACTCCTACAGCAAATGAGATTGAGAAATCTATATATATATATATATGATAAGATCACAAATAAAATGCTGTGAGTGGGGAGTACTGGTTAAAGAAAGATGAGGTTGTATCTGCTTGGTGCAGTCAGGAGAGATTTCATGGGAGGGTGGCTTTTAAAAGATGCTTAACATATTTTGATGGGAACAAGAATAGAGAGCCTTCAAGAGGACTAGAGTAACATGAGGTGAAATGTGCATGTGAGTAGGAGAACAGCAAATTGTAGAATATGGCTAGAACACAAGTTATGAAATTTGGAAGAATGGGACTTGCGATAATAACAGACTGAATACTTTTTGTAGTAGCTCATTCTGTTGATGAAGAAGAGTTTCTAAGGGTTCTTTTTAGCAAGAGAAGCAATGAGATAAGAGCTGTGCTTTAGGAAGATTAACCTAGAGTTTGGTATATAAAGAAGTGGGTTAGGGGCAGACAGGAGGCTGGAAGACAGAATAAAAAGGCCTATTAAGGATCTGAATGAGAATGGAAACAGATAACAATGAAGGAGGGTATGGCCACAACTGTCTGTTTTTACCACTCTTTCGCCAGCACATAGCACAGTGCTGGCACTAAGTTGGTACTCAGTGTGGGAGGACGGAAACAAGGGAGGAAGGGAGAGACAGAGTGTTGGAAGAAGGGAGAGAGAGAAAGGGGAAAGGAGGGAAGTATGAGAGACATTTCCATTATGACTTTGAAAACTTGTGTGTAATATTCTCAACTCATAATTATGAAGCTCCCTCCCCCCCTAAAAAAAGTGTACATAAAAACTGGTGAGATCCAAGTAAGTTCTGTAGTCTAGTTAACTGTATTGCGCTAATATCAATTGGTTTTGATAATGTACTACAGTTACATAAGATGCTTATATTGGATAAGAGTGAATGAAAAGAACATGAGACATCTCAGTATATTATTTATAACTTCTTGAGAGCCCATAATTAGTTTCAAAATAAAAAAGGTATAAAAAAAAATCAATGCACGTTGTAAACCAATTTATCACCTTATTCTAGCAGATGTCTGTCCTTGTGCTTACTCTCTTTGGCAGTTTACCTGGCTGGTTAAGGTTACCTGCGGGGTGAGGCTGTCTGGGTTAGGTACCCCAGGCTCTGGATATGTTCCTTAATTTCTGACATTCCTCAAAAAAAAAAAAAAAACTTTATTTCCCTAATCTCTCCAAAATAGTTGTGATTTTTTTTTTTTTTTGAGATCATCAAAGTTCAGAAACTTTCCATTTCAAAATCTGTCTTATTCCTTGAGCCAGTGGATCAAAAGAGCTAAAAATGTTATCATCTTTATATTCAAATATTCTTTGAAATTTCCTACATCTGACAGTTACTTAAATTATTGAAATTAAACATCTTTTTTTCTTCAGTCCATGCAAGGCGTAATTCCATTATTTTCTATTTGCTTATAATTGTTACTATGACACAGATCAGGCTCAGGGTAAGCCTACTTAATGGGATAGCTTTTTAAAATTTTTTAAGTAAAAGGTTTTATTGAAGTCGTTGAATTGTCTTACAGCACAACCATTATTATTCCATTATTCCATTTTTTAAAAAAGTTTCCAAGTGTATTTAGAATAAAAGATGAGTAGGTACTTTTGGCGTGTTAATAATTCAGTAGCTGACATATTTTATCATTTAGCTTTGTTCTCATACTAGAGGCTTGTATGTATTATTTTAATTTTTGAAGAAATACTCACGCCATGTATAACTTTCTCTACAACTAATTTATGACACCTAGACATCTAGTGAATGCCTTCTTGAGCTGTTCTTTCTTTCTCCACCTCTTCCCTGCTTTATTTCTTCATTTTCTTACCTTATCGTCTTTTACATTTATATTGCGTTGAACAATGGACCCAACAAGCAAACTCAAACGTTCCAGCAGAAAGGTTGTGTCCATTACTGAGTTAAATTTAAATGTTTTACACAACCTATGGGAAAGGAAACAAGAGAACACACTTGAAGTTTCATTTGACTTTAACCTCAAAACTGAAATATAGAAAATAATCCAGAATGAATTAATACTAGATTTCTTCAGAATATTTATACTATGGTAGGAGAAATAAATCATGGTCCCAATGGTCACAGTCATCGTTATGCTTCAGCCCATTGTTGCAGCCAGTGCATCAAGCCATATCGTTGAGAGTCTTCCTCTTTTTTGCTGACCCTCTACTTTACCAAGCATAATGTCCTTCTCCAGGGACTGATCCCTCCTGATAACATGTCCAAGGTATATTAGACATAGTCTTGTCATTTTTGCTTCTAAGCAGCATTCTTGCTGCACTTCTTCCAAGACACATTTGTTGGTTCTTTTGGCAGTCCATGGTATATTCAGTATTCTTCACCAACACCACAAATTAAAGGCATCAATTATTCTTTGGTCATCCTTAGTCATTCTCCAGCTTTCATTTGCATATGACGCCATTGAAAACACCATGGCTTTGGTCAGGCTCACCTTAGTCTTCAAGGTGAGATATTTGCTTTTCAACACTTTAAAGAGAACTATTGCAGAAGATTTGCCCAGTGCAAATCCTTGCACATGTACAGAATCCTGCCCAAAATCCTTACTCCATATAGTGTATAAATGGTAACTTAGATTTATCTTTTACAACAGATAGTAGCAGAAATGGAAAGTTACGGATACACACTACAGAGAAATGGAAATGATCCTGTAGATTAAATAGACCCATGAGATACATTAGTTCCTGAAAACAACCAGGAATCATGTATAAGGAGATAGCTAAAGTAAATGTAGGAGTATTCACAAATGCACAAGGCCAGATATTTTCCAGTGTTCGGTATTCTGGACAGTATTGGGGCAGTTTAGATCTGAGGGCCATTCTACTGGAGGTGTTGAGGTGTGAGCAGTTCTGAGGACTGCAAATGACATTGTGATCTTAGAAAAGTCAGTCAAATTTTTAGGTATTAGTTTTTTAAATCTATAAAATGACAGAGTTAGAACAAGGTAATCTCTTAGAGCTCTTCCACAAATTAAATTCTAGAGATGTGCCTTTACTCTGATTTGTCAAAGTTTAATGTTGACATGTTAAAGTATCATTCAGATAATTACCAAATACTAATATGGCATGTTCATATTTCACTGGGGTCTTTTCTGATTATTCACCACTTGTAAGATTATGAACCACTCTGGAGAAGTTGATATTTAAAGAAATATAGAAACTAAAGTCCATGTTTAACAGCAAAGAATGTAGAATATTGGAGGCAGAGCCAATATGGGGTTATAGACAGAAGTACCATGCTGTCACTCTGCAGCAAAGACCCAAAAAGTTAGTAAAACAGATACAAACATTAGTCTTGGAACTCTAAGTATCAAATGAAGGAATAAAAAACTAGATCAAGCACTGAATGGAATAAGAAATTGACAGAGAACTGAGAATGAGGAGAGCTATGCAGTGGAAGTCCCATACCTGTTAATGTGGCTGAATTCCACATCTCGGGCTAAAGCTAGGATAGAATGCAGATAGTGAGTACAGGAAGGCAAATTCGTGGAGTTCCCAACAGGAGACAGAGCACCCGGTAACCAGGGAAACATGTTTTCCCACGCTGATCTTTCTTCCTTCTATGTGGCATCTGCCGCTTTCCATCGGGCCACGGTTGCTCAGCAGGAGAGACACTAACTCACTGCTGCCAAGGTCCATCCTGTCCCCACCAACTGACTCCTTCAGTGCCATTTTCTGTTTATTTACATGTTTATTTATTTATTTAATTATTTATTGGTTACTTCTCTGTCTCTCCCTTCCTTCCTTTCCTTTCTCCTGCCCAGCTAACCCTGTGTGCCATCACCTCCCCTTCTTGACTGGCTGTGATGTTTTGGTTTGTTTACTTTCTTCTTTTTTTGTGTGTTTGTTTTGTTTATTTGTTTGCTTTTGGATATATATATATATACACACACACATATATAGACCATTTTTTGTTGCTTCTCTTTCTCTTCCCTTCCTTCCTTTTTCTTTCTCCTGCCCAGCTGGACCTGTGTGGCATACCGTCTTCTTCTTTACAGACTGTGATTTTTTGGTTTGTTTCCTTTCTTCTCCTTCTTTTTTTTCTTCCTTTTCTTTCTGTTTCTTCTCTCTCTCTCCTTTTTTCTTTTCCTTATTGGGGGGGGGTTTCCTGCACAGGTCGGTTGAAGAGTCACTGCACTCAGCCTACCTGGGTCTGTGCTACCATCACCGACCAGCTCCTTCAATGCCGTTTTATTTATTGGTTGACTGATTTTTTTTCTTTTTCTTATTGTTTCTTCTATCCCTCTACCTTCCTTCCTTGCGTTTCTCCCATCCACCTAGCCCTGTATGCAGCCCCCAACTTCTTGGTGGACTGTGTTGTACTGCTCTGCTGGAGAGCCTTAGGCACACGGCCTCCCTGGATCTGTCCTGCCTCCACAGGGTAGCTCCCTCAGCATCATATTTTATACTTTTCTTTATCTTATATTATTTACCTTCCCCCTCCCAGCTAGGCTCTGCACTGCCTCTGTTCCATCCTGAGGGGTTGTGCTGTGCCACTCAGGGAAAGAGACAGCAGCTCACCATCATCCCAGTTTTGCCCTGCACCCATCGACTGGCATCCCCATTACCATATTTTTTGTTCCTGTTGTTTTTATTATTTTATATAATTTTTAAATTTTTTTTACTTGTTTAATTGTTGGTTTCTTCTCTTTCTTTCCCCTCTTTCATTTCCTTTCACCCACCCATCTAGCCCTGTGTGCCACCAATCTGCTTCTACACAGCCCTGCAAAGTCTGCCTCACCACCACATGACAAATCCTACCTCACGGCCATTTTGTTTCTTTTTTTCTTTTTCTTTAATTTTTAACGTAATTTTTTACTTTTTTTCATTTTTTTTGGCCTTGTTTCTCTGTTTTCTATTTCTTCCATCATCTACCCTCTTAGCTCTGCACATCACATCATCTCCTTTTCTTCATGCCTATCTGTATTCTGTGCTGGATGTCATACCTCCAAATGATACGAATGCAGCCACCTGGGCCCCACGCTGCACTCCCCCCCAGCAGCACCTCATCACCCACAGTTCATGCCACAAATTACCCATTCCCACACCTTACCGCACTGGAGCCACCCTGCTGCAACATAGCTGAGTGCCCAGCCCTGCCCACTGGGAAAAGGTGATGAGACATATCATGCCCACAGGCAGGCAAAGAACAAAACCTACCAGGTCTGCCTGCCCAGATATAACTAAGTAAAACAAACAAAAAAAGAAAAAAAAGGATGAAACAGTCAAATCTAGAATCAAAAAGCCAAGGAAATAATTCTTGAATATCCAGGAGACATAAAACAATAGCAAAACATATTAGGGGAAAAAAAAAAAAAAAAAGGAGAGGATGACTACAGAAAGCAACCAAAATAAAAGCACTGATGACTTTCTGCTAGAAGAAAAGGCACTAGAACTACCTTATAGGGAGTTCATAACTATAGTATTCAGGGGTCTCCAACAGATGAGGGGAAATGCAGACAAAAATAAGGAAAAATAGGCAAAATTATGGAAATGATAAACAAAACAATGGAAGAAATCAGGAAAATAATGCAGGAACAAAATGTGAAAATAAATAAACAACTAGAAATCATACAAAAACAGGAATTAGAAATCTGAATGATAAAAAACAAGATTTCAGAAATGGACAATGCAATAAAAGGTTTTAGGAGGAAATCTGAAACAATGGAAGAAATGATTAGTGAAACTGAAGACAAATCCTTGGATACCACTATGAAGAAAAATCAGAGAAAAATGAAGAAACCCTGAGGACAGTGTTTGCATACAATCAAAAGCAAAAAAAGGTGTGTGATCAGAGTTCCAGAACAGGAGGAGGAAACAGAAAACACAGAGAGGATATTGAATATTTGCTGACATGAATCTTCCTTAATATCATGAAAGATGAAAAACTGACTACCCAAAAAGCTCAACAAAACCCATATAGGATAGATTTCAAAAGAAAAACACCAAGACATATCATAATCATACTTGCTAAAATCAAAGACAAAGAAAGAATTCCAAAAGCAGGTTGAGAATAGTAAAAAGTCACATACAAAGGGGAAACAATAAGACTAAGCTCTGATTACTCAGCAGGAACCATGGAGGCAAGAAAGCAGTGGGATAACGTATATAAAATCTTGAATGAAAAAAAGGCCAACCAAGAATAATATATCCTGAAATACTCAAATACGATGGAAAAATTTAGGACATTTTCAAATAAAGAGCAATTAAGGGAATATGTAAAAACAAAAACAAACTTACAAGAATTATTAATGGTAATCTTTGGTTAGAGAACCAACAACATCAGACAACAACCTGAAACTACACATGAGATAACATCAGCCAGATACCAAACTAGATAATGAACTCTCAAGGATAAAACAAAAGTAAACAATTTACAACAAGGAACTGGTTGTCTATAAAGGATAACAATGTCAGAAAAATAAAACAGGGAATCAATGGTGTAGGTATAGGACTTTCAAATGGAGAGGAAGTCAAGGCATTATCAAGTAAACGAGACTGGTTTCAACTTAGGAAGATAGGGCTAAATTTCAAGGTAACAAAAAAGAAAGTTAACAAACCTACTCATCAAAATATATCAGAAAAACATAAAGTCTCAGTAACACAAAATCTACAAAAATGAAAGAAACCAAAAAAGTAGACAAATAAAAGGAATTCAGTACAGAAGAGTCAGAGGAAGAGGGAATACAACAGCAACATGAAAAAAGCACTACAAAATGACAGCAATAAACTCACACCTATCAATAATCACAATGAATGTAAAGGACTTAAATGCACTCATAAAAAGACAGGAATTGAAAGAATGGATTAAACAACAGGACTTAGGCTACAAAGTAACTGTCAACAGAATCCAAAACATTCAGATAATACAAAGTATCTTCTCTGATCATAACATCATTAAATAGAAATTAATGAGAGGAAGAGCAAAAAAAAAAAAATCAAATACATGGAAATTGAATTACATACTGCTTAAAAACAACTAGGTAAGAGAAGAAATCAAGGATGAGATCAACAAATGCCTAGAATCAAATAAGAATGAAAACATATCATACCAAAACTTTGGGAAACAGCAAAGGCAGTGCTCAGAGGCCAATTTACAGCAACAGATGCACACATCAAAAGGCAAGAAAGTGACAAAATTGAAACAATAGCTGCACAACTCAAAGAAATAAAGAGAGAACAGCAAAAGAAGCAAATAGCCACCAGAAGAAAGGAAATAATAAAGATCAGAGTAGAAACAAATTAAATAGCGAATACAATAACGATGAAAGAATCAATCAGTCTAAAAGTTGGTTCTTTAAGGGACCAACAAAATTGACAAATCATCAGCCAAAAAGACAAAAGAAAAACAGGAGGGACACAAATAACCCAAATAGGAAATGAAATGGGGGACATTACAACAGACTCAGTTGAATAAAAAGGATCCTAACAGAGTACTATGAAAAACGGTACTCCAACAAATATGAAAACCTAGAGCAAATGAACAGATTTCTAAAAACACACTACCTACACTAACACATACTGAAGTTGAACATCTGAACAGACCCATAATAAGGAAGATATTGAAAAGATTAAAAAATAAAAATCATGAAAAAAAAAAAACTCCTATAAAAAAAAAAAAAAAGCCCTGGCCCAGATGTCTTCACTGAAGAACCTACCAAACATTCAGAGAAGAGCTTACACTAGTACTTCTCAAATTATTTCAGAACATGAAAAATGAAGGGGTACTTCCAAACTGATTTTATGAAGCCAGCATAACCCTGATACCAAAACCAGGTATTGACACTAGAAAAAAACAAAAGAACCACTCTGTATCTCTCAGGAATATAGATGCAAAAATTCACAACAAAATTCTAGCCAATAGAATTCAGCATCATATCAAAAAGTCATACGTATTACACCACAACCAAGTGGAATTCAAACCAGTTATGCAAGGATGGTTCAACATTAAAAAAATCGATCAACGTAATCCACCATATAAATAAAAGAATAGAATGAAATGATCATCTCAATTGACACAGAAAAGGCATTCAACAAAGTCCAAGACCTGTTCCTGATAAAAACTCTCAATAAAATAGGTACAGAAGGGAACATTCTCAACTTAAAAAAGGACGTCTATACAAAACCAACAGCCAACATCATTCTTAATGGAGAGAGGCTGAAAACATTACCCTTGAGAACAGGAACAAGACAAGGATGACTTTTATCATCATTCCTATATAACATTGTGACCCTGGTTGAAGGTCTTCCTCTTTTTTGCTGACCCTCTACTTTACCAAGAATGATGTCCTCCAGGGACTGATCATTCCTGATAATATGTCCAAATTGTGTGAGAGGTAGTCTCGCCATCCTTGCTTCTAAGGACCATTCTGGTTGTACTTATTCCAAGACAGATTTGTCCATTTTTTGGAAGTCCATGGTATATTCAATATTCTTAGCTGACACCAGAATTCAAAGGCATCAATTCTCCCTATTCATCTTCCAGATTTGCATGGATAGAAAGCATTTGAAAACACCATGGCTTGGGTCACATGCACCTTAGTCTTCAAGGTGACATTTTTGATTTTCAAAACTTTCAAGAGGTCTTTTGCAGCAGATTTTCCCAATGCAATGAGTCCTTTGATTTCTTGACTGCTAGGCCCATGGGAGTTGATTGTGGATACAAATAAAATGAAATCCTTGACAACTTCAATCTTTTCTAAGTTTAAGAGATGTTACTTATTGGTCCAGTTTTGATGATTTTTGTTTACTTTATGTTGAGGTGTCATCCATACTGAAGGCTGTGGTCTTTGGCCTTCATCATAAAGTACTTCAAGTACTCTTCACTTCCAGCAAGCAAGGTTGTATCAACTGCATAATGTGCAGATTGTTACTGAGTATTTGTCCAATCCTGATGTCCTATTCTTCTTCATATAGTTCAGCTTCTCAGATTATTTTCTCAGCATAGAGCTTGAAAAGGTATGGTGAAAGAATACAACACTGACACAAACTTTTCCTAACTTTAAACTGGACAGTATCCCCTTGTTCCATTCTAATGACTACCTCTTGATCTATGTACAGGTTCCTCATGAGCAAAAATTTAAATGTTCAGTAATTCCCATTCTTTGAAATGTTATCCATAATTTTTTTATGATCCACACAGTCGAATACTTTTGTATGGTCAGTAAAACACAGGTAAACACCTTCCTGGTATTCTCTGATTTCAGTCAGGTTCCATCTGACATCAGCGATGATATCCTGGTTCCACATCCTGTTCTAAATCTGGCTTGAACTTCTGGAAGTTCTCTCTCTGTATACTGCCGTAGCAGCTTTTGAAAGATCTTCAGTAAAATTTTACATGCACGTGATATAAATGATATTGTTTGATAATTTCCACATTCTATTAAATCAGCTTCTTTATAAATAGGCATAAAATACTAAGGAATAAATATAACCAGGGATATAAAAGAACTATACCAAGAAAACTACAAAATATACTACTGTGAAAAACCAAAAGAGACCTACATAAATGGAAAAACATATCATGCTCATGCTAGGTAGACTTAACATAGTGAAAATGTGAATTCTACCCAAAGTAGTCTAAAAATACAATGCAATAGCGATCCAAATGCCAACAGCATTCTTTCAAGAGATAGAAAAACTAATCTTTAACTTTATATGGAAAGGAAAGAAGCCCTGAATAAGTAAAGAATGTAGAAGAATAAAGTAGGAGGACTCACACTATCTGACCTCAGAACCTACTACACAGCTATGGTAGTCAAAACAGCCAAGTATAGGTACAATGACAGACGACTTGACCAATGGAACAGAACTGAGGACCCAGATGTAAATCCATTCACCTATGGTCACCTGATCATCAACAAAGGCCCAAAGTCCATCAAATACATAACAAAAAGTTTTTTTAACAAATGGTGCTGGCAAAACTGGATTTCCTTCTGCAAAAAAAATGAAACAGAACTCATTTCTCATACCATACACAAAAAGTAATTCCAAATGGATCAAAGACTTAATATAAAACCTAAAACAATAAAGATCATAGGAAAAAAAAATGGAGGTCAATACTAGAGATGCTAATACAAGTCATTTAACAGGGTACAAACCATAACAATACACAAAAACACCGGGAGGTAAGCTGGATAACTGGGATCTTCTAAAACTTAAAGACTTACTCTCATTGAAAGACTTGACCAAAAAAGTAAAAAGACAAATTACAAACAGGGAAAAAATTTTGGCTATTATAAATCTGACAAATGTCTAATTTCTAAAATCTACAGGAAAATCCAACACCTCTACAACAAAAAGACAAATAATCCAATTAAAATAGGTACGAAGAATATGAACAGATACTTTACCAAAGAAGACATTCAAGTGAATAAAAGATACGTGAAGAAAACGCTCATGATCAGTAGCCACTAGAGAAAGGCAAACCAAAACTACAAAGAGATACACCAACATTACTGACAAGAATCAAAAACAAAAACAGAAAACAGCAAATGTTGGAGAGGCTGCTGAGAGATTGAAACACTTATGCACGGCTGGTGGGAATGCAAAATGATAAAACCATTTTGGAAAATGATATAGTGCTTCCTAAAAAAGCTGGAAATAAAAATACCATATGATCCATAAACCTCACTCCTAGTAATGTATCTTAGAGAAATAAGGGCGGTCACACAAATAGACATATGCACCCCCACGTTCATTGCAGCATTATTCACAATAGCAAAAAGATGGAAACAACCTAGGTGCCATCAGCAGATGAACTGATAAACTACGGTACATATACACAATGGAGTACTACACAATAATAAAGAACAATGACGAATCTGCAAAGCAACGCGCAATACTCAGTAAACAATAAATAGGTGGTAACATTGTTGAAGGGTAAAACGGTACAAAATACTAGGTAAGCCAGCACAAATTGTCCAAGGCAAGGTCATGGAAGCTCCATAGACACATCCAAACTCCCTGAGGGACCAAATTACTGGGCTGACGGCAGTGGGGACCACTGTCTCAAGGAACATCTAGCTCAATTGGCATAACGTAGTTTATAAATAAAATGTTCTACATTCTACTTTGCTGAGTACATCTGGGGTCTTAAAAGCTTGTGAGCAGCCATCTAAGATACTCCACTGGTCTCACCCTATCTGGAGCAAGGGAGAATGAATAAAACCAAAGACATAGGGGAAAGATTAGTCTAAAGACCTAAGGGACCACAACTAACACAGCTTCCATCACACTGAGTCCAGCACAACTAGATGGTAGTCTATAGGCTCTCTCTTTATTCTTTTGGTGAACTCTTTGAAGAGCATAAGTGTTTAATTTTTAGAAGATCCCAGTTATCTAGTGTCTTAGTTATCTAGTGCTGCTATAACAGAAGTACCACAAGTGGATTGCTTCAACAAAGAGAAGTTTTTTTCTTTCACAGTCTAGTAGGTTACAAGTCCAAATTCAGGGCATCAGCTCCAAGAGAAGGCTTTCTCTGCTGGCTCTGGAGGAAAGTCCTTGTCATCAGTCTTCTCCCGTTCTGGGAGCATCTCAGCACAGTGACCTCCAGTTCAAAGGATGCACTCTGCTCCCACCACTGCCTTCTTGGTGGTATGTGGTGCCAAATCTCTCTGCTTGCTTCTCTCTTTTATATCTCAAAAGAAAATGGCTTTAGACACTAATCTTGTAGATTTCATCAATATAACTGCCACTCATCCATCTTACTACATCATAGTGGTAGAATATACAACACATAAGGAAATCACATTAGATGACAAAATGGTAAACAATCATAAAATACTTGGAATCATGACCTAGCCAAGTTGACAGATGTTTCTGGAGGACACGATTGAATCTATGACATCTAGCTTATCTTGTGTATTGTTAGTTATGGTTTTATCCTATTAATATCTTGTATTAAGGACTCTAGCATTGATCCTATTCTATCTTCTATGATCTTTATACTTGTTTCGTTTTATATTTATCCTAGAGAAATAAGAGCTGTCACTCAAACAGACATATGCACATCTTTGTACATTGCAGTATTGTTCACAATAGCAAAAAGATGGAAACAACCTAGATGTCCATCAACAGATGAATGGATAAATGAACTATGGTACATACACACAATGGAATGTTCCATAACAATAAGGAACATTGATGAATCTGTGAATCATCTCACAACATAGATGAATCTGGAGTATATTATGCTGAGTGAAATAAGTCAATCACCAATGGACAAGTATTGTGTGAGACCACTAGTATAAAAACTCATGAAAATGTTTACACACATAAAGAAACAATCTTTGATGGTTATGAGGGAGAAGAGGGGTGGGAAGAGAAAAACAGTAACTAGTTGATAGATAAATGATAACTTTGGTGCAGGGTAAGACAGTACACAATTCTGGGGAAGTTAGTGGAACTTGACCAAGAAAAGGTAATAGAAACTTCACAGACACATCTAAACTCCATGAGAGACTGAATTAATGGATTGAGGCCTGGGGACCATGATCTGCGGGTATACCTGGTTCTACTGGCATAATATAGTTTATAAAGTAAATGTTATACATCTCACTTTGGTGAGTAGCATCTGAGGTCTGAAAAGCTTGTGAGCAACCATCTAAGATACTCCACTGGTCTCACCCTGTCTGGAGCAAGGGAGAATGAAGAAAACATACACAAGGGAAAGATAAGTCCAAAGGACAAGGAGAACTACCACAGCCTCCAACAGACTGATTCAAGCGCAGTTGATGGTGCCCGGCTACCACAACTAACTGGTCTGACAGGGATCACAATAGAGGGTCCCAGACGGGGCTGCAGAAAAATGTAGTACAAAATTTTAACTCATTAAAAAAAAAAAAGAGACTAATTGGACACACCAGCTCAGGGGCAAGGACAAGAAGGCAAGAGGGGACAGGAAAACTAGTAACAGGGAACTTAAGTTCAAGAAGGGGAGAGTGTTGACTTGTTGTGAGGTTGGCAACCAATGTCAGAAAACAAAATGTACCTTATTTTTTTAATGAGAAGGTAGTTTGCTCTGCAAACCTTCATCTACAGTATAAGTAATAAATAAGAATAAAAAGAGAAAAAAATAATGTACGAAAAAATTTTAAGAAAAATAAAATGTCATTTGTAAATTAAAAAAAAAAGTACGTAGAATACTGACAGAGTTTCGTACTTTCAAAAATCAGGCATCACTCTCACAGCTATTCACAGAAATGTATCTAGAGTGGGAAATCATGGGAAATTAAATTAAATGTACGATACGTGACTATAAAATATTATGTCTAATTTCAAAATAAACACAATTAAGGTGTTGGCAATGAATACTGAATATACCATGGACTGCCAAAATAAAGAACAAAGCTGTCATGGAAGAAGTACAGCTAGAATGCTCCTTATATGCAAGAATGGTGAGACTTCATCTCACATACTTTGGACATGTTATCAGGGGGGCCCAGTCCCTGGAGAAGGACATCATACTCAGTAAGTAGAGGGTCAGCAAAAAAAGAGGAAGACACTCAATGAGACAGATTGACTCAGTGGCAGCAACAAGCGACTCAAGCATAACAACAACTGTGAGAATGGCATAGGACCAGGCAGTTTTTCATTCTGTTGTACATAGGGTCGCTATGAGTCAGAACTGACTCAACAGCACCTAACAGCAGCAACAAATTGAACTTTACTTAAAAAATGTTGAAACTAATATTACTCTTAAAGTAAATTGGGTAAGTACTGATAAATGGAAAAAAATAGTTTAAGAAAAATGCATTTTACTTCATCCATTTTATAAAATGACCTAACTCAAACTTGTGACTGCATCAGCAAATCCATTGACCCAACTCTATATTAAAAAATTTCTGGTATACCACTTTAGTGTGTGTCTGTCCTCTAAAAGGGAGATTTATGTGTCCTTCTATATAGAATTCATCTGGGCCAAAAAAGATTTCACAAGTGCACAATTTTCATATTTCCTGGGTCAGCACAATCTCATAGAACAGAGAGTGGTCTGAGAGGGGTGGTCCAAAATTTCCAAGGACCTAAACAAGGACTTTTGGAAAGGGATCTTTTTCGTTTAGATTTCCATCATTCAATAACCTCCCCACCCCTAAATTCTTGTAGGAAAAAAAAAAATCATTTCTAGAACAAAGATTGAAGCTGAATTTGATATTTTCTTTTGCTGCTTGATATCCTATAGTCAGACATACAAAAGATCTTGTAATTTTCACAATTCAGATGTTTTCTCCAAGTCTAACCAAGTGGCTGAGCCAACTGTGTGAGCCTATAGAAAATACTCCCTGGCTTTGCTATGTTTGAGTTCTGACTGGAAAAGAACAGCAAAGCCTATAAATAATTGCTCACTGCAGGGTAGAGACTGCGGGTTCCAGGGGACTGAGAGAAGAGGGAGATGCTTGGAGCTATACAATGCCGTTAACAAGGTTGTTGGTCCCTGTTAAGTGTGACACAGGTCCCTGGTGAGAGAGTATGTTCAAACCCCACATCTAACACTTTCTTGCAGAGAGATATTTAGGCTTGCTGCCTTACTCCTCAAGAGTCATAGATGGTACTATTCTCACCTACCATGGGAAAGACCTGGATTCAAATCCTGGCTGATACATCTCATGTACAACCACCAGCTATCTGTCAGTGAGGGCTTATGAGTTGCTATGATGCTGAAAAGATTTCAGTGGAGCTTCCAGTCTAAACATACTGGGAAGAAAGTCCTGGTTACCTACTTCCAAAAAACAGGCAATGAAAATCCTATGGATCACAGCAGTATGATTGGCAAACAATCAGGGGATGGCAGAGGAGCAGACAGCTTTGCATCCCATTGTGCATAGGGTTGCCAGGAGTCAGGGGCCTAATAACAGCAGCTACCAACAAAAACAACAACCTCATTTCTCCAAGCCTCCTTGTCCTTGGCTTTATAAGAGGAAGGAGAAGAGTAGCTCCTTCACAGAGTTGTTGTGAAGATGGCTTATTAGCACAGTGTTGGGCATATAGTTGTCAACTATTGCTTTAGACAGGAGGTAGGATTTAATCAAGGTTTTATGATGGGTAGGACCTGTGTGTGATGAAAAGGGAGAAGGTTCCAGAATGGGGAGCAACATGTGAACAAAGCCAGAGGCAGAAATGGGATAAAGTGCAGAGAATAACTGCTAAAATTTTCAATCTTTTTACCAATTGTGCTGAGAAGACACAAAACTTATATAATGAATATTTTGTGTATTTAACCAGAGGAAGAATACAGATCCTGTTCCCCTGGAGATTCTGATTCAGCAAGTTTAGGGAGAGAAGCATAGCCAGAACGTTCCTTCGAATCGAAGGTGATGAGACTTCATGTTGCTTAATGTGTGCATGTCATCAGGACAGATCAATCTCTGGAGAAGAACATTATGTTTGTTCAAAAAGAGGGTTGGTGATAAAAAGGAAGACCCTCAATGATATAGACTGACACAGTGACTGCAATAATGATTGGGAAGTTGGCACAGGACCGGGTTGTGCTTCATTGTGTTATACACAGAGTCACTACAAGTAGGAACAAATTCTAGGCACCTAACAACAACAAAACGGAGTGACCAAGGAATCTGTATATGAAGAAACACTACATGTTTTTGGGTCATGTGGATTACACTAAGCGTACTAATTATAACATGCTAGTTATCCCATTAGTCTATGAAAACATATTTTAGTATGCTTGTTGGACCCTAACTTTTTTAAGTTTAAGTAACTCAAAAAGAACTTCCACCACTACCATGGAAATCTCTACTCCAGATGTTAAACAACTATGATTTCCTTCTTGCTTGTTGCTGTTGTTGTTAGGTGCTGTCCAGTAGGTTCATTGCGACCCTACATACCACAGAATGAAACACTGCCCAGTCCTGTGTCATCATCACAATCGTTATGTTTGAGCACATTGTTGCAGACACTGTGTCAGTCCATCTTGTTGAGGGTCTTCCTCTTTTTCCCTGACCACCTACTTTCCCAAGCATGATGTGCTTCTCCCGGGACTGATCTCTTCTGATGACATGTCCAAAGTATGTGACACAAAGTCTCACCATCCTTGCTTATAATGAGCATTCTGGCTGTACATCTTCAAAGTCAGATTTGTTCCTTCTTCTGGCAGTCCAGGGTATATTCAATATTACCAACACCATAATTCAAAGGCAACAATTCTTCTTTGGTCCGTCTTATTCCTTGAGCAGCTTTCACATGTATATAAGGCGATTGAAAACACCATGGCTTGGGTCAGGTGCGTCTTAGTTTTTAATGTGATTTCTTTGTTGTTGAACACTCTAAAGATATCTTTTGCGGCAGATTTGCCCAAAGAAATGCAATGCATGTAAGAAAATAACATTAATGGTGTAACTTCAGGTAAATAAAAGACTATATTTAGGCCCACTACCTCAAACACAAACCAATCCACTTACCTGAAATCACTTTTAAGCTTACTGTAGTATTTCTGATGTTTCAGCATCTTCACAACTTTATCAAAAGTCTCTTTCACTGCTTTTAAACATTCGCTGCTATGAGTGCCCAGAGACCTTTGAACTCCTTCAAAGTACTCTAAGAATATGGAAAAAAATTGAAGCATTTAGTATGATTTAATTGTAACCGTTTATAAAATATAATTCTTTCAAGTGTGCAATTATCTCCATCTTACGACAAAGTTAAGAAACTTCAAAATCAAAGGATTTTGTCAGATTGCCAAGAAAAGTCAATAGTAACCAGAGACTTATAACGATGCTATGCAAGTTCTGTTCTAATAATGAGCTAGGCCATAGTTTTACCATTTACAAGAGAGAGATGCTTCAATTTTAAACCTTTCAGATTTATTGGATCAGATAAGAGTCTATCAAGGCTACAAAAACCAAAACTGTTTACATTTGAAAATTTCAAACATTAAAGGAAATTTTACAAGGAATGCATCACTTTTTGGGGGGAGGGAGGGTTATTTACTTTTTGCAAGAAAAAAACTTAATTAAGTAGAAATTTTATATTTTACTCATTTTAATGGGAACATGTATGCAGAAGCCCTAATTGCCAACAAAGAGTTTTTATCCACCTGGAGAAATCCTAACACCATTAATTATAAATGTTTTATTGCAAAGTCACGTAGCAGGAAAGAAGATTGAAAGACAACTTCAAAATAGGAAAGTTTCGTTCTTCAAAAAAAGCGCTTTTCCTTTACTTCTTTGGAAATAGCTAAATCATGATTTCTTTCACTGTCAAATCAACAGCTAAGACTTATCACCTCATTTCCACCCATTAAGAAGCTATGGCCAGTTACATAGCTGCAAATATGGATACTAACTACCAGCTGTTGGTAGCATAGGAATCTCTCATGGAACCCTACCATATGGGAAGGGAGAAAGACTCAAGTTAAGTTGCACGATGTTATGTTATTGGGCCATGCTTGATTAAGCAAACACTAACTTACAGATACTTTTGTCACTATATATATATAATACATATATGCCTATATATACCATAAAAACCAAACCAGTTACAGCCAAGTCAATTCCAACTCATGGTGACCTCATGTGTGTCACAATAGAACTGTGCTCCATAGTGTTCTCAGTGGCTGATTTTTCAGAAGTAGATCACCAGACCTTTCTTCCAAGGTGCTTCTGGGTGGACTTGAACCTCCAACATTTCAGTTACCATCCCAGAGTCTTAACTGTTTGTGCCACCCAAGGACTCCATTTATAGATAAACTCACCATAAAAATTGGCTTTTGCTAGCATCGGTGCACTGCTGCCCACTGCTGCAGCAAACAGGTCAGGGTGTTTTATTCTCGACCACACTGCAAGGGAGCCACCATAAGAGCAACCAAACACAACCCATTTATTTGTGGTGAGCCCCGTTTTCTTTGCTGCTTCAGTCTGGAAGTTGACAATGTCAGCCAAGGCTTGCCTGCTGCTGAGGTAGCGGAGACTGGCAGTACTCAGATCTCTGCAATTAAAGCAAAAAAAAAAAAAAAAAAAAACTCTGTGACAACAAAGTAGAGCATGTGAGGATTAACATCAGTCTGACTATCAAGTAAAAATGAATATTATCAAAAAGTGTTAAGTATTTATATCAGGAGCAATTTGAAATTTTAATTAGCATAAACTTGATCGACAGTGACACATAAACGCAGGAACTAACAATAATTGCCAGCATTTGTCTCACTTTAGTTCTTTATTTCCTCTTCTCACCACTCTGAGGAAGCTTCAAATGCCTGTCCCCACCCATGTGGTGACCTTTCTCCATACATCAAACTGAAGCACAGCTATCACATTATTACCCTGACTCAGAGAGCAGCCCATTTTTGAAATGGCTAAATTGTAAGTGATTTAATTGTTTGCAAGGCATTAAGAAAACTCATAGTTAATTATACTGATGTTATTTTCCATACTTTCACCTTTGCTGCTACATCTAGACAAACTACTATTTGAACCTATGTTTCTCAGTCATAAGAAAACTAAGTAAAATTTTTGAATGCTATTTCCTTCATAATAAGGTCGCCTATAATCCTGGGATGATTTTAACCCTTATTGCTAAAGGAAAAACTTTGCCCTCCCCCTACATGATGCTATGACTAGCTGATTATGAATTTCAAAGTAGAAAAAGGGCATACAATAGTCACAAAAAGAAACACAAGTAGCCAGCAAATACATGAAAACATTTAGCCCTTTCTATTATCAAAGCAACAAAAATATCAGTAGTTTTCCCCTCCTATAAAACTGGCAAAATTTTAGTATTCAGTGTTGGCACGGATGTGACGAGGTAGCCTCTCCTATATCACTTGTGGAAGTATCTGCTAGTAGAATCATTCAGAAAGCAATTTGTGCTCATATAAAAAGCACTTCAAGAGACAAAACGTATACCTTGGTTCAGCAATTCTTCTACTAAGAAGCTACAGCAGAACCCACTAATTTTCCCGTTATATCTACTCTCCCTTTTATCTTTAGGTAATCAAAGCTCCTGGTTTCATTTGGGCTCATGGCTGCCCAGAATAAACACTACACATACCAGCCACCCTTCCAGCCAGAAGTGACTTACTGAGTAAGATTGAGCCAATGAGATGTAACTGGAAAACTGTAGGTAAGATTTATTACAGTATCCAATCACAGAATTCACTCTACTTTCTAAGAGTAATCTCTCAGATCCTTATACTTTCCCCCTAATTGCTCAAAATCCAAATTCTGCTATAGGTTCTTTCTAATACATTCTTAATGAAGTGTACCACATGAAGTTAATTTGGGTAGCGAACAAGTTATATGCTATAGTTAATTGCAAAAACACAAGTTATTCCATTCTTGAACAGCAATTTACTTTGAGAGATTAATAAAGAAATCATAGACTTCAAATTATTTTTAGACTATCATAGCATCATTAACATACACACACAAATCAAAGTTTCTAATGAAGAAATGTAGAATGGATAAAAATATTGGAGTGTCACAACATTACCAAAAGTTAAGTGCCATGCAATCCAAAAATCATATTTGAGGAATCACTGCTATAAAGAAGCCTGTGAAACCTTCAATAATTATTAGTCTGTCATGTGAAAGGTCCTAAGAATTATGATTCATGTAATAAATGTACCTCTTCACTGACACTACTCACATTCTCAGGGTTATAGGAAGCAATCCTTACTTCTTATTTTAATGATAGTAAACGATTCAGATATTAGATTGGATTTTTCAGAACTTTTTGAGGCAGTTTTTAAACTTCATTCTATTTGTTTGACTTCATACAATGAATAGTTTATAATTTTAAGTAAGTAAGCTAAAATATATTTTTCTCCTGGGGAAAAAATAGTAGAATATACTATAGAGGCAAAAATAGTTCTCATATTCTTGCTATCTTCTCTGACACTGCAGTCTGAAATTTAACACAATATCTAGGTACATTTGATTAGTTGTTGTAACAGAATGATTACCAGTTTCCCATGAGGACAATAATTTTCAAAGGATAAAATTCCACTGAAGTAGAAAAAAATAGATATGCCGTTTTTTTTAAGTGTGTTCAGGAAAATACCAAGTTAAAACATGAAATTACAGTACATAAGGAATATATGTTTTTCAAAGGAAATTTCATATGACTCTTTTTATCAATAACATTACTTTTAACCCCAACCTCTACCTACATTTACCAGTTGAACTTTCTTCTTACCAGTTGAATTTTCAAATATTCACCTCCCTTAAAGAACATATTTAGACGTAACATCGCCTAAATTAAAAAGAGAGAGCATAGCAACAGCAAAGAGAACAACCACAAAAAAAGAGACCTTTAAATTTACCCTGTTGGTTGGCTGAGTCCATAAAATCTGTGTTCCAGAAGTAAGCAGAGGGCGCCTAGTCTCTCAGCATACGTAACCCAGGTATTACTCACTGATAGATGATATATATCGGCTGTTAATGCCCCTTCAATCATCAGAAATATTGGGCCTCCAGGTTTGTAGAAGGCATCATTAATGAAATATCTCTGTGAAAGTAAAAATATTCTTGTAAGTCACTAATTCACCAGACCTTGCAATTTGTTTGTGGTTTCTGATAACTGGGTGGCAGCATATTCTGGTTTGTCAGATCTGGGTTATGGTCCTGAGATCCCATCTAAATGAATAACATTGCTCAAGTCACTGTGCCTACATACTGGACAATTTTGTTTTTGCTTTTGGTGGTAAAAGATACCCTATACCAAACGGGCCATTTCAACCATTTTCAAGTGTACAATCCAGTGGTGTAAATGGCACTCACAATATGTAACCTTCACTACTGTTTACATTTCATGCTAATATTTTAAATTCTAATTTAGAATGTAAGATTCTTTTTTGATTTTATACTTGTAGCTATTTTCTTTTACTCTGAAAGTTTCAGCTCTTATCAACATTAACACAATTATTTATTTGCTTTATGCAAATAATATACAGTAACACACACACATTAGAATAACAATACCAATATTAAAAGAAACCCTGATGTTGCCATGGTTAAGTGCTCTGCTGCTAAATGAAAGATCAATGGTTCAAACCAACCAACTAACCCTGGGGATTAATGGAAGCAGACTGCCGCATCTTTCTCCCAGGGAGTGCCTTCTGTATTGGAACCACTGACCTTTCGGTTAGAAGCCTAGCCTTAAATACTGCACTACCAGGGCTCCTTCTCATAAATATTACAGCCTAGGAGACACTGAAGGGCAGTTCTACTTTGTCCTTTATGGTTGCTATGAGTTGGAATCAACACGATGGCATACAGAAACAACAATATTAAGAGAGATAATATGAGTGGCTTCAGTTCTGAGTTAGAAAGGGAAGCCAGGGTAGAAAGGCGGAGAGTGCTGACACATTGTGGGAACTGAAACTAATTTCACAAAATAATTTCTGCATACATTTTTGAATGAGAAACTAATTTACTGGGTAAAACACAATAAAAAAAAGACTGATAGTGTGATTATTGAAAACTGATTCCTCTACTGTTGTGTGTGTATGCGTCCTTAGAGTTTATTCCTTAAGAGATATAAAGTCAATGGGGCAGAGCAAACATGCTGCTATAGACAGAAACACCATATCCTCCCTCTACAGCAAAGACCCAAAAAACAAAGTAAAACAGACAAATATCAATCCTGAAACCCTAAGCGTCAAATGAAGGGATAAAGAACTCAAACAAGCACCGAATGGAATAAGTATCTAACAGAGAATGAGGAGAGCTACGGTGCAGAGGTCCCATAACAGGTAATGCAGCATGGACTCTCTGTCTTGGACCCCTCAGCCACAAAGATCAATGGACAAGGATTACTGGAAGGCAACTTCATGGAGCTTCCAGCAGGAGACAGAACACCTGATAACCAGGGATACACGCTTTCCCGCCTCCCACTTTTCTTCCCTCTGCACAGCCTCCACCACTTTCCAGTGGGGTGCAGTCCTTCAGCCAGAAAGATCCCGGCTCCTTGCTACTTGGATTCACCCTGCCCTCCCAGCCAGATCCTTCAGTGTCATTTTGTTGTTTTTTGCTTCTTTTTGTTTCTTCTCTCTCTCTTGCCTCCTTCATTTACTTTCTACTGCATATCTAGTGCCATGTGGCATCTCCACTCCATCCTGCTGGGCTGTGCTGCACTGCTCTACTGGAGAGCCTGTTTCCCAGTCCGTGCTGCCACGATGGTGGGCTCCATTAGGGCTTTTCTGTGGGGTAGGGGCCATCTCTTGTCTCTCTCTACCTTCCTTTCCTTTCTCCTGACCACCTGGTTATGTGTGCTGTCTCTACAGCTTTTTGACAGGCTGTGCCACCTTGCTTGGCTGGGGAGAAACAGGCACATGACTTCACCTGTCCTAGCAGCCTTGCTTGTGGACTCCCTTGGGGCACTTTGTTTTTCTTTTTCATTCTCACTTTCTTTTCTCTCTCATTCTTCCTTACTTTCCTTTCTCTGACCAATTGGCTCCGTGTGCTGTCTCTGCCACTTTTTGATGGGTTGTGCCACACTGCTCAGCTGGGAACCACTGACACACAACTTCCTCACTCCATGCCACCACACTGGTTTGCTCCACTGGGGCATTATTTTCCCCACACTTTCTTGTCTCTTTCTACATTCCTTCCTTTCCCTTCTGTTGATCACCTGGCTGTGTGTAGAATTTGTCTTTCTTTCTGTTTTGTTTTTTTAATCTCTATCTCACTTCCTTCTTTTTCTTTCTCCCAGTCACCTGGTTGTGTGTACATTTCTTTTCTTTTTTTTTTTCCGTTTCTTATCTCTCTCTACCTTCCTTCATTTCTTTCTCTCATCCATCTAGCTGTTTGTGCTAGTGCTCTCCCTGCTTGATGGGCTGTGCCACACGGCCTGGCAAGAAAGCCACTGGCACACAGCTTCCCTGGGTCCAAACCACTTCACAAGCAGACTCCCTCAGCAGAATTTTTTCTTTTTTTGGTTTCTGTTTCTCTCTGTTCTTTCTCTAAACCACTTAGCTCTACAAATCTCATGCTCAGCTTTCCCTCCCACCAACTGCACCTCATATTGTGAGCAACATCCCTAAGTGGCAAAGTGCAAACTACCAGACCTCACCCTGCACTGCCTGAGGTCCCACCTTGTTGTACACAAAAAGGGCTGGAAATGGCCCATCCCCACCTCTACCCCTCGTTTGGACCTACCCTGCTGGACCATAGCTGAGGAACCAGTCCTGCCCACCTGGACAAGATGTTGAAAAGTATGATGCCCAGAGACGAGCAAACAACAAAGAATTCCCAGCTCACCTGCCCAGATATAACAAGATAAATAAAAAAAACAGATTAAAAAATCAATAAACAAAGAAAATAATTCCTGAACGTCCCAAAGAAAAGAGAATATCAAAACATGTTAAAAGAAAGGAACAAAAACAACAGGACAGGATAGCTCCAAAAGTGTCCGGAATGAAACAACTGCTAATCTTCTTCTGGTAGAAGAAAAGACACTGAAACTACTTGTTAGGGAATTCAAAACTTTAATATTCAGGGCTTTCCAAGAGATAAAGCAAAATAGAGAAAAAATAAGAAAAATAGACAAAATCATGCAAAAGACAGACAAATCGTGGACGAGACAGAGAAAACAATAGAAGAATTCAAGAAAATAATACAGGAACAAAATGTCGAAATAAACAAGCAACTAGAAATCATACAAAAAGAGAAATTAGGAATTCAAAAGGTAAACAAGATTTCAGAAATGGACAGTGCCATAGAAAGTTTTAGGAGCAAACTGGAAATAATGAAAGACAAGATCAGCTAAATTGAAGACAAATCCTTGGAGACCACATTATTTGAGGAAAAATCAGAGGAAAGAACAAAGAAAAATGAAGAAACCCAGAGAACATTATGGGATACAATCAAAAGCAAAAATCTGTGTGGTTGGAGTTACAGAAAAGAGGGAAAAAAACATCAAACACAGAGATGGTTATTGAAAATTTGGTGTCAGAAAGCTTCCCTAACATCCTACAAGATGAAAAGCTGACAATCCAAGAAGCTCAACAAAACTCACACAGGATAGACTCCAAAAAAAAAATCACCAAGACATATAATGACATTTGCTAAAACCAAAGACAACGAAAGAATCCTGTGAACAACTTGAGAAAAATGAAAAGTCCCATACAGAGGGGAAACTATAACACTAAGCTCTGATTACACAGCAGAAACCATGCATGCAAGAAGGCAAAAGGATGACATACATAAAACATTGCATGAAAAAAATTGCCAACCAAGAGTAGTCTATGGTGCAAAACTCTCACACAAATATGATGGCAGAATTAGGACATTTCCAGATGAAGAGAACTTAAAAAAATATGTGAAAACTAAACTAAACTTACAAGAATTATTAAAGGGTGTTCTTCAGTTAGAGAACTAACAACATCAGGCAACAGCCTGAATCTAGGATGTAAGACTGCATCAGCCAGATACCAACCTGGGTAATAAATTCTGAAGGATAAAACAAAACTGAAATATTTACAACAGGGAACCACAGCAGTTAATGTGTAAATGACAACAACATCAGAACAATAAAAGAGGGAATAAATGGTAGGTATCGAATTGCAAATGGAGAGGAATTCAAGGCCATACTAAGTAATAAAAGAGTGGTGCAAGCTTAGATAGGAGAAAATTTCAAGGTAACCACATAGAAAGTTAACAAACCTATTCATCAAAATAAAGAAGAAAAACGTAAAGTCTCAGTAAACACAAAATCTACAAAAATGGAAGAAACAAACAAAAAACCACAAGAAAAAAATTCAGCACAAAGAGTAAGGGGAATAAAGAAAACTTCAGCACCACACACACACAGAGGAAAAAAAAAAAAAAAACACTACAAAATGACAACAATAAGCTCATACTTATCAATAATCACACAGAATGTAAATGGACTAAATGTACCCTTAAAGAGACAAAGTGATAGAATGGATTAAAAAAAATAGGACCCATCAAAATTATGTCTACAAAAGACACACCTTGGAAACAAAGACATAAAATTACTAAACATCAAAGATGGCAATAAATACATCAAGTAAACAGGTACCAAAAAAAGCAGGAGTGGCAATACTAATCTCAGATAAAACAGACTTTAAAACAAAATTCACCATAAAATACAAAGGACATTATTCAGTGATTAAAGGGCCAATCCACCAAATAAACATAACCATAATAAATATCTACACAATAATGACAGGGCTCCAAAATACATCAGACAAACTCCAGCAGCACTGAAATGAGAAACTGACAGCTCCACAATAATAGTAGGTGACTTCAACATACCACTTTCAGTAAAGAATAGAACATCTAGAAAGCAACTCAGAAAAATTCTGAAGATTTAAGGGCAAAAACAAACAACTTGACCTCATAGACATATATAGAACACTTGATCCACAGCTGCAAAGTACACATTCTTTTCCAACTCACATGGAACATTTTCCAGAATAGACCAAATCTTAGGCCACAAAGGAACCCTCAACAAAATCCAAAACATTAAGGTAATACAAAGTCTCGTCTCTCATCACAACACAATAAAAGTAGAAATTAATAACAGGAAGATAACAAACTGAACCCACTGCCGTCGAGTCAATTCTGACTGATAGTGTCCATATGAGACAGAATAGAACTGCCCCATAGGGTTTCCAAGGAACATACAGTCGATTCAAACTGTTGATCTTCTGGTTAGCAGCTAAGCTCTTAACCACTGCGGCACCAGGACTGCAATAAAAGGAAGAGCATCAAAAAAAAAAGCAAGTAACATATGGAAACTGAATAACATGCTGCTTAAAAACCGCTAAGTAATGGAATAAATCAAAGATGGAATCAAAAAATTCATAGAATTAAATGCGAATGAAAACACATCATATCAAAACCTTTGGGACACAGCAAAGGCAGAGTTCAGAGGTCAATTTATACCTATAGAGATATCCAAAAAAAAAAAAAAGAAGGAACAAAATCAAACATTAGCTACACAGCTGGAACAAATAGAAAGAGAACAGCAAAAGAAGCCCATATCCACCATAAGAAAGGAAATAATAAAGAACAAAGCAGAAATAAATGAAATACTGAACAGAAAAATAATAGGAGAATCAACAAAACCAAAAGGTGGTTATTTGGAAGAAACAAAAAAATTGACAAACCAAAAAAAAAAAAAAAAAAAAAAAAAAAGCAGAGGAGGTAAATAACCCAAATAATAAATGAAATGAGGGACATTACAACACGCTCTCCTGAAATAAAAAAGATCGTAACATACTACTGTGAAAAACTAAACTCAAACAAATTTGAAAACCTGTAGGAAATGGACAAATTACTAGATACACACTACTTACCCAAAATAACACCAACTGAAGTTGATACTTTGAAGAAGCCAATATCAAGAGAAGAAAATAAAAATCTAATAAAAAAAAATTCCCAACAAAAAAAAAAAGCAATGGCCCAGATGGTTTCACTGGAGAATTCTACCAAACATTCAGAAAAAAGCTTACACTATAACTACTCAAAATATTTCAGAAGATAAAAAAGGAAGAGATACTTCTGAATTCATGTTATGAAGCCAGCATAATCCTGATACCAAATCCAGGCAAAGATACCACAGAAAAAGAAAATTACAGACCAATATCTCTCATGAATATAGATGCAAAAATTCTCAACAAAAGTCTAGCCAATAGAATTCAGCGTCATATCAAAAACATAATACACCATGAACAAAGGTGATTTATAACAGGTATGCAAGGATGGTTCAACATTAGAAAATTTATCAACATAATCCACCGCATAAACAAAATAAAATAAAAGAATCACATGGTCGTCTCAGTTGTCACAGAAAAGGCATTGAAAAAAGTCTAACACCCATTCCTGATACAAACTCTCCATAAAATAGGTATAGAAGGGGAATTCCTCAACATAAAAAAGAGCATCTATACACAACCAACAACCAACATTATTCTTAATGAAGAGAGGCTGAAAACATTCCCCTTGAGAACAGGAAGGATATAAGTTTGCCCTTTATCGCCACTCCTATTGAACTATGTGCCTTAATTCCTAGCTAGAGTAAGGCAAGAAAAAGAAATGAAGGGCATTCAAATTGGTAATGAAGGAGTAAAACTGTCTCTTTTTGTGGATGATATGATACTATACATAGAAAACCCAAAAGACCCTAGGAGAAAACTACTGGAACTAAAAATGAGATTCAACAGGGTAGCAGGACTCAAGGTAAACATACAAAAATGAGTTGAATTCCTATACACCAATAAAGGGATCAACGAAAAAGAAATCAGGAAAACAATACCATTTATAATAGCCCCTAAAAAAATAAAATATTTAGGAATAAATCTAACCAGGGATGTAAAAGACCTA
>NW_004444083.1:6052833-6062487 GCF_000243295.1 Trichechus manatus latirostris
AAAAAAAAAAAAAAAGAAACAGGACCCATACCTCACACCATACACAAAAATTAATTCAAAATGGATCAAAGACCTAAATATAAAACCAAAAACTATAAAGATCATACAAGAAAAATATGGTCATTGCTAAAGGCCCTAATACACGACATTAATAGGATACAAACCATAACTAACAATACATAAAGAACAGAAGATAAGCTAGATAACTGAGATCTTCTAAAAATTAAAAATTTACACTCATCAAAAGACCACCAAGAGTAAAAAGAGAACCTATAGACTGGGAAAAAAATTTCGGCTATGACAAATCTGAAAAAAGTCTAATCTCTAAAATCTACCAGGAAATCTAACATCTCTAAAACAAAATGACAAATAATCCAATTAAAAAATGAGCAAAGGATATGAACAGACACTTCCCCAAATAAGACATTCAAGGGGCTAACACGTATATGAGGGAATGCTCACAATCACTAGCCATTAGAGAAATGCAATTCAAAACCAAAATGAGGTACCATCTCACCCCAGCATTACTGGCACGAATCTAAAAAAACAGACAATAACAAATGTTGGAGACTTTGAGGAGAGATTGGTATTCTTATGCACTGCTGGTGAGAATGCAAATTGGTACAACAATTTTGGAAAATGATATGGTGCTTCCTTAAAAAGCTAGAAATAGAAATACTGTATGATCCAGCAATCTCAGTTCTATGAATATATCCTAGAGAAGTAACAGCCATCACACGAATAGACATATGCACACCCATGTTCATTGCAGCATTGTTCACATTAGCAAAAAGATGGAAACAACCTAGGTAGCCATCAACAGAAGAATGGATAAATGAACAATGGTACATACACACAATGGAATGTTACACAACAATAAAGAACAGTGATGAATCTGTGAAACATCTCACAACATGGATGAATCTGGAGGGAATTATGCTTAGTGAAATAAATCAATCAGAAAAGTACAAATATTGTATAAGGTCACTACTCTAAAAACTCAGGAAAAGGGTTATACCCAAAAGGAAACAATCTCTGATGGTTGTAAGGAAGGGGAGGGGTGGAGAGGGAAAAACACTAAGTAGACAATAGATAAGTGGTAAGTTTGGTGAAGGGTGAGACAGTACATGGTACTGGGGAAGGCAGCACACCTTGACCTACTGAAGGTGATGGAAACTCCACTTTGTTATTAGGTTCCATCGAGTCAGTTCCGACTCACAGTGACCCTATGTACAACAGAAAGAAACACTGCCCAGTCTTGCATCATCCTCACAATCTTTGCGATGCTTTGGCCCATTGTCACAGGCACTGTGTCAATTCATCTCAATGAGAATCTTCCTCCTTGTCACTGACCCTTTACCTTACCAAGCATGATGTCCTTCTCCGGGGATGGATCGCCCCTGATAACCTGTCCAAAATACGTGAGAGGTAATCTGGCCATCCTCGCTTCTAAGGAGCATTCTGGTTGTGCTTCTTCCTAGACAGATTTGTTCACTCTTCTGGCAGTCCATGGTATATTCAATATTTTTCTCCAATACCACAACACAAAGGCATCAATTCTTCTTCAGTCTTCCTTATTCATTGTCCAGCTTTTACATGCATATGAGGCGATTGAAAACACCATGGCTTGGTTCAGGCACACCCTAGTCTTCAAGGTGACATCTTTGCTTTTCAACACTTTTAAAGAGGTATTTTGCAGAATATTTGTCAAATGCAATACAGCTTTTGATTTCTTGACTGCTGTTTCCATGGGTGTTGATTGTGGATCTAAGTAAAATGAAATCCTTGACAACTTCCATCTCTTCTCCATTTATCATGATGTTGCTTATTGGTCCATTTGTGAGCATTTTTGTTTTCTTTATGTTGTGGCGTAATCGGTACTGAAGGCTTTGGTCTTTGATCTTTATCAGTAAGTGCTTCAAGTCCTCCATAGAACTCCATAGACACAACCAAAGTCTATGCGGGATCAAATTCTTGGGATGAGAGCTGTGAGGACCATAATCTAAGGACACATCTAGCCCAACTGGCATAAGATAGTTTATAAAGAAAATGTTCTACATCCTACTTTGATAAGTAGCATCTGGGGTCTAAAAAGCTTGTGATCAGTGGTCTAATATACTCCACTGATCTCACCCTCTGTGGAGCAAGAGAGAAAGAAAACCCAAAGACACAAGATAAAGATCAGTCCAAAGGAATAATGGACCACAAGTACCACAGCCTCCACCTGACTGAGTCCAGCACAACTAAATGGTGCGCAACTGCCACCATGGACTGCTCTGACAAGGATCACAAAAACGGGTCCCAGACAGAGCTGAAGAAAAATGTAGAAGAAAATTCTAACACACACATTCATGCATTAAAAAAAAAAAAAAAATAGATTTACTGGTAAGATAGTGACTAGAGAAACTCAGAGAGTATGGCCCACCAACTCCATTTTAACTCAGTTTTGAAGTCACTTCTGAGATTCACCTTCAGCCAAAGATTAGACAGACTCATAAAACAAAAAGTCTAAATGGACACACCAGCCCAGGAACAAGGACGAGAAGGCAGCAGGAGACAGAAAGTTGGTAACCGGGATCCCAGGTTCAAGAAGGGGAGAATATTGACATGTTGCCGGGGTTGCAACCAATGTCACAAAACAATATGTGTATTTATTGTTTAATGATAAATTAATTTGCTCTGTATACCTTTAACTAAAATTACAATTAAAAAAAAATGAGATACAAATTCAAAGTAGTGATCACTGTTCACTTAGGATAATTATCTCTAGTTAAGTCACATTTTATTTAAGTATCATTTTATTTTCAATTTTCAATTGTTTTACTGGAAATATTTACATGGTTCCAAAATTAAACTCGCAAAGCAATGTATATTCAAAAAAAAAAAAAAAAAACCCTGGGATTACTTTATTTCCTAAACTTTACTTTATTTCCTAAACTTTTTGCCTCCCTCTTGTTATATGTAACCATTTTTACCAATTTTTAATATATTCCTTCATTACTTTTTGTTATATATATATGTACATATATATTATTTTTCTGCCTGTTATTAATGTGCTCAACTGCTATTTTCACACAATATCATATCTTGGAGATCATTACACTGTAGTATATTAAAATGTTGAAATCTTCCATTCTCTTTTACAACTATATTTTATTTTAAAGTGTGGGTATACCTTATTAATTAAACTAGTATTATATTAATGAACATTGGAATTATTTTCCATCTGTTCATAGTCTAGGTGTTGCTACAATAAATGGTATATGCATACATTTTTTCATTGTTTTGCTAGTGTATCCTTGAGACAGATTCCTAAAAGAGGACATAATTTTACTAAATATGGCTAAATTCTTCCCTAAAAAGCTTGTACGATTTTTTTGTTTCTACCTGGTATGTATGAGACTGTCAAATAACCAATGGTCTAGCCAACAGAGTAGGTTATCAAGCTAGAAAAATGGTATTGACAAGCAGTCAATAACTGTAACCAAAGATTTTCCTAAGAATTGCAGAACTGAAAGAAAAATCAACTCTATATACAAGAGATCAGAACACTTAACAAGAAAAGAAATAACATAAAGAGATGAAAACTCTAGCGGCCATACTTAGAATATATTAGAAAAATAAACTTGTTACAGAAAAAATAAAAATTATTCACAGAAATGAAGCATCTAGAGGTCAAGATGGAGAAGAATTAGCAGAAATAAATAAAAAAGTGTTTGAATTAGAGAGAATATTAAAACTAAGTGAAGTAGAAAACAGACACTCGACATACGTGTAATTGGTGAGTTTAAAGAAGAAAATAAATGTACAGAATAGGAAAAATATGATTCAAAAAATATTACAGAATAAATAGACCGTGTCTCATGAAAAACTGGTATCAACATGTCAACACCAACACGTGTCCCCAAAACCCAAAAGTCGGAATCCCTTGCTGTTGAGTTGATTCTGACTGATTCTATAGGAAATTAGAACTGCCGCATACGGTTTCTAAGGGTGGATGGCCGATTCTAACTGCCGACCTTTTGGTTAGCAGCCAAACTCTTAACCACTGTACCACCAGAGCTCCAGATGTGTCCCAGAAAATTTTATTTGATTCAAAAATCCTCCAGGTATTTAGGCAAAAAGTTCCACATAAGAAGTACATATTTCACTGGACTCAAAATGCTACATAGCAGCATGCAATGCTAAATGAGAGTTTAACAATGCATATGAACTCAGGGAAGAACACTGACAATCAAGATGTACATACCTAGCCATTCAGATATCACACAAGTATTAAAATTCACAGAATATAATTATTATAAGTCCTTCTTTAATAATCTATTGTGACAAAGGGATTGGGAGTGAAAACATTATCTACTTAACTACAACACTAAACCTAAAACAACCTAGAAGTTATGGTTATTGAATAGAATGAAATGTTACAAAATATGAAAGTTAGAAACATATGCTGGTCAAAAGCAGGAAAATGCAGAACAGAATTTCAAATTCTTATGGAATCTAGCATTCCTGGCTGCATGGAGGCTGGATGAACTCTTGAAATGTTTTCCCTGCGATAATCCTTAAACCTAAAACCAAAAATATCCCATGAAGTCTTCTTAAAACAAAACAATAGTTTAGCTTAACTAGTAAAGTATATCTGCCTTGAGTATTATGCTCTGTGAAGTTCTTTTACATGGGATCAAATTGACACAAGAAACTTGACAGATTAGATAGGAAACTTAGTGGATTTTAGTTAATGGAGGAGGAATAGATCAGAAAAGGAGGGTGACAGTGGTTGCACAATTCAGAGAATGGAATCAATGTCACTGAATTGCAAATGTTAAAACAGTTGAAATGGAGTATGTTTGGCTGTGTATACTCTCAACCACAACAAAATACATAAAATAAATCACAAACAAAATAGAAAGAAATGGCTATACTCTAACAAAAATAGAGAAGTAAAGGAGCAAAGGTGGAAAGTTATAGTGCAAAGCGAAGGACTTTATTTTTTATAAATCATAAAGACAAGTACTAGGAATAATAATGTTTTGTTGTTGTTAGGTGCCATCGAGTTGGTTCCAACTCCTAGTGATCCCACGTACTAGAGAACCAAACACTACCTGGTCCTCCATCATCCTCATGATCATTATTATGCTTGAGCCCACTGTTGCAGCCACCGTCAATCCATCTCACTGAGGGTCTCCCTCTTTTTCACTGACCCTCTAGTATGCATGATGTCCTTCTCCAGCGACTGGTCCCTCCTGATACTATGTCCAAGGTACCTGGGACAAAGTCTCCCCATCCTCGCTTCTAAAGTGCCTTCTGGCTCTACGTCTTCAAGACAGAGTTGATTGTTTTTCTGGCTGTCCATACTATATTCAATATTCTTCACCAACACTGTATTTCAAAGGCATCAATTCTTCTTCAGTCTTCCTTATTCATTGTCCAGCTTTCACACGCATATTAGGCAATGGAAAACACCACAGCTTGCGTTAGATGCACCTTAGTCCTTAAAGTTTCATCTTTGCATTTTAATACTTGAAAGAAGTCTTTTGCAGCAGATTTGCAGCATGCAATATGTCCTTTGAATTCTTAACTGCTGCTTCCATGGGCAATGATTGTGCATCCTTGTAAAATGAAATCCTTGACAACTTCAATCTTTTCTCTGTATATCATGATGTTGCTTATTTGCCTAGTTACGAGGATTTTTGTTTTCTTTATGTTGAGGTGTAATCCATACTGAAGGCTGTAGTCTTTGACCTTCATCAGCAAAATGCTCCAAGTGCTCTTTGCTTTCAGTAAAGAAGCTTGTGTCTTCTGTAGGTTGTTAATGAGTCTTTGTCCACATAACCAGTCAAAATTGAGTTTATTGAAATATCTCATTTTGGAAACATATAAATACATTAAGTAATTACAAAACAAAATTAAATTTTAGAATACCAATTTTAAAAATAATAAAATGAAACAAATAAAAACAAATGGCATACGATTAGCAAATAACCACACAGAGAGGAACAATTCTGAGTGACTGAAAATCCAGTAATTTAACTGTATATCTTGAATAGAATCAACCTTATGAACAAATAGGATGCAAATAAATTTTAAAAAATGTTTTAGTAATTATGTTGTTGGTGGCAGTGTTGGTATTATTATTCTAAGACTATTGCTGTGTAATATAAGGTAAAGGAAATGAGTGCTTGTGTAGTTTTCTAAATCTATTACCCTTAATGCCCTTTAAAATCTGGTAAATAAAGAAAATGAATTAACCATTTATACCGCCTTCCCAATACAAACTGCGTTACCTTGTAAACAAATAACAGATGATGGGAATTTCTTTCATACATATATTCGAGCTAATAAATGAAGAATGAAAAAATATTACTATAATTTTGCAAGCCTCAATATGAATTAATAGATCTAAGCAGTGAGCATAAACAATTTCTACCATAATAAGAATAACAAAAAAACTCTTCAGGCATTTCATAACTCTACGTGAAAGAAATTACCATTACGAAATAGACTTGCTCCCCTGCTTCCACAAAAAAAAAAAGAAAAAAACCTGAATTTGATCAATCCTATAGTTCCAGCAAGGAAGTTATAGAAAATTTACGCAAACTCGAAAGCAAACAAACAAAAATAATGACTAAAAATATACCTTCAAAATTAAATGGTTCAGCAAAGAATGGCATGATAGCTCAGTGAAATGTCCTGAAACCAAAAAACCAAATGGTTATCATCAAGTGAATTCTGACTCATGGTGAGCCCATCAGTGTCAGAGTAGAACTGTGCTCCCTAGAGTTTTCAAGGCTGTGACCTTTCAGAAGCAAATCACCAGATATTTCTTCTGACGTGACTCTAGATGAGTTCAAACCACCAACTTTCATGTTAGTAGTTCAACACTTAACCATTTGTACCAGCCAGGGACTGAAAACCTTCCCTATCTCTTCTGTAACTCCCAGACTTCTGCAGCACCCTCCTCAGGACCTCATGTTCACACCATACCCCACCTGTGGTCACCTGCCCTTGTCATTATTTTTTACCTGTAGCCAGAAAGGTGAACCATTTTTGCTAAAATGGTCCAACTTTTGCCGGAACCAGCCCTCAATAGGGAGCTTCTCTTTGCTTGATGAGGCACCACGAGTCTGTCTCCAGAGAAAACTCTGAGCACAGGAACAGAAGAGCAGCAGCAGCAGGCACCCAAGAGCTTGGGCCATGGTGGTTTTGTGGGAAACAGTTTCCACAGTTTGGACTATTTCTACTGCAATCGCCCCTACCCTGTTGCAACACTGACAGGCTTCAGTAGTGGATCTTGGCCCCTGGGGCTACATGATGTTATCTCTACCTAGAAATGTAGGTACTACCACCTCCCCTACCTCCTGAGACTATGGGGGCATTCAATTAGAAAAGTTCAAAAGGGTGAGAGGAAAAGATGTCTGCAAACGGCTTTCCACCCCACCTGTTTGGGTGGAGACCCTGGCCTACTGGTCCCCAGGACTGCAGGAACCACCAAAGGCAGGAGCCCAGGGTAAGAGTGGGAAATGTTGGAATACTCATCCTCTATTGAATGATATCCTTGTCTTTGCTTCCGTGTCACCTGTGGGGTTTTCTGCTAGGACTACAGGACCAGACATATAGAACGACAAGACAAAGTTAAAGTCCAGATTAAAGTTGGTGTGACATCTCTGTGCAAAAACCCAAGCAGTTTCACATTCCTGGTCCCTCTACTGCTCTCATTGCAGAACTGATGCTGCTATTGCTCTCTCATCCTAATCTTCATCACCATCATCATCACCCCTTTGTCAATATCACCACTGCAATGAACATGTTCTGAGATGCCGAAACCCTACTGACCTCCTGGAGAGGTAAGGAGTTACCATGGCTTTTGTGCCTTGGAATGCCATGTAGTAGAGTTAAGAATGCAACATATGCACAGGAAAGTGAGAGAAGAGAGAAAGGCATTGGAGGAATGGTCTGGGAGGGCGTTAACTCAACACAAGTCTATGTCAGTATGGAATTGGAGGGTTTTAAATGTTGCAAGGTTTTCCATAAAGGTGGTAAGTTGGGTTGGTGTCTTGAGTTCTCGATGGCATTCTTACATGCCTAGAGCCCAGGAGTAATTAACATCACTGGCTTGGATGTCAGACTGCCTGAGTTTGAAGCTCTAACTCATGATGACCTTATGTATAACAAAACAAAACATTGCCTTTCCCTGCACCATTCTCATAATTTTGGGTATTTTGAATCCATTGTTGCAACCACGTGTTACTCCATCTCATGGAGGGTTTCATTTATTTTCGCTGACCTTCTACGTTATCCAACTCGACATCCTTTTCTAGCAATTGGTCTTTCCTGATGACATACAGAAAGTAAGCATGACAAAATTTCCTCATCCTCCGTGGCTTCTAAGGAGCATTATACCTGTGCCTAATATTTTGTGTGTTAGCTATTATTTTAATCGTATGGAAGAGTAGTGCTTAAATTACAAGTTTCTGATCTGCTCTTTTGCCACTTAATTTTGATCTCCTAAAAATATAATTGAACATAAAGATCTCCATGCAGCTGTTTTTTATTAGGTGCTGTCAAGTCGGTTCTGACTCATAGAGCCCTATGCATAACAGAAGGAAACACTGTCCAGTTCTGTGCCATCCTCATAGTCTTTGCTATGTTTGAGCCCATTGTTGTAACCTCTGTATCAGTTCCTCTCATTGGGGGTCTTTCCGTTTTTTGCTGACCCATTTATCCTCTAAGCATGACGTCATTTTCCAGGAACTAGTTCATCCTGGTAACATGTCCAAAGTACATTGGATGAAGTATCACCATCCTTGCTTCCAAGGAGCACTTTGCTAATATTTATTCCAAGACATACTCGTTAGCTCTTCTGGAAATCCATGGTATATTCAATATTATTGGCCAACACCATAATTCAAAGCATTGATTCTTCTTCAGTCTTCTTTATTCATTGTCTATTTTTCGAATGTATATGAGGCGACTGAAAATACCATGGCTTGGGTCAGGTTCACCTCAGTCCTCAAGCTGACGGCTTTGCTCTTCGACACTTTAAAGAGTTCTTCTGCAATAAATTTGTCCAATGCAATACATAGTTGGATTTCTTGATGGCTGTTTCCACATGTGTTGATAGTGGATTCTGCAGAGATATATAAATTAAGAGCATCAATAAATTCTTTCTCCTTAAGGAAACTTGAACTTTCTATTATTTGACTTGTATTATTGAGCAGTAAATGTTTTGCAGCTTTCTGGTCCTTTTTCCACATAGGCTCATAGCCTCACTAAAGCTGGAAGTAAGCACTTGAGAACTTGTCCCAACAGAAAGGTGATGTCGGCAACAGATGAAGAAAATTTTACACATACGTGGAAGGCCAATGGCAAAAATGATATATAATGTTGCTATTGTGTGATAATTCTCTGGTGCTAGTATTTTACTCAGTATATAAAAGATTTATTTTACTTTTAGAATTAATGTGACGTTACTCCTGTTGTCAGTATATTTGTGCATTTGTTTTCACTTTCAATTGTGTGGAGTATTGTCTTCATATGGACATTACAAACTAGTAGCTGAGATTTTGTGTAAACATTTTTTTTTTAATATATATTTTATTTTACTTCAGGTGAAGGCTTACAGAACAAATAGTTTCTCATGAAACAGTAGTACAC
>NW_004444083.1:6067746-6069620 GCF_000243295.1 Trichechus manatus latirostris
GTTTGTTAACTTTCTTTGTGGTTACCATGAATTTTACCGTTATCTTTCTATGTTTAAAGCAGTCTACCATTACTTGGTATCGCCTTGCCTTCTTGTCCATTAGAAAGTTCTATACCTTTGCCATTTATTCCCTCTTTTATTGTTTTGATGTTGTGTCATTTATTGATTAACTGCTCTGATTCCCTGTTGTATTTCTTTTGGTTTTGCATAGTCCTTGAGAGTTCATTTCCTTGATTGGTATCTGGCATATACGATCCTGCGTCCTGTGTTCTGCCTGTGAGCTGAAGCTGTTTGTCCTCAGATTGAAGAACTCCCTTTAATAATTCTTGTAAGTTTGGTTTGACTTTTACATAATTCCTTAGTTTTTGTTTATCTGGAAATGACCTAATTTCACCATCAAATTTGAACAAGAGTTTTGCAGGATTTCTTATTCTTGGCTGACAATTTTTTTCTTTCAAGATTTTATATATGTCATTTCATTGCCTTCTTGCCGGCATGGTTTCTGCCAAATAATCTGAGCTTAGTCTTATTGTTTCTCCTCTGTATGTGACTTCTTGTTTTTCATGAGCTGCTCTCAGGTGTATTTGTTTGTCTTTGGTTTTTGCTAGTGTGACTATGATATGCCTTGGTGATTTTCTTTTGGGGTCTCTTGTATATGGGGTTCATTGAGCTTCTTGAATGGCCAGCTTTTCATCTTTCATGATATTGGGGAAGTTTTCTGTCAGCAGTTCTTCAATGATCCTCTCTGTTTTCTGTTTTCTCCCCCTGTTCTGGAACTCTAATCACTCACAGATTTTTCCTTTTGATTATATCCCACATAACTCTCAGGGTCTCTTCAGTTTTCATTGTTCTTTTTTCTGAATTTTCCTCAAACAGATTTGTAGCCAAGTGTTTGTCTTCAATTCCACTGATTATGCCTTTCACCATTTCTAATCTGTTTCTCAGCCGTTCTATGACACCGTCCATTTCTGAAATCTTGTTTTTTATCTTTTGGATTTCTAGTTGTTGTTTTTATACAATTTCTATTTGTGAATTTATTTTGGCATTTTGTTCCTGCATCATCTTCCTGAATTTTTCCAATTTTTTGTCTGTGTTTTCCATGAGTTTGTCTATTTTTTCCTCATATTTGTCAGCTTTTTGCCTCAGTTCTTGGGGAATTCTGAGTATTAGAGATGTGAATTCCCTATTAGGTAGTTCTAGTGCATTTTCTTCCACAGGAGAGTCATCTGGTGTTTTATTTTGGACACCTACTGGAACCATCCTGTCCTGTTTTTGTAAATGTATTGATATTGTCTGCTGTTTTGGGGGCATTAAGTAGTTATTTTTCTCGTTTTTTGATTGTAGATTTGTTTGTTTTGTCCCTTTTTTAAAAAAAAAAATCGATTATTTCTGAGCAGGCGGACTGTGTGTTCTTCGTTGTTTGCTCATCTGTGCACTCAATACTTTTCACCACCTTCTCCAACTGTCAGGGTCAGTCACTCAGATATGGGACAGCAGGGCAGGTCTAGCTGAAGAGGATTTACTGGGATGGGTTGTCTGTGGCACTTACTGCAGCCACCAGGGTGGCTCAGTAATCAGTGCAGGGCAGGTTCCATTAGGCCGTGCCTGTACTGCTTGGTGGTGTGATGTCAAGTGCACGGTGCAGGTGGGCAGAATGCAGCAGGGAGATTGTTATGTGTGGAGCTAAGATAGATATAGGAGAGAGGAGAGTGGAAGAGGAGACAAAAACATACAAACAAACAAAAAAAAAGAATGCTAGGGGAGCTTGCCGTTGGAATGGAGAGATGAGAGACTATGAAATGGAGAGAAAAAGAAGGGGCAAGAGGAAGAAAAGAAAAGAATGAATAAATAAAAATCAGAAAGGTTAAAGAACC
>NW_004444083.1:6069976-6075833 GCF_000243295.1 Trichechus manatus latirostris
GAAAGGGCTCCCAACTCAAGAAAAGGAAAAGAAAACAAACAAACAATTCAAAACGAACAAACGAACAAAAGCCCCGGGATCCCACCAACGCGGTAGCCCAGACCAGGAAACAGCTCCACACTCGAATGGAGCTCCGCAACCCCTCAGGAAGAAGTAAAGATTGCGCACGGAGCCAGGCACTCGAGCGAAAGGAAGGGGAGGCGGCGAGAGGCAAGCAAGAAATCCAAAGAAGCAGGAAAAAAAAAAAAAAAAGCAACACTAGCAGCCAACAAATGGCGCTCAGAGAGCCAGCTAATGTGGGCTGGTGTTTCTGGACAAGAGACTGTGTCCGTGGGAAGCAGAGGAGGCCGAGTGTGGGTGAAGAAGAGTGGAGATTGGGAAAGCGTATATCACAAATTGCCGGCGCTCTGCGGCCCCTCAGGAAGAAGCAAAGTTGGTGCAAGGACCCAGGCACTCGAGTGAAAGGGGGGGGAGGTGGCGAGAGGCAAGTGAGAAATCAAAAGAAGCAGAAAAATAAAGCAACACTAGCAGCCCGCTTGGGTGTGTGGAATCCAAGCAGCCGGCGCTTTCCGTGTTGTCCTGTCAATTCTGACTAATAGCGACCCTATGTACAGCAGAATGAAACACTACCCAGTCCTGTGCTACCCTCACAGTTGTTGTTATGGTGGAGCTCATCTTTGCAGCCATCATGTCGATCCATCTTGTTGAAGGTCTTCCTTCTTTTCACTGGTGCTCTACTTTACCAAGCATGATGTCCTGCTCCAAGGAATGATCCATCCTGATAACATGTCCAAAGTATGTGGGACATAGTCTCAAAATCCTTGTTTCTACAGAGATTTCTGGTTGTACATCTTGCAAGACAGATTTGTCAGTTCTTTTGGCAGTCCATTGTATATTAAAAATTCTTCACAAACACCACAGTTCAAAGATGTCAATTCTTTTCAGTTTTCCTTATTTATCGTCCAGCTTTCACATGCATATGAGTCGATTGAAAATACCATGGCTTGGGTCAGGCACACCTTACTCTTCAAGGTGACATCTTTACTTTTTAACACTTTAAGGAAGACTTCTGCAACAGATTTACCCAGTGCAATATGTCTTTTGATTTCTTCAGTGCTGCTTCCATGGGTGTTGATTGTGGAGCCAAGTAAAAAGAAATGTTGTCAGTGTTAGGATAATATCCATATGCCTAAGGGAAAACCAGTTAATAAGACTATTATTGAAATCTACACACCAACTACTAAGGACAAAGATGAAGAAATTGAAGATTTTTACCAACTTCCAGGTTCTCAAATTGATCGAACATGCAATCAGGATGAATTGATAATTACTGCAGATTATAATGTGAAAGTTGGAAACAAAGAAGAAGGATGGGTAGTTGGAAAATATGGTCTTGGTGATAGAAGCGAATCCGGAGATAGCATGATAGAATTTTGCAAGACCAATGACTTCTTCATTGCAAATACCTTTTTTCACCAGTGTAAGTGGCAACTATACATGTGGACCTCGCCAGATCGGTTACCCAAGAATCAAATCGATTGCATCTGTGGAAAGAGATGATGGAAAAGCTCAATATCATCAGTCAGAACAAGGCCAGGGGCCAACTGCAGAGCAGACCATCAATTGCTCATATGCAAGTTCAAGTGGAAACTGAAGAAAATTAGAACAATTCCATGAGAGCCAAAACATGACCTTGAGTGTATTCCACCTGAATTTAGAGACCATCTAAAAAACAGATTTGACACATTGAACACTAATGATCAGATGAGCTGTGGAATAACATCAAGGACATCATACATGAAGAAAGCAAGAGGTCATGAAAAAGATAAGAAAAAGAAAAGACCAAAATGAATGTCGGAAGAGACTCTGAAACTTGCTCTTGAATGTCGAGTAGCTAAAACAAAAGGAAGAAATGATGAAGTAAAAAAACTGAACAGAAGATTTCAGAGGATGGCTCGAGAAGACAAATTAAAGTATTATGATTACATGCGTAAAGACCTGGAGAGAGAAAATCAAGAAGGAAGAACACCCTTGGCATTTCTCAAGCTGAAAGAACTGAAGATAAAGCTCAAGCCCCGAGTTTTGATACTGAAGAATTCTATGGGGAAAATACTAAAAGACACAGGAAGCATCAAAAGAAGATGGAAAGAATACACAAAGTCACTGTACCAAAAAGATTTGGTCGACATTAAACCATTTCAAGAGGTAGCATATGATTAGGAACAGATACTAATGAAGGAAGAATTCCAAGCTGCACTGATAGCATTGGCGAAAAACAAGGCTCCAGGAATTGATGGAATACCAATTGAGATGTTTCAACAAACGGATGCAGTGCTGGAAATGCTCACTCATCTACGCCAAAAAATTTGGAAGGCAGCTGCCTGGCCATGTGACTGGAAGAGATCCATATTTATACCCATTCCGAAGAAAGCTGATCGAGCCAGATGCAGAAATTATCAAACAACATCATTAATATCACACAAAAGGCAAATTTTGCTGAAGATCATTCAAAAGCAGCTGCAGCAGTATATTGACAGGAACTGCCAGAAATTGAAGGCAGATTCAGAAGAGGACGTGGAACCAGGGATATCATTGCCGATGTCAGATGGATCCTGGCTGAAAGCAGAGAATACCAGATGATGTTTACCTGTGCTTTATTGACTATGCAAAGGCATTCCACTATGTGGATCATAACAAATTATGGATAATATTGAAAAGAGTGGGAATTCCAGAACACTTAAATTTGCTTATGTGGAACCTGTACATAGATCAAGAGGCAGTTGTTTAAGCAGAACAAGGGGATACTGTGTGGTTTAAAGTCAGCAAATGTGTGGGTCAGAGTTGTATCCTTTCACCATACCTATTCAATCTGTATGCTGAGTAAATAATCCGAGAAGCTGGACTATACGAAGAGGAACGGGGCGTCAGGATTGGAGGAATACTCATTAACAACTTGCATTATTTAGATGATACAACCTTGCTTGCTGAAAGCAAAGAGGACTTCAAGCACTTACTGAGGAAGATAAAAGACTACAGCCTTCAGTATGGACTACACCTCAACATCAAGAAAACAAAAATCATCACAACTTGACCAATAAGCAAAATCATGATAAATGGTGAAAACATTGAAGTTGTCAAGGACTTCATTTTACTTGGATCCACAATCAATGCCCTTGGAAGCAGGAGTCAGGAAATCAATTGATATATTGCATTGGGCAAATCTGCTGCAAAAGACCCAAGCTATAATATTTTCTATCACCTCATATGCATTCAAAGCTGGACAATGAATAAGGAAGAGATAAGAAGAATTGTTGATTTTGAATTATGGTGTTTGTGAAGAATATTGAGTATACCATGGACTGCCAAAAGATGACCAAGCCTGTCTTGAAAGAAATACATCCAGAATGTTCCTTGGAATACAGGATAGTGAGTCCAAACTGACTCTATGGCACCGAACAACAACAACAAAGGAGGAAATTTAGAAAGTTACAGTGCAAAGAGATGAAGAGATTTGTTTTTTATGAAGTCCTAAAGAGAAGCATGAAGAATCATAATGCAGCCTGTCAAAATCAAGTTTATTGAAATATCTGGTTTTGTCAAATTGTCTTTGGTACTATGTAAATATTTTAGGTAATTATAAGATAAAATTAAATTTTACAAAACCAATTTTTAAATAATAAAATGAAACAAATAATCACCAATGATATCTGACTAGTCTAATAACCACATAGAGAGGAACAATTCTGAGTGACTTGAAAGTCAGTAATTTGACTGGACATCTTTATTATAATTAACCTTATGGACAAGTAGATTGAAAAGTAGATTTTTAGAAATCTTCTAGTAATTATATTTTTTTGTGACAGTGTTGGCATTATTCTGAGACTGCTATGCAATATGATGTAAAAAAAATGAGTGACTGTGTAATATTTTAAATCTATTATCCTTAATGTCTTTTTGAAAACTGGTAAATTAAGGAAATGAGTCAAGTGTTTATAATCTTTCCAGTACAAATTATGTCATCATGTAACCAAATGTTAGATTATGAGAAGTCTCTTTTATACATGAATTCCAGCTAATTAATGAAGAATCACAAAATTAATATTGTCATTTGGCGATCTCCCATGAATTACTAGATCAGGGATTGTTCATAGTTTCTACCATAATAATGATAATAAAAGCAGTTGCAAGCATTACATATTTCTACAGAAAAGAACTTCCATTATGTATGAAGTAGTCTTGCTCCTTTGCTCCTGCAAAAAAACAAACAAAACAGTGAATTTAGTCAATCCGCTAGTTTCAGTAAACAATTTATAGAAAATTTATGCAACTTCAAAAGCAAACAAAACAAAAAATAACAAAATATTTCTCCAAAACTAAATGTTGCAACAAACGATGTCGTATTAGCTCAGTGCAATGTCCTCAAACCAGAAAACAAAACTTGTTGCCATCAGTTTAATTCCAAATCACAATGAGCCCATAGTGTTAGAGTACAATTGTGTTCTCTGCTGTTTTCAAGTCTGTGACCTTTCAGAAGCAGATTGCCAGGATTTTCTTCTGAGATCCCTCTGGCTGAGTCTGAACCACCAACCTACCAGTTAGTAGTTCAGCACTTAACCATTTGCACAACCCACGGACTGAAAACACTCCACATCTCTCCATTACCTTACAGACCTCTGTGGCAACCTCCTAAAGGCTTTACGCTCACAGTATCCTCCACCTGTCATCAAATGGGGCAGGGGAAAAGACTCCTGCTAGTGGCTTTCCACCACACCACTACAGTGGATATCATGAGCTTGTGGTCCCCAGGGCTGCAGGAACCACCAAAGGTGCAATCCCAGGATAAGAGTGACAGATGATAAGAAACTCATTGTCTACTGAATTATTTCCTTATTGTTGTATTCTCGCCTCTTGTGTGGTCTTCTGTTAGGAATCCAAGACCACACACACAGAATGACAAAACAAAACAGGGAGACGGAGCCAACATGGTGCTATAGACAGAAACACCATGCCATTCCTCTGCAGCAAAGAGCCAGAAAACTAAGTAAAACAGATACAAACGTCAATCCTGCTACCCTAAGTACCAAAGGAAGGAATTAAAAACATGATTCAGCAATGAATGGAATAAGAAACTGACAGACAACAGAGAACGAGGAGAGCTATAGAGTAGAGTTCCCATACCAGCTAATGTGGCTGGATTCACCATCTTGGACTACAGCCACCAAGGAACTCGGGCAGGGAATACAGTCAGGCAACTTCCTGGAGCTCCCAGCAGGAGACAGACCACCAAATAACCAGGGCTACACACTTCCCCGCACACACAATTCTTCCCTTTAGGAGGTCTCTGCTGCTTGCCAATGGGCCATAATCTCTCAGCTGGAGAGGCAACTCCACGGAGCTCCCAGCAGGAGACAGAGCACATGATAACTAGGGATACATCCTCTCCCACCCCCCATCCTTCTCCCCTCTACATGGCCTCCACTGTTTGTCAAGAGGCCACGGTTGCTTGGCTGGAGAGAAGCTGGCTCACTACTGCCAAGGCATGCCTGGCCCCCACTGGCCAGCCCCTTTAGTGCCAATTTTTGTTTATTTGGTTTGTATTTTTGTTTATTTGTCTTTTGATACTGATTTTTTTGGCTTTTTTTGTTGTTGTTGCTTCTCTCTCTTTCCCATACTTCATTTCCTTTCTCCCATGTGTCATCTCCTCCCCTTCTTGAAAGGTTGTGATTTTTTGGTTTGTTTGCTTTGTTCTCTTTCTCTCTCTCTCTCTTTTTTTTTTTTTTTTGAGGTTTGTTTTATTTGTTCTCTCTCTCTCTTCCATTCTTTTCTTTCTCTTGCCCAGCCAGCCCCGTGTGCCATC
>NW_004444083.1:6076724-6093536 GCF_000243295.1 Trichechus manatus latirostris
CTTTTGTATTTATTTATTTTTTTCTTTGATTGTTGGTTTCTTCTCTCTCTTTCCTCTCTTTCTTTTCTCCAGCCCATCTAGCTCTGAGCATCACCCATGCTGCTTCTTGACAGGTCGAGCCATACCACTTGGCCAGAGAGCTACCAGCACACTGCCTACTGGATCTGCCCTGCCCCTACCCACCGAATCATACCACATAGCCATTTTATTTACTTTTTACTTTTCATAGTATTTTATTATTTCATCTTTTCCTTTGTATTATTTTTCCCTTTGTTTCTTCCTCTTCTTTCACTTCTTTCACCTACACACTTAGCTCTGCACATCACATCCTTTCCTTTATCTCTTGTCTATCTGCACCATGCACCAAGTGCCACACCCTGAGTGAAATGTGGTGCCCCAGACCCTGTTCTGCACTGCCCCCCAGCCCCACCACATCACCCCTTTTATGCCTTAAATTCCCACTCCCCACCCCTCCACCCCCACTGGACCTACCCTGCTGCACCATAGCTGAGTTAACCACCTTGCTCACCTGGACAAGGTGGTGAAAACTATTGAGACCTTAAGTGAGCAAGCAACAAAACACACCCAGCCTCCTACCCAGACATAGCCAAATAAACAAAAAGTAGGTTGAAGCAATCAAATCTACAATGAATAAATGAAGAAAAGAATTCCTGAAAGTCCTGGAGACAGCAGACAATATCAAAACATATTTTAAAAAAGAGAAGATGGCTCCAGAAAGTGACCAAAATAAAACACCAGATGACATTCTGCTAGACGAAAAGTCACTGGTCCTACTTGATAGGGAATTCAGAACGGTAATATCTAGGGTTCTCCAACAAAAGAAGAAAAATGCAGAAAAAAATAAGGAAAAAATAGGCAAAATCATGGAAAGTACAAAGTCATGAAAAAGACAGACAAAAACATGGAAGAAATGAGGAAAATAATATAAGAACAAAATGTCAAAGTTAATAAACAACTAGAAATCATAAAACAGCAATTAGAAATAAAAAAGATAAACAAGATTTCAGGAATGGACAGGGCAATGGAAGGTTTTAGGAGCAAATTTGAAACAATGGAAGACAGGATCAGCTAAATTGAAGACAAATCCTTGGATACCACTTTGTTTGAGAAAAATCAGAGAAAACAACAAAGAAAAATGAAGAAAACCTGATAACGATGTGGAATACAATCCAAAGCAAAAATTTGCATCTGATCAGAGTTCCAGAACAGGAGGAGAAAACAGAAAACACAAAGACGATCAGCGAAATCTTGCTGAGAGAAAATTTCCCTAATAATGATGAAAGATGAAAATCCAACTATCCAAGAAGCTGAACCAACCCCATATAGGATAGACACCAAAAGAAAAACACCAAGACATATCATAATCACTCTCACTAAAACTAAAGACAAAGAAAGAATCCCAAAAGCAGCTGGAGAAAAACAAAAAGTCACATTCAAAGGGGAAAAAATAAGACTAAGCCTGATTACTCTGCAGATACCATGCAGGCAAGAAGGCAATGGGACGACATATATAAAATTTTGAAAGATAAAAACTGCCAATGCAGAATAATACATCCTACAAAACTCTTGTTCAGATATGATGGCAACATTAGGACATTTCCAGATAAACAGAAATTAAAATACTACATAAAAACTAAACCAACCTTACAAGAATTATTAAAGGGAGTCCTCTGGTTAGAGAATCAACCCTGACAGCTCAGTAATGAAGTCACTCCTGAGGCTCACCCTTCAGCTAAAGATTAGACAAGCCAACAAAATAAAATGAGACTAAATTGACACACCATCCTAGGGGTAGGGACAAGAAAGCGGGAGGGTGCAGGAAAGATGGTAATGGGGAGGCCCAGGTCAAGAAGAGGAGAGTGTTAACACGTCATGGGGTTGCCAAACAGTGTTACAATACATGCATTAATTGTTTAATGAGAAACTAGCTTGCTCTGTAAACTTTCAACTAAATTAAAATAAAAAAAAAAGAATTACAGGACAAGATAAATCCCCAGATTCCAATTGTTTTGATATCTCTGTGTAGAAACCCTAGAATTTGAACCTCTTGTTGCAGTTTCTCCCCCCTAGTCCCTCTCTCTCATGTAGAACTGGTGCTCCTATTACTCCCTCAAAGTAATCTCCATCACTACCACCATTATCATCTCTTTTTCAATGTCACCACAGAGATAAACGTATTCTGAGACACCCAAACTTTGTTGCCCTCCTGGAGAGATAAGCTATTACCAAAGCTTTTCTACCTTGGAATGTGTTGTAATAGAGTTAAGAATGCAACATGTGCACAAGAAAGAGAGATAAAATTAGAAATACATACAAGAAATAGTCTGGAAGAGCTTTAACTCACCAAGTGTCTATGTTAGTATGGAACTGGAGAATGTTAACTGATGCAAGGATTCCCATGGAGATGGGAAGTGGGGGTGGTGCCTTGAGTGCTTGACGACATTTTTTCATGCCTAGAACCCAAAGAGTAATTAACATCACTGGCTTGGATGCCAGATTACCTGAATTTGAAGCTCCAATTCATGGTGGACTTACGTGTAATAGAGCTAAACATTGCCCAGTCCTACATCATTCTCACAATCTTTGGTATGTTTGAGTCCATTGTTACAGCCACATGTCACCCCATCTCATGAAGTGTTTCTCTCATTTTTTGCTGACCCTGGATTTTACCAAACATGATGTTCTTATCTAGCAATTCATCTTTCCTGATGATGTGTCCAAAGTAAGCATGACCAAATCCTGTCATCCTTCCTCTCTTCTAAGGAGCAATCCAGCTCTTCCTTATATTTTACGTGCTGACAATTATTTTAATTACATGGAAATATAGTGCTTATGCTAGAAATTTCAGACCTGTTCTCTGGGCAGTGAACGCAGTTCTCCTAAAATATTTAAGTAGGCAGCCAACGCTCCCTGCAGAGAAAGACATACATTAAGAGCAGCAATAAATGCGTTCTTTCTAAGAAAATTAGACAGTCTATTATTTAATATGTATCATGGAGTAGTAAATGTCTTGCATCTTTCTGGTCCTGATTCCACAGTCTCAGAGATTCCCAGATGGTTGAAGTGAGCATTTGCCAACTGGTCCCAGGAATCCTTCTTGTCCCAGTCTTTTAATTCTTTCTCCCCAGAACTTCAAAGTTATATAGTTATTTGAAGATAGACTTCAAATGAAAAGGTCTGACTTTTTCAATCATTTAATTAGCTGATTCTTCCTTCCAGAAATGAAATTGTTGTTTGTTTTAATAATAATTTTAGGAACAAATAATGATGTTAGAATCCGTAGTTATTCTTTACTTCCTACACTACTGTTAAGAATATGTGAATAAGGCCTATTTTATTTTTCAACTGTTAAAAATAAAATAATTCAGAACCACCAATTACAACTTCCATGCTTAGCAAAGAATATTTCCAGTCCAATATTAGAAAATACTATTAGATGTTAAGGATTCTATAAGGGAAATTTTAAGGGCAATGGAAATATTCTAGATCTTGATTATGGTGGTGGTTGTATAACTACACATTTATCAAAACTCATTGAATTATAGATTTAAAAATGGTAAATTTTATTTTATGTAAATAATTCCAAGATATAGTTGAATTCATGGAACAGTAGACTTTAAATATGGTCATTTGGTTGAATATAAATTATAACCCAATAAAGCTAACATAAATATATCAAATCACCCTACACAAAGAAATTACGGATTCTAGAGTGCGGAGCATTAAAAGGAGAGAGTGGAAAGGTCAACCTAGGAAAAAAGAGAAAGAGCAGGCATAAATATATGGCTACTATCCTGTCCCACAAAAATGGCGACCGCCACATAGGAATGGTCTCCAAGAGCAGGCGCTGCTGCTCCACAATACAGAGGTAATGTCAGCAACAGGTGAGAGGAATTTAACCCACAATAATTAGGATGCCAGTGGCATAAATGATAATGTGTTTCTATTTTGTTCCATTTCTATAATTCTAGTACTTTTGTCCGCATATAAAAGATTTATATTGCTTTTAGAATTAATGCAACATTATTCCTGCTGGCAGTAATTTTGTTTCACTTTCAGTTGTGAGGAATATTGTCTTCAGATGAGTACTGAAAAATAGTTGCTGAGATTTGGTGCAAACCTTTTGCACAAAAGAACTGCCTTTTCTAGTACTGGAGTACCTCAATTAAGAGGAAGGAGCAAGCTACAAATAGAATCCTGATGATTTACTATGTGCAAATGTGAAATATTTGCTTGTAAATGAATTTTATAATGGGATTTATTATCACAACTCCTTTGTTTGGCTATTTGCCCCCAAAGATATCAGATGACAGCTGGTCTATCAGAGAGGTTGACAGTGCACCATAAACTCCTTACTTTCTCTACAATGTCTGGCCTACACTCAAGATTTGATGTTTAGTGTTTCTCCTTTTTAAGGACAATGTAATCCTTAAGATCTTAATTTCAATGATTGTAAATTCTTGTAGCAAAATAAAATAGAAAAAGTGAAAAAAATAAAGCAAATGAGAAAAGATAATATGCATTTTGGGAAATTTTGGGGAAAAAATACACAATGACCTTTCTCTATGTCACATTTGTGTGGCTTTCTCTTAATACCGTTAAACCCAATTCAAAGAGAATTTGCAAAGATTATATACTACAAAATTGAATTAAAACAGCTTATTATAATGGACCACCACCTTTGTTTCAGTTTGTTCTACTGTAGTGGCTTGCGTGTTGCTGTGATGCTGGAAGCTATGCCACAGGTATTTCAAATACCAGCAGAGTCACCCATAGTGGGCAGGTTTCAGTACACCTTCCAGACTAGGAAGAAAAGCTTGGTGATATACTGCAAACTAGCCAATAAAAAATTTGTGGAGTACAAAAGAATATCATCCTATACGTGCTGAAAGATAAGCCTCCAATATAGTAAGGCACTACACAGTGGCCACAATAATGGACTCGAATGCATCCATAATCAGGCGGATGGCTCAGTACTGGGCAAGGTTTCACACTGTTATACATAAGATTGCCATGACTTGGAGCCAACTTGACAGTAACTAACAACAAAAACATTTTAATGGTAATAGAATATTATAAATATATGACATTTTTCTCATTGATTAATGTTTTTAATATACTTAAATTATCAGAATAAATATTGATTGGCAGTCTAAGGAAGGTTTAGTGAAGTTTGGTTTGATGTAGGCCTTTCAGATTTACCTTCAATCAGATTAACATAGGCCCATGACTTCTAGAACAAGGTCAAGTCTGAAGAGAGCACCTGGAGTGGTTCCAGCTGAAATGGTGGGAGCTCCGTAATAGGCATGATCTGGGATTTTTCTGATTAATGTAGTCCAAAAGTGACTCCCCCCCACCCCCAACCACGACAAGCTACGTACACTGCAAATCACAGCGTTGCATGGAAAATCTGTGCTGTGATTTTCTCCAGGGAGTTATCTGGCCTTACATTCCAGACAGCTGTTTAAAACCTGCCCCTAATTCCCAAGGCTGAGATTTCCAATAAGGCAATCCTTATCCGCATGTGGTTATTGATTATAACTCAATATAATCACAAGATAGAAAACAAAAACCAAACACATTGCCGTCGAGTCGACTCCAACTCATAGTGACCTTGTAGGACAGAGCAGAACTGCCCCATAGTGTTTCCAAGGAGCTGCTGCTGGATTCAAACTGCTGACGTTCTGCTTAACAGCTGAGTTCTTAACCACTGCAACACTAGGGTTCCAAAATCACAATACAACTCTCTCTTCAGACTGATGAGGTTATAGCTGGGTTATGTTGGCTGTGCCTCCTTATGGATTTGGTTTGGGGTCGTCAGCCCCTTCCCTCCCACCGCAATGCTCTGGGTCACAGCTCCATATGTAGGTGTGTTAAAAATCCTCCAGTTACTTCTCGAGCTTCCTCAGTCCTTTCTACCAACATGCTCTGCACTTGGAAAGCTGGTGTACCAAAAGTCCACTGAGTCCAAGCCTTAACATCCTTTCCTTAAAAAATGAATTTAAAGTAAATTTATTAACTTCCAAGCTCATCATGGTACTCACAGTTTGTCAATCTGTGGTGACTTTTGTGTTGCTGTGATGCTGGAATCTATGACACAGGTATTTTAATACTAGCAGAATCGCCCAAGGTGGACAAATTTCAGCTAAGCTTCCAGACTAAGACAGACTAGGAAGAAAGACCTGGAGATCTAGTTCTGAAAAGAATTATCCAGTGAAAACCGTATGAATAGCAGCAGAACGTTGATATAGTGCCAGAAGATGAGCCCCTCAGGTTGGAAGGCACACAAAATATAACTATGTAAGTGCTGCCTCCTCAAAGTAGAGACTACTTTAATGACATGGGTGGAGTCAAGCTTTCGGACCTAAATCTGCTGATGTGGCATGACTCAAGATGAGAAGAAAGAGCAGTAAACATCCATTAATAATCGGAACATGGAATATAGGATGTATGAATCTAGGAAATTTGGAAATCATTGAAAATAAAATGGAACGGATAAACATTGATATCCTAGGCTTTAGTGAGTTGAAATGGACTGGTATTGGCACTTTTGAATTGGGCAATCATATACTATGCCAAGAATGACAAATTAAAGAGGAAAGGTGTTGCATTCATTGCCAAAGAGAACACTTCAAGATCGATCCTGAAATACAACAGTCAGTGATTGGATAATATCCAGACACCTACCAGGGAGATCAGTTAATATGACCATTATTCAAATTTAACCACCAACCACTAATGACACAAATGAGGAAATTGAAGACGTTTACCAACTTCTCCAGTCTGAAATGGATCAAACGGGAAATCAAGATGCATTGATTATTACTGGTGATTGGAATGTGAAAGTTGGAAACAAAGAAGAATCTATATAATGTAATTGAAAAATATACCCTTCGTAATAGAAATGACGCCAGATATCATATGATAGAGTTTTGCAAGACCACAGACTTATTCATAGCAAATACCTTTTTTCAACAACATAAATGCTGATTTTACACACGGACCTCACCAGATGGAAAGCACAGGGATCAAACTGACAATATCTGTGGAAAAAGACAATAGAAAAGCTTGATATTATCAGTCATTACAAGACCTGGGGCCAACTGTGAAACAATCAGTTGCTCCTTTGCAAGTTCAAATTGAAGCTGAAGAAAATTAAAACAAGTCCACAGGATCCAAAGTATGGCCTTGAGTATATTCCACCTGAATCTTGAGACCACTTCAAAAATGGATTTGATGCACTGAACACTAAAGACAGAAGATCAGATGTGATGTAGGATGATAATAAAGAGATCATACATGAAGAAAGCAAAAGGTCATTAAGAGACAGGAAAGAAAGAAAAGACTAAAATGAATGTCAGAAGAGACTCTGAAACTTGCTCTTGAACACAGAGTGGCTAAAGGGAACAGAAAAATTGATGAAGTAAAAGGGCTAAAATAGAAGATTTCAAAGGGCAGCTCAAGAAGACAAAATAAAGTATTACAATGAAATGCAAAAACAGCTGGAATTAGAAACCAATGGGAAGAATAGGCTTGGTACTTTTCAAGCTGAAAGAAGTGAAGAAAAAATTGAAGCCTCGAGTTGCAATTTTAAGAATTCTTTGGGAAAAATATTGAATGATGCAAGAATCATCAAAAGAAGATGGAAGGAATACACAGAGTCACTGTATCAAAAAGAATTCTTTGACATTCAACCATTTCAGGAGATAGCATATAATCAAGAACTGATGGTATTGAAGGAAGAATTCTAAGCTGTCCTGAAGTCACTGGAGAAAAAAAGGCTCCAGGAATCCACTGAATACCAATCTAGATGTTTCAACAAATGAATGCAGCACTGGAGATGCTCACTCGTTTATGCCAAGAAATTTGGAAGACAACTACCTTGCCAACTGACTAGAAAGTCCATATTTGTGCGCATTCCAAAGAAAGGTGATCAAACAGATATGGAAATTATCTAACAATATCACTAATATCGCAGAAAATAAAATTTTACTGAAGATAACTCAAAAACAGTTGCAATACTACATCGACAGGGAACTGCCAAAAAATCACTGCTGATTCAGAAAAGGATGTGAAACAAGGGATATCATTGTTGATGTTAGATGGATCTTGACTGCAATTAGAGAATACCAGAAAGATGTTTACCTGTGTGTTATTGACTATACAAAGGCATTTAAATGTGTGGATCTTTTTTTTTTTTTAATTGTTGTAGTTTAAATGAAGTTTACATTTCAAGTTAGTCTCCCATACAAAATTTTATACATACATTGTTATGAGACCCTAACTGCTCATCTCATTCTGCTACAGCACACTCCTCCTTTCCCTCCTTGATTCACCATGTCCAATCAACCAGCTCCTAACCCTCTCTGCCTTCTCATCTCACCTCTGGACAGAATCTGCCCCTTTTGTCTCTTGTATCTACTTGAGCTAAGAGGCACACTCCTTAGGAGTATCACTTTAAGTCCCAAAGTCCAGTCCAATCCCTGTCTGAAGAGTTGGCCTCGGAAATTCTTTTAGTTCTGAGCTGATAGAGAATCCAGAGGCCATGCTTTCCAGGGTTCCTCCAGTCTCACTCAGACCGTTAAGTGTGGTCTTCTTACTAGAATTTGAGTTCTGCAGCCCTTCTTTCTGCTGCTCCATCAGGGACTGTCTGTTGTGTTTCCTGTTAGGGTGGTCATTGGTGGTAGCCAGGCACCATCTAGTTCTTCTAGTCTCAGGCTGATAAAGTCTCTGGTATATGTGGCCTTTTCTGTCTCTTGGGCTAATACTCTCCTTGTGTCTTTGGTGTTCTTCATTATCCTTTATTCCAGGTGGTTGGGACCAACTGATGCATCTTAGATGGCCGCTTGCTAGCTTTAAGACCTCAGATGCCACTCACCAAAGTAGGATTCAGAACATTTTCTTAATAAGCTTTGTTATGCCAATTGACCTAGATGTCCCCAGAAAGCATGGTCTCCAGACCCCTATCCCTGCTACTCTGTATCGTAAAGTATTTGATTATATTTAGGAAACTTCTTAGTTTCAGTTTAGTCCAGTTGTACTGACTTTACCTGTAGTGTGTGCCATCCTTCCTTTCGCCTAAAATGATTCTTATCTAGTATCTAGTTAGTAAATAGCCCTCACTCTCCCTCCCCACCCTGGTAACAATCAAAGAATGTTTTCTTCTGTGTTTAAAACTTTTCTGGAGTTCTTATAATAGTGGTCTTATACAGTATTTGTCCTTCTATGACTGACTAAATTCCCTCAGTGTAATAAGTTCCAGCTTTCTCCATATTATACGATGTTTCACAGCCTCATCATTGCTCTTTATCATTGCATAGTATCCTGTGGATATACCACAATTTGTTTATCCATTCGTCTGTTGATGGGCACCTAGGTTGTTTCCATCTTTTAGCTATTGTGAACAGTACTGCAATGAACATGGATGTGCATATATCTATTCCTGTGACGGCTCTTATTTCTCTGGGATATATTCCAAGGGGCGGGATAGCTGGATCGTATGGTGCTTCTATTTCTTGCTACTTAAAAAAGTGCCAAATCGATTTCCAAAGTCTTTGTACCATTTTATATTCCCACCAACAGTGTATAAGTGTCCCAGTCTCTCCACAACCTCTCCAGCATTTATTATTTTGTGGTTTTTGGATTAAGGCTAGCCTTGTTGGGGTGAGATGATATCTCATTGTTGTTTTGACCTGCATTTCTCTAATGGCTAATGATCGTGAGCATTTCTTCAGGTGTCTGTTAGCCGCCTGAATATCTTCTTTGGTGAAATGCCTGTTCATATCCTTTGCCCATATTTTAATTCGGTTATTTGTCTTTTTGTTGTCGAGGTTTTGCAGTATCTTGTAGAATTTAGAGATTAGATGCTGATCGGATGTATGAGAGCCAAAATTTTTTTCCCAGTCTGTAGGTTGTCTTTTGACTCTTTTGGTGAAGTCTTTTGATGAGCATAAGTGTTTCATTTTAAGGAGCTCCCATTTACCTAATCTGTCTTCTGGTGCTTGTGCATTGTTACTTATGGTTCCTATTATGTTTATGCCATGTATTAGGGCTCCTAGGGTTGTCCCTATTTTTTCTTCCATGATCTTTATCATTTTCGATTTTATATTTAAGTCTTTGATCCATTTTGAGTTAGTTTTTGTGCATGGTGTGAGGTATGGGTCTTGTTTCAGTTTTTTGCAGATGGATATCCAATTATGCCAGCACCATTTGTTAAAGAGGATGTCTTTTCCCCAGTTAACAGATTATGGGCCTTTGTCAAAAATCAACTGCTCAAAGGTGGATGAGCTTATATCTGGATTCTCAACTCTGTTCCATTGGTCTATGTATCTGTTGTTGTACCAATACAAGGCTGTTTTGACTACTGTGGTGGTATAATAGGTTCTAAAATAAGGTAGTGTAAGGCCTCCCACTTGTTCTTCTCCTTGAGTAGTGCTTTATTTTTTCGGGGCCTCTTCCCTTTCCATATGAAGTGGGTGATTTTTTTCTCCATCTCATTAAAAAATATCGCTGGAATTTGCATCGGGATTGTATTGCATCTGCAGATTGCTTTGGGCAGAATTGACATTTTCACTATGTTGAGTCTACCTATCCATGAACAAGGTATGTTTTTCCACTTATGCAGGTCTCTTTTAGTCTCTTACAGTAGTGTCTTGTAGTTTTCTGGGTATAGATCTTTTACTTCTCTGGTTAGATTTATTCTTAAGTATATCATCTTCTTGGGGGCTATTGTAAATGGTATTTATTTGGTAATTTGCCCTTTGAGGTTCTCTTTGTTGGTGTAAAGGAATCCAGCTGATTTTTGTATGTTTCTCTTGCATCCTGAAACTTTACTGAAATCTTCTATTAGTTCCAGTAGTTTTCTTGTGGATTCCTTAGGGTTTTCTGTGTTTAAGATTATATTATCTGCAAATAGAGATTCTTTGACTTCTTCCCTATCAATTTGGATGCCCTTTACTGTTTTTTCTAGCCTAATTGCTCTGGCTAGGACCTCCAGCATAATGTTGAATAAGAGTGGTGATAAAGGGCATCCTTGTCTGGTTCCCGTTCTCAAGGCGAATGCTTTCAAAGCCTCTCCATTTAGGATGAGTTTGGCTGTTGGCTTTGTATAAATGTATTTAATTATATTGAGGAATTTCCCTTCTATTCCTATTTTGTTGAGAGTTTTTATCATGAATGAGTGTTGGTCTTTGTCGGATGTCTTTTCTGCATTGATTGACAACATCATGTGGTTTTTGTCTTTCATTTTATTTATGGGACGGATTACATTGATTGTTTTCCAATGTTGAACCATCACTGCATACCTGGTATAAATCACAATTGATCATGGTGAATTATTCTTTTGAATGTTACTGAATTTTATTGGCTAGAATTTTGTTGAGGACTTTTGCGTTAATGTTCTTGACTGAAATTGCTCTGTAATTTTCTTTTTTCGTGGTGCCTTTACCTGGTTTTGGTATCAGGGTTATGTTTGCTTCACAGAATGAGTTTGGGACTATTCCATCATTTTCTATGCTCTGTAATACCTTTAGTAGAAGTGGTGTTATCTCTTCTCTGAAAGTTTGGTAGAATTCTCCAGTGAAGCTATCAGGGACAGTGCTTTTTTGGGGGGAGTTTTTTAGTAAACTTTTCAATCTCTTCTTTTGTTATAGGTTTATTTAGTTGTTCTGCCTCTGTTTGTGTTAATTTAGGTAGGTAGTGAGTATATAGAAATTTGTCCATTTCCTCTAGGTTTTCAAATTTGGTAGACTGCAATTTTTCATAGTAATCTGTTATGATTCTTTTAACCCAGTTGGGTCTTTTGTGATATCACCCATCTCATTTCTTATATGGGTTATCTGCTCCCTATCCTGTTTTTCTTTTTTCAGTTTGGCCAATGGTTTATCAATTTTGTTGATCTTTTCAAAGAATCAGCTTTTGGACTTGTTAACTCTATGAATTTTTTTTCTATTCTCAATTTCATTTAATTCTGCTCTAATTCTTATTATTTCCGTCCTTCTGGCCCCTGAGGGCTCTTTTTGCTGCTCCCTTGCTACTTGTTCCAGTTGTAGGGTTAATGTTTTGATTGTGGCCCTTTCTTCTTTTTGAATGTGTGCATTTATTGCTATAAACTGACCTCTGAGCACTGCTTTTGCTGTGTCCCAAAGGTTCTGTTAGGATGTGTTTTCATTCTCGTTTGATACTATGAATGTCTTTATTCCATCCCTTAATTTCTTCTATAGCCCAGTAGTTTTTGAGCAAGGTGTTGTTTAGTTTCCATGTGTTTGATGTTTTTTCCTTGCATTTTGTATTGTTGACTTCCACTTTTTTGGCTTTATGGTCAGAAAAGATGCTTTGTAATATTTCAATGTTTTGGATTCTGTTAAGGCTCCTTTATGGCCTAATATGTGGTCTATTCTGGAGAATGTTCCATATGTTTTGGAAATGAAAGTATACTTGGCTGCTATTGGGTGCAGTGTTCGGTATATGTCTATGAGATCAGTTGATTGATTGCAGCATTTAGCTCTTCTGTGTCTTTATTGAGCTTCTTTCTGGATGTTCTGTCCTTCACTGAAAGGGATGTGGTGAAGTCTCCTACTGCTACTTTGGAGCTGTCTAGCTCTCTTTTCAGTGCTGTTAGAGTTTGTTTTATGTATTTTGGAGCCCTGTCGTTGGGTGTGTAAATATTTATCATATTTACGTCCTCCTGGTGTCTTGAACTTTTGATCATTATATAGTGCCCTTCCTTATCCTCTGTGATGGATTTTACTTTAAAGTCTATTTTGACAGAGATTACTATTGCCACTCCTGCTCTTTTTTGAGTGTTGTTTGCTTCATATTTTTTTTCCATCCTTTGAGTTTTAGCCAGTTTCAGTCTTTAAGTCTAAAGTGCATCTCTTGTAGACAGCATATAGACAGATCATGATTTTTTATCAGATCTGCTACTCTCTGTCTCTTTATTGGTGCATTAATTCCTTTTACATCAGTGTAATTATTGATAGGTATGAGTTTAGTCCTGTCATCCTGATGTCTCTGTTTGTGTGTTGTTCACAGTTTCTTTGTTCCCCTTAATTTTCTGTGCTGAGTCGTTTTTCTTTACGTATTTTTTTTCATCTTTTTGATTGTTGTTGATTTTGTGTTTGCTGAATATTTATATTTTTCTACTTTTTAATTTTGATTTGTAGAATTGTTGGATTCCTGTGTTTACTTAAATATGTACCCCTATTTTTCTAAGTTTATACCAGTCTTTCATTACTTTATATAGCCTTGACTTCCCCTCCATATGAAAAATCTATGTCTGCATCTTTTAAATCCCTCTTTTTTGTTTTAGTGTTGCCCTTTTTTTGCATATTGATATCTCTGTTTCCCTATTTTCAATGTTTTAGGTATGATGTACTTTCGAGTTCCCTATCTGAGTCAGTATCTGGTTGCTCTGTCCTGTGTTCTAGTCTTGCGTTGTTATCTGATGTTATTGATTATCTAACCGAAGGACTCCTTTAGTATTTCTGGTAATCTTGGTTTGGTTTTTTCAAATTCCCTATACTTCTGTTTATCTGAAATGCCCTAATTTCACCATCATATTTGAGTGACAGTTTTGCTGGATGTATAATTCTTGGCTGGCAGTTGTTTTCTTTCTTGCCTGCATGGTTTCTGCTGAGTAGTCTGAGCTTATTCTAATTGAATCTCCTTTGTAGATAACTTTTCTTTTACCCCTTGCCACCCTTAAAATTCTATCTTTATCTTTGGTTTTGGTAAGTTTGATTATAATATGTCTTGTGACTTTCTTTTGTGATCTACCTTAGGTGGGGTTCGATGCGTATCTTGGGCAGATATGTTCTAATCTTTCATGATAGCAGAAAAGTTTTTTGTCAACAAGTTCAACAATTCTCTCTGTATTTTTTGTTATCCCCCCCGTTCTGGTACTCCAATCACTCATAGGTTATTTCTCTTGATAGAGTCCCACATATCTCTTAGAGTTTCTTCATTCTTTTTAATTAAAAGACTCGGGGGCACCACTTATTCTTGGCCACCTGTAGTAGGTGACTAGGTGACGTAGGTGGAGCCACCAGTCCTCAAGCTCCTGGTGCAGACCCTTAAAGGTGCCTGCTTAAATGGCAGGTCTGCATCACAGGTCACACATCTGCTACTTCATAGCTGAAACACTTGAAGTTAGACTTCAGGTGTATACCCTGTTGTATTGTGGTAGTGAGGGCTTATGCTGTTGAGATGGGTCCACACAAGTCTATACAGGGGTGGAAGGTACTCAAAGTCTGCGGACACTTTCTGCCTGTGCCTAGGAAAGAAGCTGTGCCAACTCTGAGTTCCTGGCTTAGGGGAGCCAGTAGCTTATTTTTTCCCTCTCCAGGGCCAGGAGAATGGGTCAGGGCACCTTTTGGGATCTACTTCAGGCCCAGAGGACTCAGAGACTTCAGAAGGCAGAACCAATGAAGAGCGGGGAGGGAGGAGGTAAAAGGGAGGAGGTTTCTTCCAAATGTTTTTTTTTTTTTTTTTTTTTTAATCCCGGAGAAAGGCCACACACATGTACTTATCTTTAGCCACTTGGGAGCTGCTTTTCACTGGTTCGGAGTGTCCAAGCAGAGTCTCTGCTGCTGGATCTCTCTCGATGTGGAAACTACCTCCAGAGCACGCTCATGGAGCTGTTTGGCAGCTTCTCTTGGCACCAGGAGCCCTTCCGGGGTGAAGAGCTGCAGTACCACTGCCACAGTCCTGGCTTCTTCAGAACCGTCTCCCTCATCCCCTGCCGCTCAGTCCAATTTCTCAACTTTGCTTTGTTCAGGTGCTCTTAGATTTTCATAAACAATCAAATCACTTGCTTTTCCAGGTCTTAGTTGTAAGAGGGATATAGGAAGCTATTTGACTACTCCACCATCTTGGCCTCGCCTCTGACTGTGTGGATCTTAACAAATTACGGGTAATATAGCAAAGAATGGGAATTACAAAACACTTAATTGTGCTCATGCACAACCTGTACATAGAACACGAGACAGTTGCTCGAATAGAATAAGAGGATAGTATGTGGTTTCAAATCAGGAAAGTGGTGCGTCAGGATTATATCTGTTCACCATTCTTATTCTATATGCTGAGCAAATAATCTAAGAAGCTTGACTATATGAAGAAGATCTTGGCATCAGCATTGATGGAAGTCTCATTAACAATTTGGGATATGCAGATGAAACAATCTTGCTTTCTGAAAGCCAAGAGGACTTGAAGCACTTACTGATGAAGATCAAAGAGTACAGCCTTCAGTACAGTTTATGCTCGAATGTAAAGAAAACAAAAATCCTCAAAAGTGGACCAGGAAGTAAAATCAAGATAAATGGAGAAAAGAGTGAAATAGTCAAGGATTTCATTTTGTTTAGATCCAAAATCAATACCCGTAGAAACAACAGTCAGGAAAGCAAATGACATATTGCAATGGGCAAATCTGTTGAAAAAGACCTTTTTAAAGTGTTGAAAAGCAAAGAAGTCACTTTGAAGACAAAGGTGCACCTGACCCAAGTGGTGATATCTTCAGTTGCCTCACATGCATGCAAAAGCTGAAGTATCAATAAGAGAGACCAAAGAATTGTTCCCTTTGAATTATAGTGTTGGTGACGAATATTGAATACACCATGAACTGCCAGAAGAACTAACAAGTCTGTCTTGGAAGAATCACATCCAGAGTGCTCCTTGGAAGTGAGTATGGTGAGACTTCACCTCATGTACTTTGCACATGTTATCAAGAGGGATCATTTCCTGTATAAAGACATCATGCTTGATAATGCAGAGAGTCAGTAAAGAAGAGAGAGACCCTCGAGGAGATGGACTGACACAGTGGCTGCAACAATGACCTCAAACACAGCAATGATTGTGAGGATGTCCAAGGAACAGGCGTTGTTTCATTCTTTTATACATAGGGACATTATGAGTTTGAACCTACTCAAGGGCATCTAACAACAACAATTAATTGGAGTCTAGTTGAATAAATACTTGAATAGATAAAAGTGTCTTTTTTTTTTAATCTGTATGGAAATTTTGTGGTATGTTTTTCCTATGAGGGTAGTGGTGAGTCATTGCTCACCAAAGCAAAATTACAAAATACTAAAGGGAGCCTTCTTGATAGAAAATCAGTAACATCAGATAACAACCGTAGACTACAACACAGGACACAGTAATTAGATATCAACCCAGATATAGAAGTCACAAAAATAAATCCAATATAATACACTGAAAATAGGGAAACAGAAGTCAATATGTAAAAAATGATAACATTAAAACCAAAAAGAGGGAGTTAAAAATGTAAACAGGGGTTTTTTATATGGAGGGGAAGTCAAGGCAATATAAACAAATAACAGACTGGTATAAACTTAGAAAAACAGGGGTAAACATTAAGGTAACAATAAAGGAAACTCACAATCCTAAAAGTCAAAATAAAAAAGTAGAAAAACATAAAGACTCTGCAAACGAACAATCAAGAACAATGAAAAAGATGACAAGAAAATACATAGAGAAAAATTACTCAGCACAGAAAATTAAGTGGAACAAAGAAACTATGAATAGCACACAAAACAAACTTACAAGAATTATTAAAGGGAGTTCTTCGATCTGAGGACAAACAACTTCAGCTCACAGGGAGAATCTAAGACACAGGATTGTACCAGCCAGATACCAATCTAGGAAATGAACTCTCGAGGACTATCCAAAACCAAAAGAAATAGAACAGGGAATCAGAGCAGTTAATCAGTAAATGACAACAACATCAAAACAATAAAAGAAGAAATAAACGGCATAGGTATAGAACCTTCTAATGGA
>NW_004444083.1:6094880-6150239 GCF_000243295.1 Trichechus manatus latirostris
AAGGGCATCCAAATTGGTAATGAAGAAGTTAAACTGTCCCTGTTTGTGGATGATATGATACTATACATAGAAAACCTGAAAAACCCTAGGAGGAGAAAACTACTGGAAACAAAAACAAGATTCAACAGGTTAGCAGGACACAAGCCTGTGGGTGGCCATTTAAAATACTCCATTGGTCTTAAACCTTCGGGAGCAAGGGAGAAGGAAGAAAACAAGACACAATGGAAAGATTAGTCCAAAGGACTAATAGGAAGAACTACAACGGCCTCCACCAGACTGAGTCCAGTACAACTTGATGGTGCCCGGCTACCACCACTGACTGCTCTGACCAAGATCACAACAGAGGATTCTGGACAGAGCTGGAAAAGGATGTAGAACATAACTCTAACTCACAAAAAAAGACCATACTTACTGGCCTGACAGAGACTAGAGAAATCCCAAGAGTGTGGCCTCCAATTACCCTTTTAGCTCAGTGGTGAAGTCACTCCAGAGGTTCACAGTTCAGCCGGGGACTGGACACCCCCATAAAACAAAATGGGACTAATGAGGTGCAGCAGTCCAGGGACAAGGACTAGAAGGCAGAAGGGGACAGGAAAGCTGGTGATAGGGAACCCAAGGTTGAGTAAGGACAATGCTGACATGTAGTGGGGTTGTTAACCATTGTCATAGGGCAACATTTGTAGTAACTGCTAAATGAGAAACTATTTTGTTCTGTAAGCCTTCATCTTAAGTGAGAATAGCAGCAAAATTGGAAGAGTGTAGTCAATATCACTGAACTGTTCATGTAGAAGTTTTTGAAACGGTGTATCTTTGGCTATGTGTATTTTCAACAAAAAAAAAGTTTGAGAAGTTCGAGAGTTGACATGTTGTGGGGTTGTTAACCAATGTCATAAAACAATATGTGCACTACTGTTTCATGAGAAACTATTTATTCTGTAAGCCTTCACCTGAAGTACAATAAAAAAAAAAAGTATACAGAGTACTTTTGAAATCATAATGACATAAAACTTCCCAAATACCATGGAAAAGAAGATATCTCTCCAAAAACTCAATAAACTCCATACAGAATAGACACCAAAAGAAATTCACCAGACATTCCAGAACCAAAAACAATAATGAAGTTTGAGAGCAGCTTCAGAAAAGCAAAATATCACCTACAAAGCGGCCTGAATAAGACTAAGCATTGATTTCTCATCAGAAACAATGCAGGCAAGAATGTATTGGTGTGACATATACATAGCCCTAAAAGAAAAGAACTGCCAGCAAAGAATCATATATCCTGCAAAATTGCCTTTCAAAAATGAAGGTGAATTTAAGACATTCTAGACAAGCAGAATGAAAACACATCACACCAAAACCTTTGGGACACAGCAAAGGTAGTCCTCAGAGGACAATTTATAGCAATAGATGCTCATATCAAAATGACACAGGATCCATATCCAGCACAATACATAAAAACGAACTCAAAATTGATCACAGAGTTTAAAGTAAAAGACAAGCAGAATCTGTGGAATTTGTTACCACCAGACCAGTCCTACAACAAATATTGAATGAAGTCATCCACTGGAAAGAAAAACAATGACAACAGACAACAACCGGAGATAAAGAAACTTGACAGTTAAAAAACTAAAATAAACCTACAAAACTGATAAAAGGAAACCAGAGAGATAAAGACGTAAACTGTGACAGCTATCAAACAAAAGACAAATGAATGATATAATTATAGAACTTCCATATGGAGAGCAAGTCAAGTCAATCTCAAGATATAACAGACTGCTTTAAATTTAGGATGACAAATGTAAACTTCAGGGTAAGCACAAAGAAAAGTAATAAATTTACTCACCAAAATAAAGAAGAACAGAGTCAATTAGACTCAGTAAACATAAGATAACAATAACAAATAAAAGTAAAAGAAAATCCATATAGAAAAAAACTCAATACAGAAAGTAAAGCAGAATAAAGAAACTCTTAACATCACATACACACACACACACAAAGTTTATCATAATGGCAGCAGTAATTACATACTTATCAATAAAATATCTAGAAATAAACCTAACCAGGGATATAAAATACTTATACAATTAAAAGTAAAAAACACTGCTATAAGACTCTAAAAGTGACCTAAATAAATGGAAAAACATTCCATGCTCATTGCTCATGGATTGGAAGACTTAATATTGAGAAAATGTCAACACTATCCAAAATGATCTGTAGATACAATGCAATCTCGATCCAGATTCTAACAATGTTCTTTACTGAAATGTAAAAACATATCACCAACTCCATGTGGAAAGGAAAGAGGTCCCGAATAGCCAAAGCAATATTGAAGAAGAACAAAGTAGGAGACCTCACACTTCCAGATCTCAAACAGACTCTTAAGTCACAATAATGAAAACAACCTGATACTGGTTCAGTTTCAGACACATAAACCAATAACACAGAATGGAAAACCCTGAAATAAAGCAATCCATCTATGCGAAGCTGATTTTCACCAAGGGGTTAAAGTCTATGCAATGTGGAAGAAACAGAATCTGTAAAAAATGGTGCATGTAAAACTGAATATCCATCTCCAGAAAAATGACACAGGATCCATATCCAGCACCATACACAAAAACGAACTCAAAATTGATCACAGAGTTAAAAGTAAAAGCCAAAACTGTAGAGTTCCTGGAACATAATATAAGGACAAAAGAATGAGAGTTAATTTTTTTTCAGTAGTAGAATATCAAATACAACTATAAATGCACAAGCAACAGAAGACCAGTTACATAACTGGGACCTCCTAAAAACTAAATACTTAAGCTCATCAGAACACTTTATCAAAATAGTAAAAAGGTAACCACAGTTTGGGAAAATATCATTGGGAATGATATATCTGATAAGAGTCTTATCTCTAAATTATATAGAAAATGTCAACAACTCAACAACAAAAAGTAAAACAATCGAATTAAAAATGGTAAAGAACATGTACAGACTCTTCACCAAAGCGGACTTTCAAGCTGCCAACAATCATAGGAAAAGAGGCTCGTGATCATTAGTCATTAGAGAGTTGCAAATGAAAACTACAATTGATACCACTTCACTGTGCAAAAATAATACTGACAAAAAAATAATAAATAATAAAAAAAAACAGAAAACAACAAGTGCTGACCTGAGAAGGAATTGGGAAGACTGGAACACTTATCCACTGATGGTGAAATTTTAAATGGTACAAATACTGTGGAGAAAGGTATGATGTTACTTCAAAAAGCTAGAAATAAAAATATCTTATGATCCAGCAATCTCACTCCTAAGTATATACTCTAGAGACCTAACAGCAGTGTCATAAATAGACATATGCACACCTATGTTCATTAAGCATTATTCACAATAGCTTAAAAATGTAAACAACCTAAGTGACCATCAACAGATGAATGGGTAAATAAAATGCTGTATATACATACAATGGAATATTAGCCAGCTATTAAGATTAATGATAAGTCTGAAACATCAGATGGATGAATCTGAAGGACTTTATGCTGAGTGAATTAATTCAAGGACAAAGCACAAATATACCACTTTTATAAAAAGACAAAAATAAGTATACACAGAGTAATCAGTGTTCTTTGGTTGTTACCGGGGTTCGGAAAGATGTTTGTTGCTGTTGTTGTTAGGTGCTATCCGGTCTGTTCCGACTCATAGAGACACTATGTACAATAGAAGGAAACACTGCCCAGTTCTGTGTCATCCTCACAATCATTGTTATGCTTGAGCCCATTGTTGCAGCCATTGTGTCAATCCATCTCGTTGAGGGTCTTCCTTTTTTTCGCTGACCTAAATTACGAAAGGTGATACCCTTCCCCAGGGGCTGATGTCTTCTGATAACATGTCCAAATTATGTGAGACAAAGCCCCACCATCCTTCCTTCTAAGGCGCATTCTGGCTGTATTTCTTGCAAGACAGATTTGTTCATTCTTTTCATTCAGTATTCTTCACCACCACCATAATTCAAAGGCATCAATTCTTCTTCAGTCTTCCTTATTCATTGTCCAGCTTTCATATGCACACAAGGTGATTGAAAACACCATGGCTTGGGGCAGGAGCATTTTAGGCCTTAAAGGGACATCTTTGCTTTTGAAAACCTCAAAAGATCTTTTGCAGCAGATCTGCACAATGCAGTGTGTCATTTGATTTCATGACAGCTGCTTCTATGGGGGTGGATTGTGGATACAAGTAAAATGAAATCCTTGACAACTTCAATATTTTCTCCATTTACCATGATGTTGCTTATTGGTCCAGTTGTCAGGATGTTCATTTTATGTTGAAGTGTAATCCATACTGAATGCTGTGGCCTTTGATCTTCATCAGTAAGTACTTCAAGTCCTCTTTACTTTTAGCAAGCAAAGTTGTGTCATCTGTGTATTGCAGGCTGTTAATGAGTTTTCCTTCCATTGTGAGGTTGTGTTCTTCTTCATATAGTCCAACTTCTTGGATTATTTGTTCAACATACAGACTGAATAAGTATGGTGAAAGGAAACAACCCTGACACACACCCTGCCTGACTTTAAACCACACAGTATCCTCTTGCTCTGTTCTAATAACTGCCTTTTGGTCTAAGTACAATTTTCTCATGAGCACAAGTGTTCCAAAATTCCAATTCTTTGCAATATTACCCATAATTTATTATGATCCACACAGTCCAATGTCTTTGCATAGTCAGTGAAACACATGTAAACATCTTTCTGGTATTCTCCGCTTTCAGCCAGGAGCCATCTGACATCAGCAATGATATCCCTTATTCCATGTTCTTTTGTGAGTCTGGCTTGAATTTCTAGCAGTTCCCTGTCAATGTACTGTTAAACAGCTGTTGAATGATCTTCAGCAAAATTTTACTTGTGTCAGATATTAATGATATTGTACAATAATTTCCACATTCTGACTTCTGGGCAACATGACGCTATAGAAAGAAGCACCACGCCATCCCTCCACAGCAAAGACCTGAAAAACTAAGTCAAACAGAGACAAATGTCAATCCTGAAACCCTAAGCATCAAATAAAAAGAAAAAGAACTCAGCCAAGCACTGAATGGAATAAGAAACTGACCAAGAACAGATAGTGAAGAGAGATATGTGCAGAGATCCCCTATCAGCTAACACAGCATGGCTTTGCCATCTTGGACTCCTGTCAGAGATCTGCGAACAGAGGTATGAGAAAGCAGCTTCATGGGGCTCCCGACAGGAGATAAAAGAACCGGTAACCAGCAATATACACTTTCCCACCCCCACCCTTCTTCACACTTACTTGGACTCTTCTGCTTCCTGTAGCCACAGTCTCTGTACTGGGAGGACCAGCTTGAGCTCTGTGCTGTTTGGATTCCACCCACCTACACCGGCTGTCTCCCTGAGTGTCATTCATTTGTTGCTGGTGTTGTTTTTTTCCACTTCTTTTGGTTTCTTCCATATTCTCACCAACTCCCCCTTCTTTCTCCAAACACCTGGATCCCTGTACCATCTTTGTTTCTTCCTGGGGGCGAGGTGCTGCTCAACTGTGGAGCTGCCTCTAGCTCATGCCACCTCACTGGTGGGATCCTCAGGGCTTCCTTTTGTTTGTCTATTTTGATTTGTTTGTTTGTTTATTTTCTTTTTGTTTTCTTGACTTCAGAAACACTTCTAGCTAGGCTATGCTGCATGGCTTGGGAGTTAGATTCTCAGTCTGTGTAGACATGCAGTGGCATCCTTGGGGCATTACATTTTTCTTTTTTTTGTTTTGTTTTTTTTAATGTTTGTTTTTTTCTTTTGTTTTCTTTTCTCTCTTTTTCCCTTTTTGTCTTTCTTTTTTTGTCAATTTCTCATCTCTCTATACTTACCTGCTCTTCCTCTCTCTTGAATATCTGGCATTGTGTGACACCTCTACACCTTCTAGCCAAACTAGAAGCAACTTCCCCAGTCTTCGCAGCCACACCAGTTACATCCCTGGGGTTTTTCTTTTCTTTTTCTAATTTTTATCTATTTATTTTTTAATGTTTATTTTTGTTTTGCACTTTTTCTTTTTTTCTCTTAGTTTTTCTCCATTTCTTGGTCTCTCATCTCTCCACTCCAAAGTCAAGCCTCCTTAGCACTCTTTTTTGTTTGTTTTTGACTCCTGTTTTTACCTCCTCTTTCCCATACTAATTTGAGCTCCACACATTACAATCTTCCCCCTCATTCCTGCTTACCTGCACCAAGCAATGAAACTCAGAACCCCAAGCAGCACAGGCACAGCCTACCAGACCCTGAGCTGTACTGAATCCCTGCCCGCCCTGTCAGCCCTAGTGTGTTCCACAAAAAATCCATCCCCGCTACTACACTTCAGCCAGACCTGCCCTGCTGCACCATAGCTGAGCAACTGACTCTGCCATTTGGACAAGGAGGTGAAAACTATCGTGTCCACAGACAAGCAATGAACAAAGAAAGCACTGCCTGCCGTCTCAGACGTAATCAAATAAAACACAAAAAGCAGGATGAAACAAACAAATCTATAATCCATAAATGAGGAAAATAACTACTGAACATCCCAAAGACAGCAGACAATATCAAAACATACAAAAAACAGAACATGATGGTTCCAGTAGGCATTGAAAGTAAAACACCAGATGACTTTCCAGTAGAAGAAAAGGCACTAGAACTACCTGATAGGGAATTTGAATCTCTAATATTGAGAGCTATCCAAGAGTTGAAGCACAAAGCAGACAAAAATAAGGAAAAAAACAGACAAATTCATGGAAAAGGAAGACAAATTCATGGAAAGTGCAGACAAAAAATGGAAGAATTCAGGAAAATAATACAGGGGAAAAAATGCCAAAATAAATTCACAGTTAGAAATCATACAAAAAGAATCAGAAATCCAAAAGGCAACATTTCAGAAATGGACAATGTCACAGAAGTTCTTAGGAGCAGGTTTGAAACATTGGAAGACAGGATTAGTAAAATTGAAGACAAACACTTGGATACAGCTCCGTTTGAGGAAAAATCAGAATAAAGAATGAAGAAACATGAATAAACACTGAGAATTATGTGGGATGCCATCAGAAGCCAAAATTCACTAGTGACTGGAGTCCCAGAACAGGAGGAGAAAACAGAAAACACCAAGAGGATCACTGAAGAAATGCTGACAGAAAACTTTCCCAATATCATGAAAGATGATAGGCTAACCATCCAAGAAGCTCAACTAAACCTATATAGGATAGACCCCCTCAAAAAATCTCCAAGGCATATCATAATCACTCTCCCTACAACCAAAGACAAAGAAAGAATTCTGAGAGCAGCTCAAGAAAAATGAAGAGTCACATAGAGAGGAGAAACAATAAGACTAAGCTTGGATTATTTGGCAGAAACCACGCAGGCAAGAAGACAATGGGATGACATACATGAATCCTTGAAAGAAAAAAAAACATTGTCAACCAAGAATACTATATCCTACAAAACTCTCATTCAAATATAATGGTGAAAGTAGGACATTTTTAGATAAACAGAAATTAAGGGACTACGTAAAAATCAAACCAAATTTACAAAAATATTTAAAGAGAGACATTTTGTCTGAAAACAAACAACATCAGACCACAAGCTGAACTGAGGATGCAGGATGGTACCAGCCAGATACAAACCTAGGAAATGAACTCTCAAGGACTATTTAAAACCAAAAGAATTACAACAGGGGACCAGAGAGGTTAATCTATAAATGACCACAATATTAGAAAAATAAAAGAAAGAAAAAACAGTGTAGGTAAGGAACCTTCTAATGGAGAGGAATGAAAAGTGATACCAAGTAATAATAGACTGGCTAAAACCTAGGAAGATAAGGGTAAATTTCAAGGTAACCACAAAGGAAATTAACAAACCTACTCTTCAAAATAACGAAGAAAAACATAAAGTCTCTGTAAAAACAAACTCTACAAAAACAAAAGAAATTCAGCACAAGAGAGCAAAAGGAACAAAGAAAACGTCAGCACCACACACACACACACACACACATACACTACAAAATGACAGCAATAAACTTATACCTAGCAATAATCACACTGAACATATATGGACTAAATGCACCCATAAAGAGACAGAGAATGACAGAAAGAATAAAAAAAGGATCCATCAAAACACTGTCTACAAGACACATACCTTAGAAACAAAGGTGTAAATTTATTAAAAATTAAAGGATGGAAAAAAAGATATCAACCAAACAGCTACCAAAAAAGAACAGGAGTTACAATACTAATGTCAGATAAAATAGACTTTAAAACAAAATCCACCATAAAAGACAAAGAAGGACACTATATAGTGATTAAAGGGATGATCCATCATGAACACATAACCATAATAAACATCTATACACACAATGACAAGGTTCCAAAATACATAAAATAATCTATAACAGCACTTAAAAGAGAAATTGACAGTTTCACAATAATAGAAGGAGATTTCAACACACTACTCTCGGTAAAGGACAGAACTTCTAGAAAAAAACTCAGCAAAGATACAGAATGCCTAAAGGGCACAGTCAGCCAGCTTGACCTCATAGACATTTAGAACACTACATACAACAGCTGCAAAGTACACAGTCTTTTCCAATGCACATGGAACATTCCCCAGAATAAACCACATCTTAGGCCACAGAACAACCCTCTACAAAATCCAAAGCATTGAGATAATACAAAGTATCTCCTCTGACCACAACACCATCAAGGTAGAAATTAACAACAGGAAGAACAAGGAAAAAAAAATTAGTTACATGGAGTCTGAATAATACCCTGCTTAGAAACTACTGGGTAATAGAAGAAACCAGAGATGGAATAAAAAAATTCCTAGAATCAAACAAGAATGAAAACCCATCATACCAAAACCACTGGAACACAGCAAAGGCAGTCCTCAGAGGACAATTTATAGCAATAGGTACACATGCCAATAAAGAAGAAAGGGATAAAATCAAAACATTAACTACAGAACTCAAACAAATAGAAAGAGAACAGCAAAAAACAGCCACAGTCACAAGAAGAAAGTGAATAATAATGATCAGAGCAGAAATAAATGAAACAGAGAATAGAAAAACAATAGAAAGAATCAACAAAACCAAAAGTTGTTTCTTTGAAAGGATCAACAATACCGAAAACCACTGACCGAACTGACAAAAGAAAAACAAGAGAAGACGCAAATAACCCAAATAAGAAATTAAATGGGGGACATTACAACAGACCCAACTGAAGTAAAAAGGCTCATAACAGAGTATCATGAAAAACTATAATCCAACAAATTTGAAAACCTAGAGGAAATGGATAAATTACTAGAAACACACTATCTACCCAAACTACCACAAAGTGAGGTTGAAAATCGAACAGACCCATAACAAGAGAAGAGATTGAAAAGGTAATATAAAAGCTCCCAAAAAATAAAAATAAAAATGAAAGAAAAAACAGCCCTGGCCCAGATGACATCACTGGAGAATTCTACCAAACATTCAGAGAAGAGCTTATACCAGTACTACTCAAACTATTTCAGAACATAGAAAAGGAAGGGATACTTCTGAATTCATTTTATGAAGCCAGCATAACCCTGATACCAAAACCAGGCAAAGATGCCACAAAAAAAAAAAAAACAAAATTACAGACAAATATCTCTTATGAATATAAATTCAAAATTTCTCCCCAGTATTCTAGCCACTAAAATTCAGCATTATATCAAAAAAATAATACACCATGACTAAGTGGGATTCATGTCAGCTATGCAAGGATGGTTCAACATTAGAAAATCAATCAACATAATCCACCACATAAATAAAAACAAAGAAAAGAATCACATGATCATCTTAAATGATGCAGAAAAGGCATTCGAGACAGTCCAAGAACTATTCCTGATAAAAACTCTCAATAAAATAGGCACAGAAGTGAAATTTCTCAACATAATAAAGGGTATTTATTCCAAACCAAGGGCCAACATCATTCTTAATGAAGAGAGGCTGAAAACATTCCCCTTGAGAACAGGAACAATACAAGGATTCCCTTTATCACCACTCCTATTGAACACTGTCCCGGAAGTTGTAGCTAGACCAATAAGATAAGAAAAAGAAATAAAGGGCATCCAAATTGGTAATAAAAAGGTTAAACAGTCCCTATCTGCGGATGATATGATGCTATGCATAGAAAACCAAAAAGAATCCACTAGGAAACTACTGGAACTAATAGAAAGTTTCAGCAGAATAGCAGGATACAAGACAAACATATAAAAATCAGTTGGATTCCTAGACGCCAATAAAGAGAACAATGAAAAGGAAATCAGTAAAACAATACCATTGATAATAGCCCCCCAAAAATAAAATATTTAAGAACAAATCTAAGCAGGGATGTAAAACATGTACAAATATTAAGAAAAAGAAAAAGAAAAACTGCCAAACACTACTGCCAGAAACCCAAAGAGATCTACATAAATGGAAAAATATACCATGCTCTTGGATAGGTAGATTCAACATTGTGAAAATGACAACTGTACCCAAAGCAATTGACAAATACAATGCAATCCTGACCCAAATACGAACGATATTATTTAAAGAGATGCAAAAGCTATCATTAACTTTATATGGAAAGGGAAGAAGCACCGGATAACTAAAGCACTATTGAAGAAGAATAAAGTTGGAGGACTCACACTACCTGACCTCAGAACCTACTATACAGCGACGGTAGTCAAAACAGACAGGTACTGGCATAACAACCAACACATTTGACCAATGGAACAGAATTGAGAACCCACATGTAAAATCACCTGCCTAAGTTCACTTGATCTTCAACAAGGGCCCAAAGTCCATCAAATGGAGAACAGAGGGTCTTATTAACAAATGGTGCTGGCAAAAGTGGATGCTCATCTGCAAAACAATAAAACAGGTCCCATACCTCACACCATATACAAAAACTAATTCAAAATGGATCAAAGACCTAAATATAAAGCCAAAAACTGTAAAGTTCATAGAAGAAAAAATAGGATCAATGCTAGAGGCCCTAATACACGGCATTAACAGGATAAAACCATAACCAATAACACACAAACTCCAGAAGATAAGCTAGATAACTGGGATCTTCTAAAAATTAAACACTTAGGCCAATCAAAAGACTTCACCAAAATAGTAAAAAAAGAATCTACAGACTGGGAATAAAGTCAGAAAAGTCCAATCTTTAAAATCTACAAGAAAATCCAACACCTCTACAACAAAGGGAAACAATCCAATTAAAAAATGGGCAAAGGAAATGAACAGATACTTCACCAAAGAATACACTCAAGGGGCCAACACACACATGAGGAAATGCAAATCAAAACCACAATGAGATACCATCTCACCCCGGCATTACTGGCAAAAACAAAAACACTGGAAATAAAAAATTTAGGAGAGGCTGCTGGGAGATAGGAAGTCTCATGCACTGCTGGTAGGAATGCAAAAGGATACCACCATATTGGAAAATGATATGGCACTTCCTTAGAAAGATAGAAATAGCAATACCATATGATCTAGGAATCTCGCTCCTATAAATATATCCTAGAGTAATAAGAGCTGGCACACGAACAGACATACTCATACCCATGTTCATTGCAGCATTGTTCACAATAGCAAAAAGATGGAAACAACCTAGATGCCCATCAACAGATGAATGGATGAACAAACTGTGGTGCATACACACAATGGATTCTTACACAACGATAAAGAACAATGATGAATATTTGAAGCATCTCATAACATGGATGAAACAGGAGGACATTATGCTCAGTGAAATAAGTTAATCACAGAAGGAAAACTATTGTCTGAGACCACTAGTGTAAAAACTTATGAAAAAGTTTACACACAAAAAGAAACAATCTTTGATGGTTACAAGGGATGGGAGGGTGGGGAGGATACTAAATAGACAATAGATAAATGGTAGCTTTGGTGAAGGAGAAGACATTACACAATACTGGATAAGCCAGCACAACTTGTCCAAGGCAAGGTCATGGAATCAACATAGACACATCCAAACTCCCTGAGGGACTGAATTGATGGGCAGAGGGGTGTGGGGACCATGGTCTCAGGGAACATCTTGCTCAGTTGGTATAACATAGTTCATAAAGAAAATGTTCCATATTCTACTTTGGTAGGTAGTATCTGGGGTCGTAAAAGCCTGTGAGCAGCCATCTAAGATACTCCACTGATCTCTCCCCTTGGGACATCAGTGAGTGAGAATGAAGAAAACAAGATACAAGGGAAAGATTAGTCCAAAGGACTAATGGACCAAAACTACCATGGCCTCCACCAGACTGAGTTCAGTACAACTAAATGGTCAACAGATGGTCCTGGACAGAGCTGGAGGAAAATGTAGAACAAAATTCTAGCTTATAAAAAAAGATCAGACTTACGGGTGTGACAGAGACTAGAGAAACCCCAAGAGTAAGGCACCCGACACACTTTTAAGCTCAGTAATGGAGTCACTACCGAGATTCACCCTTCAGCTAAAGATTAGTCTAATGGGGAACAACAGCCTTGGGTCAAAGACTAGAAGGCAGGAGGGGACAGGAAAGCTGGTAATAAGGAACCCAAATTTGTGAGAGTCTTGACATGTTGTGGGGTTGTTAACCAATGTTATAAAACAGTATGTGTACTAATTGTTTAATGAGAAAGTGTTTGTTCTGTAAACCTTCATCTGAAGTACAATAAAAAAAAATTGAAAAAAATAAAACAACAATCCTCAAAACTAGACGAATAAGGAACATCACAATAAATGGAGAAAATATTGATGTTGTTAAAAAAAAAAAAAAGGTACGAATATGTGTCTCTTCAAGTTGACTGGCTAGGTAACTGTCTTCCAAATTTCTTGGCATAGATGAGTGAGCAACTTTACTGCTGAATCCATTTGTTGAAACATCTCAGTTGGTATTGTGCCAATTCCTGGAGCCTTATTTTTTGACAATGCCTTCAGTGCCGCTTGACTTCTTCCTGTAGTACCATTGGTTCTTGATCATATGCTACTTATGGAAATCTTTGAATGTTGACCAATTCTTTTTGATACAGTGACTCTATGTATTCTTTCCACATTCTTTTGATGCTTCCTGAGTCGTTCAATATTTTTCCCATAGAATCCTTCAATATTGCAACTCAAGGCTCGAAATTTTTCTTCATTTTTTTCAGCTTGAGAAATACAGAGCGTGTTGTTCCCTTGTGGGTTTCTATCTCCGTGGGGAAACACTCTCTAGATAGTAGACACTCGTTAATTTTGAATGCGGGTGAAGTGTGCACAACTTAACCTAGGTAAATGATGACAATAAGTAATACATCAGATTAAGAGGACCTATTGGTAAATGCTATAACGTATACAGTTCAGCAACAACAGCTGTTAACAGCCAAAAAAAAAAAAAAGTGTTCATGAAGGTAGCTATATGTACATAGATGTGTTTAGTATGGTATACTTGTGTATATACATATGCATATGCATGTGTATCTGTAGGCATAGTTATATATATTTTTGTGTGTGCTGCACATATATTCATATATATATATAATAAAGCCCATAGGGGGCACAGTCATGGATATCTCCAAGATATAAATAACCAAACACCTTGCAGGACTGGTTTACCATATTTGAAGGGTTAGGTCAATAGTATTGGGGGACAATTCAGTCAATTGGCAAAACATAGTCTATAAAGTTTATGTTTTACATTCTAGTATGGTGAATTGCATCAAGTATCTTAAAAGCTTGCGAGTGGCCATCTAAAATACAAGTATTGGTCTCTTTTCATGTGGAAAAAAAAGAGAAAGAAGGAAGCCAAAGTCTCAAAGCAGAAACTAGTGTACAGGACTAATTGCCTACACAAACCATGGCCTCATCTAACCAGAGACAAGAACTACCACTACTGACCATTGTGACCAAAGACACAATAGATGTTCCCAAATAGATGAGTATAAAAAAACAAACAAACAAACAAAAAACCAGACTTACTGGAATGTTAGAGAGTAGAGAAACTCCTGAGACTATTGCTCTCAAGACCAAAACAGAAAACAAAACAAAATAAAACCTGATGCATTGGGTCAATTCCAACTCATAGAGACCCTACAGGACAGAATAGAACTACCCCATAGGACTGCCAAGAAGTGGTTTGTGGATTCGAACAGCTAATCTTATGGTGAGCAGCCAAGTGTTTAACCACTGCACGACCTTTAAACTTTGAACTCGTACTGTGAGCTTGAAATTGGCCATGATGGGTATATTTCTACTATGGAAATCAATAGATGTTAAAATTTAGGGCTTTTTTTTTTTTCTTGTATTGAGTGGGTTGATAAACATATAACATGGAAATAAGATCAAACGTATGAAATTTGCTGGGGACTTAAATCTGTCAATCTCTTAATTTTACAGATGTGAAACTTGCACCTCAGAGAGCTTAAGTGACTTGTCAGGAAAAATGTTGTTGGAATTAAGAATTGAATTCTGTTGACTAGAGTTTCTGTCACACTCTGCTTTATGTAGCAAACGCTAACAATTATAAGATCAGGGTTTTGCAAACAAGCATCCGCCCAAATGAAAAAAATAACAAAATGAAACAAAACATTTGCCTTAGAGTTGATTCAGACTCATGACAACCCTAAAGTTTCAGAGTAGAACTGTGCTCCTTAGGATTTTCAATGGCTGTGATCTTTTGGAAGTAGATCGCCAGGTCCTTCTTCTGAGACATCATCAATCTTTCAGTTAGTAGACGAACACTTAACCGTTTGTGCCACCCAGGGACTCCGAGCATCCATCCACATGGTATTATTTTAGTGGCACCAAGTATTTGCTGTTACCAAAAAACCCATTGCCACTTGGTTGATCCCAACTCACAGTGACCTTTCAGGAAAGAGTACAACTGACCTTCAGGGTTTCCAAGGCTATAATCTTTATGGAAGCCAACTGCCATATCTTACTTCTGCAGTACAACTGGTAGGTTCAAAAGCCAACTTTTCAGTTAGCAGCCAAGCACTTAACCACTGAACGACCAAGGCCCCTTATTTTTGGTTAAGAAGGTAAAGTTATGTAATAACTATGGCACATCCAGACAATAGAGTACTATACACCCACTAAAAAGAATGAGAAAGATTTTTATGTACTGAGATGGAAAGATATGCAGTGGTTATTGGTAAGAAAAACAAGCAAGCTATAGGACAGTGTATGTAAAATGCTAGATTTGTTTTCAAAGGAAAGGTAAGAATATACACGATTGTTTTTGCAAAAAGCAGGAGCTGGGGTGGGGCAGTGTTTAACGCACTTGGCTAGTAACCAGAGATAGGCGGTTCAAACCCAATAGCCGATCTGTGGGAGAGCGATATGGCAGTCTAAAGATTTAAAGCCTTGGAAACCCTATTGAAAAGTTCGAGTCTGTCCCATAGGGTCACTATGATTGAAGTCGACTCCATGGCAATGGGCTTGTTTTTTTGTTTATTTGTTGTTATTTTCAAAAAGAAAGAAAAGAAACATGGGAAAGAAGAACAAGAAGTTAATAAAGGTGTCTCCCTAACAGATTAAGAGGGAAACAGAGCAGGAAAGTTTTAAGACCTCTGTCTGTGAGAAAGAAACAATGGCCTTGACCCTTGATAGATCATTACAAACCACAGTATTCTCTACAAACATAAACAATTTCACAGAATTTCAGCTTGAGATGACATGACACCCTAACTGTGATGAGATCAGGCACAAATAAGACCACTCTGTAATCATCTATAAACATAAGACAAAAACAACGACATTCTGCAACCACTAGGAGTCCCTGATTGATGCAAAACATGAAGTGCTCACCTACTAACTGAAAGGTTAGTGGTTCAAATCCCACCAGAGATGCCTTGGAAGAAAGCCCAGGTGATCTACTTCCAGAACATCAGAGGTTTTGAAAATCCTATGGAGCACAGCACTACTCTGTAACATATGGGGTAGCCATGAGTTGGAGCCAGAATTGGTGATTATTATGCAAAAACAAAAGTAACAAAATATCCTGGCTAACATGATTAACTACTGTTTTTCTACTATGACAACTCTACCTCCACTTTGTTTCTCCTGGCCCCTAAAGAAAAATATAAAGATTCTCATCACTGAATACCCTTAACTGATTTGTTGTTGTTGGTAGGTGCCATCAAGTCAGTTTAGACTCATAGCAAACTATGTACAACAGAATGCAACACTGCGGAGTCCTGTGCCATTCTCACGATCATTGTTATGCTTGAGACCATTGTTGCAACCACTCGGTCAATCCATCTCATTGAGGGTGTTACACTTTTTCCCTGACTCTCTAGTTTACCAAGCATGATGTCCTTTTCCAGGGACTGATCCCTCCTGATAACATACACAAAGTATGTGAGACAAAGTCTCGCCATCCTTGCTGCTAAGGAACATTCTGGTTATACTTCTTCCCAGACAGATTTGTTAGTTCTTTTAGCAATCCATGGTATATTTAATATTCTTCACCAACGCCGTAATTCAAAGGCATCAATTCTTCTTCAGTATTCCTCATTCATTGTCCAACTTTCACATGCCTATGAAGAGACTGATAACATTACAGCTTTGTCAGGGACACCTTAGTTCTGAAAGTGACATCTTTGCTTCTTAACACTTCAAAGAGATCTTTTGTAGCAGACTTGCACAATGCAATACGTCCTTTGATTTATGACTGCTGTTTTCATGGATGTTGATTGTGGATCTAAGAAAAATGAAATTCTTGACAATTGCAAGCCTTTCTCTGTTTATCATGATGTTGCTTATTGTAGCAGTTGTCAGGATTTTTGTTTTCTTTATATTGAGGTGTAATTCATATGGAAGGCTGTAGTCTTTGATCTTTATCGGTAACTGGTTCAAGTCTGCTTCGGCAAGCAAGGTTGTGTCATCTCCATAAGGCAGGTGGCTAATGAGTCTTCCTGCAATCATGATGCCACATATATTCCAAATTCTCAGAACATTTGCTCAGCATACATGTAACTTACAGCATTTAATTTTGGCCCATGGCCAAATCTGAACATGCCAAAGTATAAAATGATAGTTCTGACACATACTGAAAATAGGGATTTCTTAGATATCTCATGCTGCTGTAACAAAAATACCACAAGAGGATGGCTTTAACAAAGAGAAATATATTCTTTTATAGTCTAGGAGGCTTGAAGTAGTCATTCAGTGTGCCAGCTCCAGGGAAAGGCTTTCTCCCTCTGTTGACTCTGGGGAAGGTCCTTGTCATCAATCTTTCCAGGTTGAGGGACTTCTTTCTCAGTCAGGGATCCCGGGTCCGAAAGTTGCACTATTCTCCTGGCTCTTCTTTCATGGTGGTATGAGATCCTCTTGTCTCTCTGATCACTTCTGTCTCTTATATCTCAAAAGTGATTGACTTAAACCTGTTGCTATGGAGTTGATTCAAGACACAACTTAATCTTGTAGATTGAGTCCTGCCTTATCAACGTAACCGCCACTAATCCCACCTCATTAACATCATAGATGTAGAATTGACAACACACAGGAAAATCACATCAGAAGACAAAATGGTGGGCAATCACAGAATGGTGAGAATCATGGACCAGCCTAGCAGAGACACATTTTTTGGGGACACAATTCAATCCATTGCAATGAATATCCAAGAATGCATAATGAAATTCGTAAAAGGAAAAGCAGGTTATTATACCAACTTGATACCATTATTATCCAATGTTATGAGTCATAAAAATGTATTTTCAATGATCATAAAAAAACTAATTGAATGCAAGACCAATTCGAAATGGGAAAATAAAGAGATGTGGAAATGGAAGTGAAGTGGTAACGGAATATTTATGTACAAAACTTGGCTGAGAGCTTGAAATCCTTCTCAGGTTAGAGATAAGTGGTCTTTTCATCAGCCAATATGAACAACCTGAAAATAAAGCTTTCACCTCCTTGCCAGATTCTCTCACCTTCATTTTTATAGCGGGGTAAGTAGCATTTTTCATTCAGCACACAGTCTCTACACATCAACTGTGTACTAGGCAAAAATGAATCTCATACAGTCCCAGCCATCAAGGACTTTGGTTCCTAGAGGGTGAATCTTAAACATCTTCTCTTTCTCAATTTTGTTCAGACATCTCTGATGCAGAAACGCTGTTGGTGCAGTTATTTGATCAATGTCTGTCTCCCATGAGTGACTTGTATCTCCAAGGTGCAGGGTCTTTGTGTACCCTTACACTATTAGTGTCCAGCACAGCATCTGACACAAGTAGACTCACCATAAATATTTGTTAAATGAATGAATATGAATTATCCTTCTTCTTAATTTCCATGTCAAAGAAGGATTTGCAATGACTTTCTTAGGTTTTTGTGGTCTTTTTGAAAGAATAAGAACATATATCTCCCAACAACTTAGGAGGCAGGTGGCACAATGGTTAAGGAGCACAATTTCCATTGAGACTCCTCAGTCTTGAATACTGGACCTACTACTTACTATACTGAGCCTTAGGTCAGTTGTTTTAATTTCTGTTTAAGTCCCTTGGTGGTACAAATGGTTAACATGATCTTCTGCCATCAGACAGATTGGAGTTTCAAGTCCACCCAGAGGTGCCTCAGAAGAAAGGTGCGAATGTCTACTTTGAGAAAAAAAAAAAAGTCAGCCGTTGAAAACACCACGAAGCATAGTTCTACTCTGACAAGCATGCGGTCATCATGAATCAGGGTCAACTCTACAGGAACAGCTTTAATGGTTTTATGGTCAGTTTCCTCATTTGTAAAAAGAGAAAGGTGATAGCAACTATGCTTGATTGTTAGGAGAATTTAATGAGATTATACATGTAAAGTGTGACCTGCACTCCTCAGTATGGTAGCCACCATGAGCCACAAGCGGCTACTAAGCGCTTGAAATTTCGCACATCCAAATTGAGATGAGCCTTAAGTAAAACACACACTGGATTTTGCATACTTAATATGAAAAAAAAAAAAAGAATTTAAACATCAGGTTAACTATCTTCTTATATTAATTACATTTTTAAATGAGAATATTTTGCATATACTGGGTCAAATATATTCTTTAAGTTAACTTCACTTGTTTGTGTGTTTGTATATACTAAGATTTTTTAAAATTTGGATATGTGCTTCAAATGTATAGCTCAAATTATACTTTTATTAGATAGAACTGGAAGAAATGGTGGCTAGCTCTGGTGGCACAGTGGTTAAAGCACTTTACTGCTAACCAAAGTTAGATGGTTCAAACCCACCAGACTCTCCATGGGATAAAGATATGGCTGACTGCTTTCATAAAGATTACAGCCTTGAAAACCCTCTGGGGCAGTTTTACTCTGTCCTAGAAAATTTGAAATTGTGTATATAGTTCAAGTGTATAGCGCACATTATACTTTTATTCCCTTCTCCAGCACCTCTTCTTTTCCTCTTCTACCTCTCACAGTTAAAACTTAAAAAATACTGGTGGAATTTGAATTGGGATTGCATTGTATCTGTAGATCTCTTTGGGTGGAACTGACATTTTCACAGTGTTGAGACCTCCTATCCATGAGCAAGGTATGTTTTTCCACTTATGCAGGTCTCTTTTGGTTTCTTGCATGTAGGTTTCATTGTATAGGTCCTTTATGTCTCTGGTTAGATTAAGTCCTAAGTATTTTATCTTCTTGGGGGCTATTGTAAATGGTATTGATTTGATGATGTCCTGTTTGAAGTTCTCTTTGTTGGTGTAAAGGAATCCAACTGATTTTTGTATGTTTGTCTTGTATCCTGAAACTTTGCTAAAATCTTCTATTAGTTCCAATAATTTCCTGGTGGATTCTTTCTGGTTTTCTGTGTATAAGATCATATCATCTGCAAACAGAGATTCTTTGACTTCTTCCCTACCAATCTGGATGCCCCTTATTTCTTTTTCTAGCCTAATTGCTCTGGCTAGGACCTCCAGCACGATGTTGACTAAGAGTGCTGATAAAGAGCATCCTTGTCTGGTTCCTGTCCTCAAGGAGAATGTTTTGAAAGTCTCTCCATTTAGGATGATGTTGACTGTTGGCTTTGTATAAATAACCTTAATTATGTTGAGGAATCTCCCTTCTATTCCTATTTTGTTGAGAGTTTTTGTCATGAATGGGTGTTGGACTTTGTCAAATGACTTTTCTGCATCAATTGATAAGATCATGTGTTTCTTGTCTTTGGTTTTATTTATGTGATGGATTAAACTGATTGTTTTTCTAATGTTGAACCATCCCTGTATACCTTATATAAATTTTACTTGATCATGATGAATTATTTTTTTTGATATGTTGCTGAATTCTATTGGCTAGAATTTTGTTGAGGATTTTTGCATCAATGTTCATGAAGGATATTGGTCTGTAATTTTCTTTTTTGTGGTGTCTTTACCTGGTTTTGGTATAAGGGTTATGCTGCCTTCATAAAATTAGTTTGGGAGTATTCCTTCCTTTTCTATGCTCTGAAATACCTTTAGTAGCAGTGGAGTTAACTCTTCTCTGAAAGTTTGGTAGAATTTTCTGGTGAAGTCATCTGGGCTAGGACTTTTTGTTGTTGTTGGTAGTTTTTTAATTACCTTTTCAATCTCATTTTTTTTATGCATTTATTTAGTTTTTCTTCCACATTTTGTGTTAGTTTAGGTAGATGGTGTGTTTCTAGAAATTTGTCCATTTCCTCTAGGTTTTCAAATTCTTAGAGTACAATTTTTCATTGTATTGTGTTATGATTCTTCTAATTTCAGTTGTTTCTGTTGTGATATCACCCATCTCATTTCTTATATGAGGTGCTTGCTTCCTCTCCTATTCTTCTTTTGTCAGTTTGGCCAATGGTTTATGAATTTCATTGATCTTTTCAAAGAATGAGCTTTTGGTCTTGTTAAGTCTTTCAATTGTTTCTCTATTCTCCATTTCAATTAATTCTGCTCTAATTCTTATTATTTCCTTTCTTCTGGTGCTCCCCAGCTTCTCTTGCTGCTCTCTTTCTACTTGTTCCAGTCGTAGGGTTAATCTTTTGATTTTGACCCTTTCTTCTTTTTGGATGTGTGCATTTATTGCTATAAACTTACCTCTGAACACTGCTTTTCTGTGTCCCAAATGTTCTGGTAGGATGTATTTTCACTGTTATTTCATTTTATGAATTTCTTTTTTCTGTCCTTTATTTCTTCTATAACCCAGTCGTTTTTGAGCAAGGTGTTGTTCAGTTTCCATGTGTTTGATTATTTTTTCATTTCTTTTTCTGTTATTGATTTCTACTTTTACGGCTTTATGGTCAGAAAAGATGCTTTGTAGTATTTTGATGCTTTGGATTTTGTTAAGGCTTGCTTTATGGCCTAATATGTGGTGTATTCTGGAGAATGTTCCAGGTGCATTGGAAAAGAAAGTATACCTGACTGCTGTTGAGTGGGGTGTTCGGTATAGGTCTATGAGATTTAGTTGGTTGATTGTACCGTTTAGATCTTCCGTGTTTTTGTTGAGCTTCTTTTTGGATGTTATTTCCTTCACCCAAAGTGATGTGTTCAAGTCTCCTACTACTATTGTAGAGCTCTCTATCTCTCTTTTCAATGCTATTAGAGTTTGTTTTATGTATTTTGGAGCCCTGTCGTTGGGAGTGAAAATATTTATTACAGTTATGTCCTCTTGGTGTTCTGACCCTTAAATCGTTATATAGTGTCCTACCTTATCCGTTGTGGTGGATTGTTCCTTAAAGTCTGTTTTGTTTGAGATTAATATTGCCGCTCCTGCTCTTTTTTGAATGTTGTTTGCTTAATATATGTTTTTCAATCCTTCGAGTTTTATTTTGTTTGTGTGTTTAAGTCTATGGTGTGTCTGTTGTAGACAGCATATAGACAGATCTTGTTTTCTTATGCAATCTGCCACTCTCTGCCACTTTATTGGTGTGTTTAGTCCATTTACATTCAGCGTGATTATTGCTAGGTACGAGTTTAGTGCTGTCATTTTGGTGTCTTTTTTTGTGTGTTGTTCATTTCTTTGTTCCACTTAATTTTCTGCACTGTCATTTTTCTGTATGTATTTTCTTTTCATAATCTTCACTGTTGTTGATTTTGTGTTTGCTGAGTCTTTATATTTTTCTTGTTTTTTATTTTGATGTGTAGGATTGTTAGTTTCCTTCGTGGTTACATTAATATTTACTCCTATTTTTCTAAGTTCAAACCAGTCTTTTATTTCTTTATATCGCCTTGTCTTCCTCTCCATATGAAAAGTTTATGTCTACATTTCTTAGTCCCTCTTTCTTGTTTTAATGTTGTAATACATATTGATATCTCTGTTTCCCTATTTTCAGTGTTTTACCTTTGATTTATTTTTGTGACTTCTATATCTGGGTTGATATCCAGTTGCTCTGTCCTGTGTTCTCGTCTTGGGTTGTTACCTGATGTTATTGATTTTCTAACCGGAAGACTCCCTTTAGTATTTCTTGTAATTTTGGTTTGGTTTCTGCAAATTCTGTAAACTTCTGTTTATCTGGAAATGCCCTAAATTCACCATCACTTTTGAGAGACAGTTTCTTAGGCTTTGTTCTCTAGAGGAGCAAAACCAGTAAAGCATATAAATATGTATATATAGAGAGATTTATATCAAGGAAACAGTTCATGCGATTGTAGAAGCTAGAATGTCCCAAGTCTGTAGATGAGGGTAGAGGCCTCTCCCAAGTCATGCAACCACAGAAGTTGTCAAGCCCAAGATCAGCAGGTTGGAGAGCAGGGCTCCCACTCACAGTCTGTGCAGATCAATGAATCACAAGCTCAGCAGATAAACTGACAGCTCAAGTCCCAAGAACTGGAGATGAGGCGACAGAGGTAGCTGCAGGATCCAGAGAGAGCAAAAAGCCACAATGTCTGCTTATATTCAGATGTGGGCCACACCCCCAAGGAGACTCCCTTTCATCTGATTGGCTACTCAGAGTATATTCAAACATGGGAGTGATTACATTAAAACACTGAGAATCATGGCTCAGCCAAGTTGACACACAATCTTAACCATCACAGTTCACCCCTTGTCAACTTGGCACATGTACACATCTCCTTAAACCATACGTAATTTCTGAATAAAGACAGAAAGTCATACTTGCGCCTAACAGGATACAACTAACATGCTTACTATTGAAAATGAACTAGCCTTGTTTACAGCTTATATTTTATAAGTGAAGGAAAGAAAAATATTTGATGCACACATACAAAGCAGAAATGCTCATAACAATTACAGTCACTGTTTCTTCAACTAGTCACGTTGACGTAACTGGTATTTAGAACTATCTTGTTCCACCACCCATTCTGTATCCCTTTGCCCTCAGCAAGCACCTCAGCTGGTCGTGGTTCTTTGCCTGCTGGGGTGACCCAAAACTTCATTCCTGAAGGGTCTGGGTCATTAGCAGTCATGTCAAAATTAGGTTGTTGTAATTTTCCATTGACTATAATCACAGGGCATGGTAGTACTAAGAGAAACTGTAAGGAATCTCCTGTATTCTGGACATACTCTTCTTTACCTCCATTATGTAATATCAGTCTGATTTCCTCTGAAATTTAATATTAATCTTCTGGATTTCTGATTGCTGTCTCTCTGTGGATTCTTGCAGCCTGTTAAATTTGTCATCATGCTCGTCTCTAAACTTCTTAAGTTCCTCTATTGTAGGGTCTGAATTTTGCCTAATTTCCTTCCTGATGTCTTGAAGAGTTCAGTATATTAATCTGTTGTATTCTGCCTCTGGCAATTCCAAGAAATTTTCTTCCTCTGGAAAATTTCTAGATTCTTTATTTTGGGATGTTGCTGAAACCATCATGGTCTGCCTCTTTACGTGATTTGATATTGACTGTTTTCTCCGAGACATCAATAAGTTATTACATATGTTTATTATATGTTTCCTTACTGTGTCCCAGCTTCTTGTTTTATTTTGTTTTTCTATGCTCAGATAGGCTGCTCGTGTGAGCTAGCCTCATAACCGATGTCCCTGAAGCGCCAATGTCCTGCCACCAGGTGGCCAGACCTGCTGCTACGTATGTGGCCCGGGAATCCGCCCACCTCTCCTGTAAGGATTCAGCTCAAGTGTCCTGGTATTTGGCCACCAGGTGTGTTGTGCAGGCTCTCACCTATAGTCCTATACAGGCATGGGTGGCTGGTGTTGGCACAGGCGTCCAGCTTCAGCACGGGGACATACACTGACCAAGGTAGGAGGCCAACAGCTGCCCCCGAGTGTCCAGGAGGAAAGCGTGCTCCTCTTCCCTAGATAGTGCATGTGGGTGAGTTTTGCAGCCTAACTGTAAGCACCCAGTACCTTTGGCAACAAAGACTTGGGTGTGCCTCTTGTTCTTTGGCCTTGTTGCAGGTGGCCAGATGGTATAGGTGAAGCCACCAGTCTTCAGGCCCCTGATGTGGGTAGGTGAAGATCTTGCTTAATGGGCACAGCAGTGTCAAATGTCCCAAACCTGCCACTTCACAGCTTAAACAGTTGAAGCTACACTTAAGGTATTTACCCTGTTGTACTGTGTGGTAAAGAGGACATACACTGTTGAAATGGGCCCACACAAATCTATACAGGGGGAAAGGCACTCAAAGTCTGTGCATCGCTTATGCCTGTGCCTAGGCAATGAAGCTCTGCCTACCCTGAATTCTTCACTTAGGAGAGCCAGCAGAATATTTTTTCCCCCATTTTTTGATTTCTTCCCTCTCCATGGTCAGGGGAATTGCTTAGGGTATGTGACAGGTCATATTTCTGGCCCAGGGGGCTCAGCAGTTGCTGAAGTCGTCCTGGACCCAGTGCAGAGCAGGAAGTGTGGAGGTAAATGGGAGAGAGTTTTTTTTCCCAAAGGAGGGTTTTTTTGATCTGTGCAGTAGGCCAGATGCAATTACTTATCTTTCACCTATTGAGGGCTGCTTCTTACTGATTCTGGGTGGCAGAGTAGACTCTCTGCCACTGGGTCTCTCCTGATGTGGTAAACACCTCCTGAGTGCCGCTGCTTGCTTGCCTCATGGTGCACTCTTAGCTGATCAGGGCTGAAGAGCTCCGGCTCTTGCTGGGTCAGTTATGGCAACTCCTTGCTGCTTCCATATCGTCTCTCCCTCCCCTGGCACTCAGTGTGATTCCTCCACTTTGCCTTTGATATTCAGGTCTCCTAGATTGTCATATATAATTGATTCTTTTTTTTTTCAGGTCATTGTTGTAAGAGGGACCACTGGAAGAGTTTGAGTACTCTGCCACCTTGGCCCAGCCTCTCTGAGTTGTATTTCTATTGCTTGCAACCCAGAGTCTTAGCCATGTGTATACTATCTACTAGAGAGATATTGGTGTCTAAGACAGAGGGAGTCACTGCCCTCATGGAGCAGACAGTCTCCTGAGAATATTGGCATTAACAATCCATTACAAGCGTGTTGGATATACCAACAAGTATATCTCACCTCATCTGAGAGATCTGAGAGACTTCTCCAAAGAAGTGGCACTTATTCTGAGACATGAAGGATGAAATGGAGTTAATTCCAGTTAAACAGATGACGTAGAGGAAACAAAATCCTTGCACATGTACAAAATCTCGTAGAAAATCCTTACTCTTTACAGTATATAAACAGCAACTTTGACTTGTCTTTTAGAACAGTTAACACCAGAAATGGAAAGTCTAGAATATACACAACAGAGAAATGAATGATCCTGTAGATTACATAGACCTGTGTGGTACGTTAGTTTCAAAATAACCGGGAATCATGTCTGAGGAGATAGTGTTCATGAATGCACAATCACAAACATTTTCCAGAGATGGGTATTCTGGGGGAACTAACAATACTATTGCAGTTTAGATGGGAGTGTTATTCTGCTGAAAGTTTGAAGTGTGAGGAGTTCTGAGGACTGTAAATTACATTTTGATCTAGAAAAGTCAGGTAAAATTCTAGGTATCAATTTTTTAAATCTATAGAATGACAAGGGTTATAACTAGATGGTCTCTAAATCCCTTCCACAAATGAAATTCTAGAGAACTGCCTTTACTCTATTTTGACAAAGATTAATTTTGACATGTTAAATTATCATTTGGATACTTACCAAATAGTACTATGCCATGTTTATATTTCACTGGGGTCTTTGTGTTAATTATTCTCCACTTGTGAGATTATGAACCATTCTACAGAACTTCATATTTAAAGAAAAATGGAACCAAATTTCATGTTTAACAACAAAGAACATAGAATATTGCTTTTAAAAATCAGGCATCACTCCCAAAGCTATTCACAGAAAAGTATCTAGATTGGGAAATCCTGTGAAATTAAATTAAATGCATGAGATATGACTATAAAATAACGTGTCTACTTTCAAAATAACAACACAGAATCAGCATGGTGTCCTAAAAGAAGTGTCCTTGGTGGATGATCCTCTTATCCTAGACATACTGCCTTGACCATACACAAAGTAGTATTGAAAACTCTTTTGGTAAAATTGCCTTTGGAGACATTGACATATTCTTTTGACTACCCTTAATGGTGATAAAATTGGTCCTTTGGATGAGTTTGGAAACAATGAAAATTCACTTATTGAATTGGTAAACGTTGTACTGTCTGTATTTTTACAATAATTAACAAATGTCACTTAGCTCTAAGGGCCAAGTCAGGTGAAAAAAGTGTGTATTCAAGCTCCAGAATTCCACCTTAATCAGAAATATGAAACAGTGCATTTGGCTCACCTGTGCTCAGACTGACTCTAGGGAAACTCCAAACAAGATTAAAAAAAATAGGTTTCAAATAATGACAGTATCATGAGAGCAAGAGAGTCGTCTGCTAGGGGCACTGCTCAAATACACACTCTTGAGGTGATGATACAGAGATAATTTTTAGTCATCTAATATACTGAATTGAATATATATAGGGATTAAAACTGGGGAATCTTCTAGTAATTCTCTGTGAATTCATTCCAAAATATTTTGGAGCCTCTCTCAAAAACCATGAACTTTGCTCTATACATAATGGGCACTCAAAAGCTAAATACAGTTGCTAATAATCAATCAGGGCAGAAGCAAATAAGGACTGGGGCCAATAGCTGACATTAAATTTTTATTACGGAGCCCTATGAAAGAACATCTGGTAATAGATGTTGGCAACACTTTAAAAATACAAGACTAGAGTAATGGGGCTTTCTGGAAATAAAACTTAATTCCTGAACAATATTTTGTAAAATTATTGGGATCTAACTAAATATATTCCATATATTAGAGACCAGAAAAGTTTCCTAAATTGTTGTTTAGAGTCACTGCTTTGAATAATCTACAAATTCTTACTAACTTTCAACCCCAAACAAAAGATCTGTAAGAATTTAAAAAATCTAGATTGTATTCTCTATGTGTTTGCTGCCATTAGTTTACAATTAAATTAATATTTTTCAATTCCCACTTTAGCTAACAATCTATTTATGCACTTGGGAGAAAAGAGACTGTCAATTTAACTCATTGTAAAAATTCCAAGAAACTCACTAATTTTCAGTTTTTATAAATAGAATAAAAATAAGTTATTTAAGCATCCTAGGTTTCCCAACTTATTTAGGAAATACTCAAAGGGCAATGGGAACCCAAAAAAGTTTTCTGAATGATTTTAAATGTGCAAAATGTTTGGGGGACAAAACTGGTAATATGCATTACAGTTGACTTTTCTCTGAATCTATGTGTGAGGAGGTAAACTAGAATGATACAACAATCACTTAAAGGGAGGAGAGAAAAGAGAATTGTTAAGATGATTGCATCTTATCATTAGCAGAGATCTCTCAACAATACTTGACAATTTACACATTTCCCCTGACCAATGTATTTAATTTCCACTGCAGCAGTAGATCTTAACCACTGCACCATCAGGGCTGCAATTTCCACTTAGCAGAATTTAAATGCCCTCAAATAGTATTCACATCAGGTCAGAAGCCATCTACATATAGTTCTCTGGACTTAACTTTTTAAATCGGACAATCATATTTTTGATTATGCCGGGAATGACAACTTGAAGAGGAATGGCATTGCGTTCATTGCCAAAAAGAATATTTCAAAATCTATCCTGAGGTACAATGCTGTCAGTGACAGGACAACATCCATTCCTATAAGGAAGAAGAGTTAATACGCATATTATTCATCTTTATGCATCAACCTCTAAGGCCAAAGATGAAGAAACTGAAGATGTTTACCAACATTTGCAGTCTGAAATTGATTGAACATGCAATCAAGATGCATTGATGATTACTAGTCATTGGAATGTGAAAGTTGGAAACAAAGAAGAAGGATCCTAGTTGGAAAATATGGCATTGGTGATAGAAACAAAGCCAGAGATTGAATGTTAGAGCTTTGCAAGACGAATGACTTCTTCACAGCAAATACATTTTGTCACCAACATAAACAGCAACTATACACATGGACCTCACCAGACAGAATACACAGGAATCAAATCAACTACATCTGTGGAAAGAGAAAATGGAAAAGCTCAGTATCGTCAGTCAGAACAAGGCCAGGGACTGACTGAAAAATAGAGCATCAATTGTTCATTTGCTAGTTCAAGTTAAAGTTGAAGAAAATTGGGACAAGTCTACAAGAACCCAATTATGACCTTGAGTGTATCGCATCTGAGTTGAGAGACCATCTCAAGAACACATTAGACACAATTAACACTAATGACCAAAGAAGAGACGAGATGTGGAATGATATAAAAGACATCATACATGACGAAAGCAAGAGGTCATTAAAAAGACAGGAAAGAAAGAAAATACTAAAATCAATGTCAAAAAAGACCCTGAAACTTGCTTTTAAATGTGGAATACCTAAAGGGAAGGGAGGAAATGATAAAGTAAAAGATCTGAACAGAAAATTACAAAAGGCAGATCGAGAAGACAAAGTAAATTATTATAATGACATGTGCAAAGACCTGGAGTAAGAAAATCAAAAGGGAAGAACATGGTCAGCATTTCTCATGCTGAAAGAACTGAAGAAAAAAATTCAACTCTTGAGTTTAATATTGAACGATTCTACGGGGAAAATATTGAATAATTCAGGAAGCATCAAAAGAAGATGGAAATGCACAGGGTCACTATACCGAAACTATTTGGTGTATGCTCAACCATTTCAGGAGGTAGCATATGATCAGGAACCAATGGTACTGAAGGAAGAGGTCCAAGCTGCACTGAAGGCACTGGTAAAAAACAAGCCTCCAGGAACTGACAGAATACCAACTGAGATGTTTCAACTAATGGATGCAGTGCTGGAAATTCTTACTTATCTATGCCAAGAAATTTAGAAGACAGCTACCTGGCCAACTAAATGGAAGTTATCTATATTTATGCTTATTCCCAAGAAAGGTGATCCAACCAAATGCGGAAATTATCAAACTATATTGTTAATACCACATGCAAGCAAAATTTTGCTGAAAATCATACAAAGGCAGCTGCAGAAGTACATCAACAGGAAACTGTTAGACATTCAAGCCAGATTCAGAAGAGGATGTGGAACCAAGGATATCACTGATGATGTCAAATGGAATCTGGCTGAAAGCAGAAAATACCTGAAAGACGTTTACCTGTGTTTTGTCGACTATGCATAGGATTTCGACTGTGTGGATCATAACAAATTATAGGTAACATTTTAAAGAATGGGAATTCTTTGCACATTACTTGTGCACATGAGGAACCTGACCGTAGACCAAGAAGCAGTTATTTGAAAAGAACAAGTGGACACTGTGTGGTTTAAAGCCAGGAAATGTAGGTGTCTACACTCAGTAAATAATCTGAGAAACTGGACTGTATGAAGAAGAATGCGACATCAGAATTGGAGGAAGATTCATTAACATCCGGCGTTATACAGATGACACAACCTTGTTTGAGGAAGGTGAAGAAGACTTGAAGCACTTGATGGAGATCGAAGACCACAGCCTTCAGTATGGATAACACCTCAAAATAAAGAAAACAAAAATCCTCACAACCAGACCAATAAGCAGCATCATGATAAATGGAGAAAAGAATGAAGTTGTCAAGGATTTAATTTTACTTGGATCCATAATCAACACCTGTGGAAGCAGCAGTCAAGAAATGAAAGGATCCATTGTGTCGGGTAAATCTGCTGCAAAATACCTCTTTAAAGTGTTAAAAAGCAAAGATATCACACTAAGACTAAGATGAACCTGACCCAAGCCATGATGTTTTTAATTGCCTCATAAGCATGTGAAAGCTGGGCAATGAATAAGGAAGACCACAGAAGAATGGATACCTTTGAATTATGGTGTTGATGAAGAATGTTGAATATACCATGGACTGCAAGAAGAACGAACAAATCTGCCTTGGAAAAAGTATACCCAGATTGCTCCTTAGAAACAAGGATGGTGAGACTTTGTCTCACATATTTTGGACATGTTATCAGGAGCAATCAGTCCCTGGAGAAGAATATCATGCTTGGTAAAGTAGAGGGTCATCAAAAAAGAAGAGATAGATTGACTCTGTATTGCAACAATGGGCTCAAGCATAACAAGGACTCTGAGGATGGTGCAGGACTGGGCAGTTTATCCTTCTGTTGTACATAGGGTCACTGTCAGTCAGAGCTGACTCAATGGCACATAAATACAATAAACTGAACATTAGTTAATAATTTTGACATGAATATTTCTCTTAAAGCAAATAGGGTAAGTACTGATAAATGAAAAAAAAAATCGTTTTCTTAAGACAAAACGAAAATGCACTTTACTTCATCTATTTTATAAAGTGACCTAACTCAAAGTTGTGACTGCAGCAGCAAATTCATTGACCCAACTCGCTGTTAAAAGATTTTGTGTATGCCACTTGAATGTGTGTCTATCCTCTACAAAGAAGATTTAATATCCCTCCATATGGAATTGATTTGGGCCAAAAAAGATTTCATGAGAGCACAATATTTATATTTCCAGGGTCAGCACAATCCCATAGAATAGATAGTGGCCCAAGAGATATGGTCCAAAATTTCTAAGAACCTGAATGAGGACTTTGGGAAATGGGACTTTTTCATTTGAGATCTCCACCATTCAATCACCACTTTACATCTAAATTCATGTATAAAAAAATTCATTTCTGGAACAAAGATTGAAGCTGAATTTGATATTTTATTTTGCAGCTTGAATATTCTTAGTTAGACATACAAGCGATCTTGCACATTTTCCCTGTTCACATGTTTTCTCTAAGTCTAACCAAGTGGCTGAGCCAACCGTGTAGGCCTATAGAAAATGCTCCCTGGCTTTGCTAAGTTTGAGTTCTGACTGGGAAAGAACAGCAAAGTCTATAAATAATCGTACACTGGGGAGGTTCAGACTGCGATTTCCAGGGGACTGAGATAAGACGGAGAAGCTTGGAGCTGGACAGTGCAGTGAGCAAGGCAGGTGGTCCATGTAGCGCGTGACACAGGTCCCTGGTGAGATAGAGTGTGTTCAGACCCCACATCTATCACTTTCTTGCAGAGAGATGTTTAGGCTAGCTGCCTTACTCCTGGAGATTCATCACTGGTTGAGTGGTACAATTCTTGCCTTCCATGTGGAAGACTCAGATTAAAATCCTGGCTAATATACCTCATCTGCAACCACTACCTGTTTGTTAGTGGAGACTTGCTTGTTGCTATGATGCTCAACGGGTTTCAGAGGAGATTCCTGTCCAAACTAGGAAGAAAGGTCTGGTTACCTACTTTCAAAAAACAGGCAATGAAAATCCTGTGGATCACAATGGTATGATTGGCAAAAAATCAGAGGGATGGCGGAGGAGCAGGCAGCTTTGCATCCCATTGTGCATAGGATTGGCAGGAGTCAGGGGCCGAATAGCAGCAGCTAATTACAAAAACAACAACCTCACTTCTCCAAGCCTCCATGTTCTTGGCTTTATAACAGGGAAGAGAACAGTAGCTTTCTCAAATGGTTATTGTGAGGATGGCTTATTAGCACATTGCTGGGCACATAGTTGTCAGCTATCACTTTATTCAGGAGGTAGGATTTAATCAAGGTTTTATGATGGGTTGAATCTGGGTAGGAAGAAAAGAAATAAGTTACAGAATGGGGAGCATCATGTGAACAAACCCAGAGGCAGAAATGAGATGCAGTGTAGAGAGTAGCTCTACTGAAATTTTCAATCTTTTTTACCAGTTTTACTCAGAAGATTACGAAACTTACATAATGAATATTTTGTGTATTTAACCAGAGGAAGAATACAGATCCCCAATCCTGTTCCCCTGGAGATTCTTACTCAGCAGGTCTACGGAGAGACCTATAGGGTGGGTATGAGTCTGAATCAACTTGACAGCAATGAGATTAGGGAGAGAAATATAGCCAGAATGTTCCTTAGAATCGAGAGTGATGAGACTTCGTCTTGCTTAATATGAACATGCCATCAGGAGGGACCAATCTGTGGAGAAGAACGTTATGTTTGGTAAAGAAGAGGGTCAGTGATCAAAAGGAAGTCCTTCGAGAAGATGGATTAACACAGTGACTGCAACAATGATTGTGAAGATGGCACAGGACCGGGTAATGCTTCATCCTGTTACATATAGGGTCACTGTGAGTAGGAATGGATCCCAGGCACCTAATAATAACAACAAGGGGAGACCCAGGAACCTGTCTATTAAAAAACACTACATGTTTTTGGTTTAAATAGGTTACGCCTAGACTACTATTCATAACACTCTAGCTGTCCTCTGAGTCTACGAAAACATTTTAACATAATTATTGGACCTTAACTTTTTTTAGTTGAAGTCACTCAAAAAGAGCTTTCACAACTACCATGGAAATCTCTACTCTAGATCTTAAACAACGTCTTTCTTGTTTTTGTTCTTGTGTTGTTGCTATTAGGTGCCCTCCAGTCAGTTCCGACTCACTGTGACATTCTGTACAACAGAAGGAAACACTGCCTGGCCCTGAGCCATCCTCACAATGATTGTTATGGTTGAGCCCATTGTTGCAGCCACTGTGTCAATCCATCTCATTGAGGGTCTTCTTCTTTTTCGCTGACCTTCTACTTTTCCAAGCATGATGTCCCTCTCCAGGGACTGCTTCCCGCTGATAACATGTCCGAAGTATGTAAGAGGAGCACTCTGGCTGTACTTCAACCAAGATAGATTTGTTCATTCTTCTGACAGTCCGTGGTATAGTCAATATTCTTTGCCTACACCAAAAGTCAAAGGCAACAGTTCCTCTTCAATCTTCCCTACTCATTGTCCAGCTTTCACATGCATATGAGGCTATTGAAAACACCATGGTGTGGGTCTGCTTAGTCTGCAATGTGACATCTTTGCGTTTTAACATTCTAAAGAGATCTTGTGCAGCAGATTTGCCCAATGAAAGGCAATGCAATACATGTAAGGAAATGACAGTAATGGTGTAACTTGGGGTAAATACCAGACTATGTATAGGCACAGACTCTCACACACAAACCAATCCGCTTACATAAAATCACCTTCAAGCTGACTGAAGTATTTTGGAAGTTTTCAGCATCTTCACAATGTCATCAAAAGCCACTTTCACTGTTTTTAAACATTTATTGTTGTGAGTGTGCAGAGAAGTTTGAACTCCTTCAAGGTACTCAAAGAATATGGAAAAGAAAAAGAAAAAAACTGATGCAGTTAGAATGATTTAATTGTTACCGTTTATAAAATAGAATTCTTTCCAGTTTGTAATTACCTCTAATTTATGACAAAGTTAAGAGACTGCTAAATTAGAGGACTTTGTCAGAATGCCAAAAAAAGTCACTAGTAAACAGAGACTTATAACCATGCTTTGCAATTCCTTGTCTATTAATTTACTGGGACATGGTTTTACTCTTTAAACGAGGTAGATAGAGAGATCCTCAATTTTACACCTTTCAGGTTTACTGAACCAGATAAGATTCTACCAATGACACAGAAACCTGAACTGTTTTACTTTTGAAAAGGTCCAATAGTAAAGGAAATTTTACCTGGAATGTATATCTTTTTCTGGGGAAGCAGTTTGTTTTCTTTTTGCAAGAAAAACTTAATTAAGTAGAAATTGTAGACTTTACTCATTTTAATGGTAACATGTATGCAGAAGCCCAAATTGCCAATGAAATTTTTTTTATCCACCTGGAAAAATCCTAATGCCATTAACTATAAATGGTTTATCATAAAGTCAGGTAGCAGGAAAGAAAATTGAAAGACAACTTCAAAATAGGAAAGCTTTGTCCTCCAAAAAAGAGCTTTTCCTTGACTTCTTTGGAAATAGCTAACTGATGAATTCTTTCACTATCAAATTAACAGCTATGCCTTATCACATCATTTCCACCCATTAGGGAGCTATCCCTAATCATATAAATGCAAATATGGATACCAGCTACCAACTGTGGGTAAGATAGTAATCTCTCATGGAACCCAGTTGCATGGGGAGGGAGATAGGCTCAAGTCTAGTTGTGTGATGCTACATTATTGGGTCGTGCTTGATTGAGTAATCACTAACTTACAGATACCTTTGTCATTATATATACATGATACGTATATGCATATATATGCATATAGATACCATAAAAACCAAACCAATTACAGCCAAGTTAATTCCAACTCATGGTGATCTCATGTGTGTCACAGAAGAACTGTGCTCCATAGGATTCTTAATGGCAGATTTTTCGGGAACAAATCACCAGACCTTTCTTCCAGGGTGCCTTTGCCTGAACTTGAACATCTGACCCTTCGATTATCAGCCCAGACTGTTAACTGTTTGTGCCACCCAGAGACTCCCATATATAGATAGACTCGCCATAAAAATTAACTTTTGCTTGGATCGGTGCACTGCTGCACACGGCTGTAGTAAACAGCCTGGGGTGTTTCATTCTCAACCACACTGCAAGGGAGCCGCCATAAAAGCAGCCACATGCAACCCACTTGTTTGTGATGAGCCCCATTTTCTTTGCTATTTTAGTTCGTAAGTAGACAATGTGAGCCAGGGCCTGCCTGCTTTTGAGGTAGTGGAGGCTGGCAGTCCCCAGATCTCTACAATTAAAGCATAAACACGCTCTGTGACAACAAAGCAGAGAATCTGTAGTTTAAATCAACTTGACTATAAAGTAAAAATGAATATTATGAAAACATTTTGAGTATACCAGTTCTAACTGGACATTTTAACTAGCATAATATGGTTGACAGTGACAAATAAATGCAGGAAATAACAATAATTGCTAGCATTTGTCTCATTTCAGTTATTTCATTTCCTCTTGTCACCACTCTGAAGGAGCTTCATATGCCTGTCACCACCCACATGGTGTCCTTTCTCCATACACCCAACTGAACCACAGCTATCACATTATAACCCTAACTCAGAGAGGTGCTCATTTTTGAAAGGGCTAAAATGTCAGTGATTTGTTTACAAGGCTTTAATAAAGCCCTTAGTGACTTGTCTGATGCTATTTTCCATTTTTTCTCCTTTGCTGCTTCATCTAGACAAAGCACTATTTGAATCTTAAGTTTCTCAATCATTAGAAAACTAAGTACACATTTTGTACTTTATTTTTCAGTGATGTTTCCTATAAACATGGGATGTTTTTAATCCTTATTGCTAAAGGAAAAATTTTCCCTCCCTCCCCCTGCATAATGATATATCTAGCTGATTATGAGTTGAAAAGTAGACAAAGGGCATTGAATATTTACAAAAAACAACACAAATGGTTAGGAAACATATGAAAATGATTAGCCCTTTCTATTATCAAAGTATTGGAAACCGGGGTGGCGTAGTGGTTAAGAGTTCAGCTGCTAACCAAAAGGTCAGCAGTCCAGATCCACCAGGCACTTCTTGGAAACCCTTTGGAGCAGTTCTACTCTGTCCTATAGGGTTGCTATCAGTCAGAATCGACTCAATGGCAATGGATTTTTTTTTTTTTTAATCAAAGTAACACCACTATGAGTATTTTTCTTCTCCTATCAATCTGGCAAGATTTATTTTAGTTCTCCATCTTGGCATGGATGTGATGAGGCAGGCTCTCTTCTGCACCACTTGTGGAAGTATCGACTTTTAGAATCACTGAGAAGGGAATTTGCCCTCATATTATAAGCGCTTCAAGAGGCAAAACATTTACCTTGGTTCAGCGATTCTCCTACTAAGAAGCTACAGCAGAACCTGCTAATTTTCCCCTTATACCCACTCTCCCTTTTATCTTTACGTAATAAAGTTCCTGGATTTCAGCTGTGCTTATGGCTGTCCAGAATAAATAGGACATATCCCAGCCACCCTCCTAGCCAGATGGGACTTACTGATTAAGATCAAGCCTATGGGATATTACTGAAAACCTGTAAATAAGAATTATTGAAATACCCAATCATAGAATTCATCCCACTTTCTAAGAGCAAATTCTCAGATCCTCAGACTCTCCCCTAAATTGCTCACCAAAGTACAAATTCTATTGCAACTTCTTTCTAACACTCTCTTATTGAAATGTACCACATGAAGTTCATTTGGACAGCAAACAAATTATTTGCTATAGTTAGTTGCTAAAACACAAGTTATTCCATTCTTGAACAGCAATTTATTTCCTTAGAGAGACTAATAAAGAAATCCCAGACTTAAAGCTGTTTATAGACTATCACAGCATCATTAACACACACACACACAAATCAAACTTTCTACAGAAGAAACGTGGAACTGATGGAATTATTGGAATGTCACCTCACTACCAAAAGTTAAGTGACATGCAATTCAAGTATCCATTTGTGGAGTCACTGCTAGAAAGAAGCCTGTGAAACCTTCAATAATTATTAGTCTGTCATGATAAAAGGTACCAGGAATTATGACTCATATAATAAAGATATCATTTCACTGATACTAGTCACACTCTCAGCCTTATAAGAAGCAATCTTCTTATGTTAATGAGAATAAAAGATTCTGATGTTAAATTGGACTTTTCAGAACTTTTTGAGCTCTTTTTAAATTTTATTCTATTTTCTTGACTTTATATAATGAGTAGTTTATAATTTTAAGCAAGTAAGCTAAAAATATGTCTTTCTACTGGGGAGTTAAACAAAAGTAGTAGATGGTAAGAAGAAACTATTGAGGCAAAAACAGTTCTCATATTCTGATTTCTTGCTCTGCTGCTGCAGGCTGAAATCTACTAGGACATCTGGTTACCTTTGTTGAATGGTTTTAACAAGTGATCAACACTTTCCTATGAGGAGAATAATTTCTAAAATTCTATTGGAGCAGAAAAACATACTAATATGCATACAATTTTGTTTAAGTAAGTAGAGGAATTAGAAGTTTCAAAATGAAACGACGGTACATGAGAACTACACGGTTTTCAAAGGAAATTTCACGTGAATCTTTTTATCCAAAGTGTTGCTCCTAACCCCAACCTCTATGTACAGTTTTTCTTTCTTATCATTTGAATTCTCAAATGTTTAGCTTCCTGAGAGAGGAACATATTTAGAGTTAACATTACCTAAATGAAAAAGAGAGAGAGAATAGCAGCAAGAACAACCACAAAAAGGAAAAGATTAGGCTTACCCTTTTGGGTGGCTTTGTCCATAAAAACCTGTGTTCCAGAGGTAAGATGAGAGCACCCAGCCTCTCAGCATATGTAACTCAGGTGAAATTACGTGATATTCAGAATCCATGGGCAAGCTTTGCCCCTCCAGTCATCAGAAATACTGGCCCATCCAGGTTTGTAGGAGGCATCATTAATGAAATATCTCTTGAATGTAAAAATACTTTTCTAAGTCACTAACTCGCTAGGCCTTGCAATCTGTTTGTGGTTTCTGATAACTGAATGGCAGCATAATTTGATTAGTCAGATTTGAATTATGATTCTGAGATACCATCTAAATCAGCGACATTGCTCAAGTCACTGTGCCTACACTCTGGACAAATTCAATTTTTACTTTTGATGGTAAAATAGATGCAACACCAAACTGGCCATTTCAACCATTTTAAAGCATAGAACCCGTGGTGTAAATCGCACTCACAATGTGCAACCATCACTAATATTTCTTTACATTTCATGCTAATATTTCAAATTCAAATTTAGAATGTCAGATTCTTGTTTGATTGTATACTTGTAACTCTTTTATTTTCATCTGAAAGTGTAGTTTGCTAATATTAATATAATTATGTATTTGCTTTATGCAAATAATATATAGTAATACACACATTAACATAAATAGCAATATTTAAAGGAACCCTGGTGTTGCAATGGTTAAGTGCTAGGCTGCTAACTGAATGGTCTGTGATTTAAACCCACTAACTATCCCTGAGGATAAATGGAAGCCAACTGCCACATATTTTTCCCACAGAGTGCCTGCTGGATCCACCCACTGACCTTTCAGTTAGCAGTCTAGCCATTAACTACTGCACTACCAGGATCCTTCTCATAAATATTACAGTCCAGGAAACACTGAGTGGAAGTTCTACTCTGTCCCATATGGTTGCTATGAGTTGGAATCAACACAATGGCATGCAGAAACAGCAACAATATTGAGATACTATGGGTGGCTTCAGTTCTGAGTGAGAAAGGGAACCCGGGATAGAAATTGGGCGAGTGCTGACATATTGTGGGAATTGAATCCAATGACACAAAAAAATGTGTGCAGTAATGTTTAAATGAGAAACTAGTTTTCCCTGTAAACTTTCACCTAAAATACAATTTTATAAAAAGGAATGATTGTATGATTATTGAAAACTGATTTCTTTACCAATGTTTGTGTGTGTATGTATACTTAGAATTTATCCTACAAAAGATATAAAGTCAAAGTACTGAGCTCTCTATTTACTTAACATAAATTCTCTCTAACTAAGCTGCAGACATAATAGAAAATTAGCTCCTTTTTTTTTCATTTTTAATTGTTTTATTGGAAACATTTACATGGTTCCAAGCTAAACCTACAAAGGAAAGTATATTCAGAAAAAAAAAAAACAAAAAACCTAGGATCATTTCATTTCCTAAAGCTTTTAGCTCCCTCTCATTATATGTAACCATTTTTACTAACTTTTTATTTATTGTTTCAATATTTTGTAATATATGAATGTATATATAATTACAGATATATGTAATTGTTCTGCCGTTCCTTAGGGTGCCTGCATGTCACACAATATCATATCTTGGAGATCATTACATAACAGTATATTAAGATGTTGAAATGTTCCTCATTCTCTTTTACAATAACTATTTTCATGTGTGAATATACCTTAATCATTAAACTAGTATCCTATTGATGAATATTTATTTGTGAGCTGTACTTATGCTAACTGATGTTGCAATTTATAGTTTGTGAATATATCTTTTCATTGTTTTACTAGTGGATCTTTGAGACAGATTACTGGAAGAGGATGTAATTTTACTAAATATTGCTAAAGTCTCTCTAAAAAGGTTGTACCATTTTTCACTCCTACCTGCGATGTATGAGATTGCCTATTAACCAATATCTTAGCCAACAGAGTAAGTTATCAAGCTAGAAAAATGGTATTGGAAAGCAGATCATAACTGTGACCAAGGTTTCTCTTAAGAATTCAAGATCTTAAAGCAAAATCAACTCTATATATGAGAGATCAGAACACTTGATGAAAAAAAAATAGCATAAAGAGATGGAAACTATAGTGGCCATGTTCAGAATATAAGTAGAAAGAAAAGTAAACTTATTATAGAAATAACAATTGTTCACAGAAATGAAGAATCTAGAAGTCAAGCTGGAGAAGAATTAGGAGAAATAAATGAAAAATTATTTAAATTGAATTAGAGAGAAAATTAACTAGTTGAGTGAAATAGTCAACAGACACTCAACACGTGTAATTGGTGACTTTAAAGAAGGAAAATAAATATTTAGAATAGGGACAATATATAATTTGAAAAAAGTAGCAGGATAAATAGACTGTGTCTCAGGAAAAACTGGTATCAACTTGTCAGCACGAACATGTGTCCAAAATGCAAAAACCCAAACCTGTACACAGGAGGTGATTCCGACTCACAGCAACCCTACAGGACATAGTAGAACTGCCCCATAGGTTTTCCAGGGGGTGGATGGTGGACTCGAACTGCAAGCTCTTAACCACTGCAGCCCCAGAGCTCCAGATGTGTCCCAGGAAATCATATTTACTTCAAAGAAAAAGAAAGGATCCTTCAAGCATTGCGGGAAAAAGTCCTACATAAGGAGGCATATATTTTGCTAGACTCAACATGCTACGTAGCAACATGCAATGCTAGATGAGAGTTTAACAATGCATATTAACTCAGGGAAGAAAACTGACAAACAAGAAATATATACCTAGCCATTCAGATATCACAAAAGTATTAAAATTCACAGATGATAATTATTGTAAGTCTTTCTTTAAAAATCTATTTTGACAAAGGGATTGGGAGTGAAAAATTTATCTACTTATCTACAACACTGAGCCTAAGTCAACCAAGAGGTTATGGTTATTGAATAGACTGAAACGTTACAAAATATGAAAATTAGAAACATGCTGATCAAAAGCGGAAAAATGCAGAACAGAATTTCAAATTCTTATGGAATCTAGAATTTCTGGATTCACGGAGGCTGGAAGAACTCTTGAAATTATTGCCCTGAGATATTCCTTAACCTCAAACCAAAAATATCCCCTGAAGCCTTCTTAAAACCAAATAATAATTTAGCTTTACTAGTAAAGTATGTCTACCATGAGTGTTACACTCTTTTAAGATCTGTGTACATGGATCAAATTAACAAAAGAAACTCGAAAGTTTAGACAGGATGCTTCGGGGGCTGTGAATTTATGTTAATGTAAGAGGAGCAAATCAAAAAGGGAGGGTGACAATGGTTGCACAAGTCTAAGAATGAAATCAATGTCACTAAATTGTACACGTAGGAACTGTTGAACTAGAGTATGTTTGACTGTGTCTACTCTGAACTACAACAAAATATATAAAATAAATTACAAACAAACAAACAAACAAAAACCTATGGGTAACAAAAATAGGAAAGTAAAGGAGCAAATGTGGAAAATTATAGCGCACAGGGAAGGACTTCGTCATTTACAAAATCATAAAGAGTAGCACTAAGAATAATAATGTTTTGTTGTTGTTATTAGGTGCCATCCAGTTGGTTCTGACTCCTAGCGACCCCTTGTACTAGAGAACAAAACACTGGCTGTCCCTGTGTCATCCTCACAATTTTTGCTATGTTGGAGCCAATCGTTGCAGCCACTCTGTCAATCCATTTCATTGAAGATCTTCCACTTTTTCACTGACCCTTTACTTTAACAAGCATGATGTCCTTCTCCAGGGAGTGTTCCCTTCTAATAACATGTCCAAAGCACCTGGGAAAAAGTCTCCCCACCCTTGCTTCTAAGGAGCATTCTGACTCTACTTCTTCCAAGACAGATTTGTTAGTTCTTCTCGCTGTCCATGGTATAGTCAGTATTCTTTGCGAATACCATAATTCAGATACATCAAGTTTTCTTCGTTACTTCTTATTCATTATCCACCTTTGGCTTGCATATGAAGCAGTTAAAAATACCAAGGCTTGAGTCAGGTGCACCTTAGTCTTTAAAGTGATATCTTTGCTTTTTAACACTTCAAAAAGTTCTTTTGCAGCATATTTGCCCTATGCAATATGCTCTTTGATTTCTTGACTGCTACTTCCGTAAGTGTTCATTATGAATCCTAGTGAAACGAAATCCTTTACAACTTCAGTCTTTTACCTGTTTATCATGATGCTGCTTATTGGTCGACTTGGAAATATTTTTGTTTTATGTAGAGGTGTTATCCATACCGAAAACTGCAGTCTTTGATCTTCATCAGTAAGTGCTTCAAGTCTACTTTGCTTTCAGTAAGCAAGCTTATACCATCTGCAGGTTACAAATGAGTCTTCCTCCACACAACCAGTCAAAATCGAGTTTATTGAAATATCTTGTTTTGGCAGTTTGACTTTGGAACCATATAAATATGTAATGATAAAACAAAATTAAATTTTACAAAACAAATTTTTTAAGTAATAAAATGAAACCAATAGACATAAACGGCATCTGATCAGCACATAACCGCACAGAGAGGAATAATTCTGAGTTACTGAAAAGTCAGCAATTTAACTGTATATCTTAAGCAGAATCAATCTTATGGAGAAATAGACTGAAAAGTAAATTTTTAAAAATATTTTAGTAATTACATTGCTGGTGTCAGTGTTGGTATTATTATTTTGAGACTGCTGTGTAATATGAAGTAAAGAAAAGGAATGAATATGTAGTTTCCTAAATCTATAATCCTTAATATCCTTTTAAAATCTGGTACATAAAGAGAATAAGTTAAGCATTTATACTGTCTTTCCAATACAAATTGCATCACCATGTAACCAAATAAAAGACAACGGGAATTTCTTTCATACACATATTCCAGCTAACAAATGAAGAATACAAAATTAGTATTATAATTTTGCAACCCTCAATATGAATTAACAGATGTAGGCACTGGCCATCCATAATATCTACCACAATAAGAATTAAAAAAAAAAAAAATCAGGCATTTCATATCTCTACATGAAAGAACTTGCCATTATGCCCCCTTGGCCTCTCAAAGAAAACACTGAATTTGATCAATTCTATAGATCCTGCAATCAGTTCATAGAAAATTTATGCAACCTCAAAAGCAAACAATCAAAAAAAAAAAAACTGAAAATATTCTTCAAAACTAAATGGATCAGCGAAGAATGGCATGTTAGCTTAGTGAAATGTCCTGAAAACAAAAAAAAAAAAACAAACTGGTTGCCATTAAATCTTTTCTGACCCACCCTGAGCCCAGAAGTGTCAGAGTAGAGCTGTGCTCCACAGAGTTTGCAAGGCTGTGACCTTTCAGAAGCAAATCACCAAGTATTTCTTCCGAGGTGCCTCTAGCTGGGTTTGAGCCACCAACGTTCATGTTAGTAGTTTAGCACATAACTGTTAGCACTACCCACAGACTGAGAACCTTCCTCATCTCTTCTATACTTCCCAGACTTCTACACCACCCTCCTTAAGACTTCAAGCTCACACTATCCCCCACCTGTTATCACTTGCCCTGGTCATTAGCTTTTACCTGTGGCCATATCTGTGAACGATGTTTGCTAAAATGGTCAAACTTTTGCAGGAACAAGCCTTCTGTAGGGTGCATCACTTTCCTCGATGTGTCAAACTCTGAGCACAGCAACAGAAGAGCAACAGCAGCAGCAACCCAAGAACTGGAGCCACGGTCCTCTTGGGAGAAGCAGTTTCCACAGTTTGGGCAATTTCTACTGCAATGGCTCCATATCTTAATGCACGTCTGGCAGGCATCAGTACTGGAGCTCGGCCCCTGGAGCTACATGCTGGTATCTATACCTAGAAATGTAGATAATAGCATCTTCCCAACCTCCTGAGACTACAGGGGCAGTTAAGTAGAAAATGTCAAATGGGGGAGGGGAAAAGATGCCTGCTAGTGCTTTTGCTCCCCACCTGCTTGGGCAGAGATCCTGGGCTAGTAGTCCCTAGGGCCGTAGGAAGGACCAAAGGCAGGAGACCAGGGTAAGAGTGGGAGATGTTGAGAAACTCATCCTCTATGGAATGATTTCCTTGTTTTTGCTTTTTTATCTCTTAGAGGGTCTTCTGGTAGGACTCCAAGACCACACATACAGAATGAGAGGATGAAAGTCCAAATTCCAACTGATGTGACATCTCTGTGCAGAAACCCAAGCATTTGAACCACTGGTCACAGTTTCACTCTTCTGGTCCCTCTACTTCTTTGTAGAACTGGTGCTGCTATTGTTCTCTCATGCTAATATTAATCACCACCACCATCATAACCTCTTTTTCAATGTCACCACTACCATAAACATGCCCTGAGCTGCCCAAACCCTGCTGACCTCCTGGAGAAATAAGTAGTTACCATGGCTTTTCTTCCTTGGAATGTCTTGTAGTAGAGATAAGAATGCAATGTCAGCACAGGAATGCAGAAGAGAGAAAGGCATAGGAGGAATGTTCTGGGAGTTCTTTAACTAAACACGTGTCTATGTCAGTATGGAACTGGAGGGTTTTAAATGGTGCAAGGATTTCCATAAAGATGGGATGTTAGGCTGGTGTCTTGAGTTCTCAATGGCATTCTTACATGCCATGCATCCAAAGAATAATGACCACCACCGGCTTGGATGGATTTGAAGCTTTAACTCATGGTGACCTTGGGTATAATAGAACAAAACATTCCCTAATCCCCCACCATTCTCATAATCTTTGTATGTTTGAATTCATTGTTGCTGTCACATGTCACTCCATCTCATGGAGGGCTTCCCTTATTTTCAGTGACCCTCTACTTTACCAAAAATGATGTCCTTTTCTAGCAATTGATCTTTCCTGATGAAGTCCAAAGTAAGCATGACAAAAATTTCGTCATTCTGCATGGCTTCCAAGGAGCATTCTACCTGTGCTTTATGTTTTATGTTTTCCCTATTATTTTAAATACATTATGGAAGAGTAGTGCTTATATTCCAAGTTTCAGACCTGTTCTTTTGCCACTTAATCTAGAGCTCCTAGAAATATAATTGGACATAAAGACCTCCCTCCAGTTGTTGTTGTTGTTAGGTGCTGACAAATCAGTTCTGATTCTTAGTGACCCTATGCATAACAGATGGAAACACTGCCCAGTTCTGAGCCATCCTCACAATCTTTACTATGTTTGAGCTCTTTGTTTCAGCAACGATATCAATCCATCTCGTCGAGGGTCTGCCTCTTTCTCACTACTCCTCTACCCTACCAAGCATGATGTCCTTCTCCAGGAACTGGTCCCTCCTGATAACATGGCCAAGATATGTGAGATGAAGTTTCACCATCTTCACTTCCAAGGAACATTTTGGCTCTATTTATTCCAAGACTGATTTGTTAGTTCTTCTGGTAATCCACGGTATATTCAGTATTCTTCACCAACACAATAATTCAAAGGCATCAATTCTTCTTCAGTCTTCCTTATTCATTATCTAGTTTTCCCATATATATGAGGTGACTGAACATATCAATGTCATGGCTTGAGTCAGGCACACCTTTGTCCTCAAAATGATAGGATTGATTTTCAACACTTTAAAGAGTTCTTTTGCCGCAGGTTTGTCCACTGAAATACTTTGTTGGATTTCTTGACTTCTGCTTCCATGTGCATTGATTGTGGATCCCTGCAGAGTGATATATAAATTAAGAGCATCAACAAATTATTTCTCCTTAAGGAACCCTGATCTTTCTATAATCTGAATTGTATCATGAAGCAGTAAATGCTTTGTGTCTTTCTGATCCTGTTTCCACAGAGGCTCATAGACTCACAGAAGCTGGAAGTAAGCATTTAAGAACTGGGCACATGAAAGTTTCTTGTGGAAGTCTTTGAGTTCTTTCCACCAAAAACTTCAAGTTTATATATCTGTTTAAAGATAAAATTCAAACAAAAAATTCTGACTTTTTCAATCATTTGATTAGGTAATTTTTCTTTCCTGAAAGTTAATAGATTTTTTTTAATAATAATATCAGAAAACAAATAATAATGCGATCCTCAATTATTCTTTAATTCTTTCCACTATTGCTAAGAATATCTCACTGAGGTCTATTTGATTTTATAACTGTTAAAAACGAATATCCTAGTATCCCTCCCCTTTACTACTCATGATTAGCAAAGAATAATTTCTTGTACAGTGTTAGAAAACACTATTAAATGTTAAGGGTGGTATAAGGGAAATTTTAGGGGTAATGATATTCTAGATCTTGATTATGGTTGTGGCTATGTAATAAGCCATCTATCAAAACTCATGAAAGTATAGATTAAAAATTGAAAAAAAATATGGCATATAACTAATTCCAAAATAAAGCTGATTTGTAAAGAATTCATGAAACAATAGTCTTTACATCTGATTTATATTGACTGTGCCTCCTTAAGGATTCGATTTGAGGTTGCCAGGACCCTTCCTCCCCACCCCAATGCTTCGGGTCACTGGTCCATGTGTAGGTGTCTTAATACCTTCCAGTTTCTTCCTGAGTTTGCTCACTCCTTTCTTCCAGGATGTGCTTGGCTAGGAGAGCTGGCATTGCAAATCTCCACTGAGTATAAGCCCTAATACCCTTATCTAAAAAAGCGGATTTATAGTGAAATAATTAGTAGGAGTCGTACCTGTGACATACTGGTTAAGAGGTTGACTGCTAATCAAAAGATCTGCAATTCAAATCCACAACTCACTCCATGGAATCTATATAGGGCAGATCTACTGTTTCCTATAGAGTCACTATGAGTTGGAATCAACTCAATGGCAATTTTTCTTTTTAGTTGAATAAATACCAGAATAGATAAAACCATTCCTTTTTATTTTTTTTATAGACTAGATGAAAGTTTTCTGCTATGTCCTTTTTCCTTAGAGGGCAGTGGTGATTCAGTGGTAGAATCCTTGCTTTCCAAGTAGAGAAATCTGAGTTTGTTTCCCAGTCCATACACTTCATGTGCAGCCACTTCCATCTCTCAGTGGAGAATTGTGTATTACTATGATGTTGAACAGATTTTAGAGAAGATTGCAGACCAAGGCTAAAAAGAAAAGCCTACAAATCTACTTCCAAAAGTCAACCAATGGAAAGATTGTGTGGATCACAACAGTCAGATACACAACCTATCATGAGAATGGTATAGGACCATGAAATGTTTCCTTCTAATTTGCTTGGGGTCACCATGAGTCAGGGGACAACTCAGTGATGGCTAAAAATAGTCTTAAATAATGGTACTGTTTAATTTTTGTCTCCACAAAGAATAATATGTGATCTTTTCTACACCCACCCTCCCAACGAACCTATTTTCTCCTGAAATGAAATCCAAATACTTTCCGTGATTTACTGAGACCTTCATGCTCTGACACCTGCTTGCCTGTAAAGTCTCTTTTTAGTTTACTTTCCCTGCTACTCATGCCCCTGGTCTTTCCCCTTCTTCAAATGTGCAAAAAAGTCTCAGAATCATGTTCCCTGTTGTCCTGGAATTCTCTACCCTAGCCCTCCATGACCACACCCATCTTCCTTCCTTCCCCATCTAATTAGATTAGCTGAATGCAATGTAGCTAATAGTGCAAGATAATTTAAAAAATTCCACAATTAAGTAATTAAATAAAAATCTCATAGATATTACAACAATTTTTCAGTGAATTTCATGGTTATAACCATTGTTTAAAAATATATACCTTCACACAAAATGTCATTGAAGAGAAAGGGCACAAGGATGGAACTTTGAGTGTGGAAATTTTATATCTCTAAAAGAAGCAGAGATTTGAGAAAGGAAGCTAAATGTGGAAGTGTCAAAATTGGGTGAGAATCAGAAAATGCAAGATGTTGTGGGAATATTCTATTAACAGGCTGGCTTTGAGTAATACCCTAAAAGTATCTCGCTTATTTAGTTCATTTACTAATGAACTTGTGTCGGTTTGAAAATATCTTGTTTATTAACCTATTCAATTGTTTACTGCAAATCCGATTGTGTCATCCCTTTGCAGAAAACCATCAATTAATCCCTCATGAACACTATGAGTAAAAGCCAGTTCCTCACCCTGACTAATAAATCATGAAGTCTTCAGGCCCCTGACAGATTATCTGATGTCACGGCATCTCACTTGCCCCTTGCCCACTACGGTCCTACCACAAAGGACTTCCTTCTGTCTGTGGAACACTCAGAATTTATTCCCAGCTGAGACCCTTTGCACTGGCTGTTCCCACTTCAGTGAATGCCCTTCCCACTCACCTTAGCATGGCCCACTCCTTGTTGATCCTCAGATTGCAGCTTCAATATCACCTCCTCAGACAGATCTTCCTTGAACTCCAGTCTAAGTAGCTGCTCTCTAACACAGCAACTGCAGGAATTTTCTTGTATATGAGCTTCCACTAGAAGGTAAGCTCCACACAGGCAGGAACACTGAGTGTCTAATTCGATGCTGCATCTCCAGAAGCTGAGGAAGTACCTGGGGAACTCTATTTTACTCATGAGGTATATTAATTCTAAACGAGGAAACCTGTCATAACTTACAAATGATGTGACTGCATACATAAAAGATCCAAAGCTATTGATAAGAGAATGAAACTGATTGGCTTAGTACAAAAATCAGTTTACAAATATCAGTTGTGGTCTACATTCCTGCAACATAGTTTAGAAAAGATATTATCTGCAGTAGCGTTAGAAAAATAAGTTGTACAAGTAATGTGCTTTGTGAGTAACGAAGGAAAGAATCTTGCAAATAATTTATATTTTCTTTTAATTAGGTCAGATTCAAGGTTATCCTATGACAATATCACTTTAGTGCACTTACACTGTGATGTTTACAAGGAGAGACTAGTCCTCCTGTGCCAAGATGTGATTTTACAGTCACGTTGGCGTTTTAAAAAATCATTGTACTCACTGATGAATTTGCATTAAAGAGAAGGCCAAGGATAGCTGAACAAACTGCAGAGAGCACGTACACTTCTACAGTTACAGGATGCAAAAACTGTATACTGTGAAAATACCTTGTAAGTTGACTCAGATTAATAATAACTAAATATAGACAAATAAATGAGGCAAATAAATTGGTGATAATTTTATTACTCACACTAATAACGTATTTTTAAATTCTCTATACCATACATGATAATTTCATAATCAAATAAAACATATTTAGTTTAACCATCAATAAAATACTTTCATTGGCATTATTAATATTAGCCATTGAGTAAGGTAATCTTGCTAATCAAAACTTTAAGAAAATTTAAACAATGTATAAGGCCATTACCAGGGTTCACTGCTGTGTAAAAGGCAGGTTACTTTATTGTCAGTGTCATGAAATGATATGTGTGGGCCTGTCTTTGAGGAGAGGAGCCCTTCGTTAATTGTGTTATATTCAAATTTGCATTACGGAGGGGCAGGATGTTGCAGTGTTTCACTTCTTTTAAATGAATGGGTAATGCAAGTGTGTGTGTGTACCATTATTATAGTAGTGCAAATTTGCACCCCGCTGAGGCTCCATGTCTACACATGCCCACACACGGGAAGCTCTCCCATTGTGCTTCAGAGAACCTTGTTTAGCTACGTTTTCATTAAGCAACAGGGGTAACTGCTGAGGCCATTGGCTACTTAAGTGGCAGTCTGCTTTTCCCAAACTCCACATTTTTTTTTCCCCCAGGAAAAAGGCTCACAGGATCACTCATTCCTCCCTCTGTGTGTCCGCCTGTCCATCTAAAAAAATCAGCAGGCCTGAGATTCAAGTCCTTTTTGTCCTTCTGTCTCCTGCATCAGAGAAGACTGAACCAGTGAGAGTCCTACATTCTCAGTCATTCATCCTGTGACAGTTCCCCTTGTTGGACCATTTGTGACTGTAAACTAAGCAGAAACTTGGAAGCTGTCACTTTCATGGAGTAAAAAAAGGATGTACTACACCAGGTTCCTTGTAGAAAAACTTTAAATTGCATACCCACCCCACCCTGACTTATGGGCCACTTCCCTTTCACAACGTTCAATGGCAGCAGTGAACCTGTTATCATAACTGTATATGTCAGCTGAGAGGAAAATATTAATTTATTAAATATATCATTCTGATTTTCCCACAAAAACAAAAATCAAGTACCAGGAATAGTATCTGTAAGTGCACACACATACACACACATTAACACACAGATACGAAGACAGACACAACCACTGTCTAAAATCTAAGATATTTGCAATCTCAATTTTAGTACACAGAGAGATAGAGCTATGCATTTTTTAGGATAACTGAATGGTGCCCTCTCTATTTAGATCAAGAGGTGGTAGACAGGACACTTCTAGAATTAATAGAGACTAATCAGGAAACATCCACTTCAGATTCACGTAATAGAGCAAATATATCAAAGATCACGTAGATGGCACACAACCGGTCAACAAACATTTTCTTCTCTTATACATAAGGTCACCATGAGTGAAAACCAACTCCACAGCAACTAATAAACACAACAATCAGGGACCATGTACGCTTTTATCTCTTTCTTATCTTAGGATCATAGTTAAGAAAAAATTTGTCTTAAACAGCTAACTTCATTTCCCACATTGGAATGCCTCCTTTTGTTTTCAAACAGCAAACATTCATAGAATTAAACTATGTGTTAAATTACTTTCACTCCAAGCGTACCAGGGTCTTCACAGGTGTAACTCAAAAGCAAATCTGTCTGGTAACAGCTGATGGCAATCAATGCAAGTAGACAGTTTGCTCACTAACCGTGTGCCCTTTTTCACAGTTCTGATCCCATGCTTTCTTCTATACTTTAAGGTTCCTTTGTCAGAAACTGTAAAGTTGGATCTACGGAAATATATTTGTGCACAAGGGGGACTTTTCCACATTTAGCATGAAGAGATGCAATGCCATTGAAACAAGACTTTCCAGTGTACAAGTTTATCATTATTAAATTCATGAGCAATGTCCTCTTAGGAGGAAGCTACAGCGATTAATGTAGCTCCCTTTAGTTCTTACCTAGCAGAAAATTAAACATGTCTGGAACTGTGTTGCTTGCATGGTAGGGGCTCAGGAAACATTGGTTGAAGGGCTGGTTGGAAACTGTACACTGTGCAAGGACCAGCACACACTAGTATCATAATTTTTCAAACAGTTTGCCCAAGTAAATAACACACAGACACACATATCTAAATAAACCAAACCAAACCAATTGCCTTCTAGTTGATTCTGAATCATAGTGACCCTAAAGAACAGAGTAGAACTGCCCCATAGGGTTTCCAGAGAGCAGCTGGTGGATTTGAAATGCTGACCTTACGGTTTGCAGCTGAGCTCTTAACTACAGTGTCAGAAGACCTCCAGAAACACACATATAACCCTGGGAAATGACAGAATTATATTTAAAAGTCCTGGCATAGTGCACCCATATATATACCTCAAAGTCTCTTGGCATTTCCAAGAGTGAGTTTCTGCCTCATTCACCCTCATTCAATCATCTGAAACGTTACTTTTGATCATATTTGAATGATAAAGTTATAAGCCATGATCAAGAAGTCATGGATTGAGTTGGGGCCATTGCCTTTGAGTGGATTGTGACTCATAGCGACCATATAGGACAGAGAAGAACTGCCTCATAGTGTTTCCCAATAGCAGCTGGTGGATTCAAAATTTCAGCCTTCGGGTTAGCAGCCAAGTTCTTACCCACTGTGCCACCAGGGCTTGGAAAACGAACAATTAAAGAATGTGCATCTGCACTGGGTCAGTTCATGGCCCAGTCCGAGAGCTGTGGAGTTCCCTGTAAGGGATCTGCACCCAGATACATTTCACTGGAGGAAGGCAGAGGCTTCAGTGGACTCCTCCATGTCTGGCTGCCACTGCCTGAGAGGGTGGGGCTGGTGCCAGGGCACACCCAGTTCCCGAGGTGTCTGGGAGCACATAAAGGCTGGCTGCAGGATAGTGCAGATGCAATCACTTGGGTACAACTTTGTTTGAAGAAAAAAAAAATGAAGAAACCCTGAGAAATATGTGAGATACAATCAAAACAAAGAATTTGCCTGTGGTTGAATTTCCAAAGCAGGAGGAGAAAAACGAAAACACAGCGAGGATCATTGAAGAATTGTTGACAGAAAACTTACCGAATATCATGAAAGATGAAAAGCTGACCATCCAAGAAGCTCAATGAACCCCACGTAGCACAGACCCCCAAAGGAAATCACCAAGGCATATCAAAATCACACTGGTTAAAACTGAAGACAAAGAAAGAATCCTGAGAGTAGCTCTAGGGAAACAAAAAGTCACCTACACAGGGAAAACAATAAGACATAGACTTGATTACTTGCCAAAAACCATGCATGGAAGAAGGCAATGGGATGACATATATAAAACCTTGATAGAAACAGAGGTTCCTGGACAGAGCTGGGGAAAGATGTAGAACAAAATTCTAACTCAAAAAAAAGTACCAGATTTACTGGCCTGACAGACTGGAAAAACCCTGAGAATATGGCCCCCAGACACCCTTTCAGCTCAGAGGTGAAGTCACTCTTGAGGTTCACCATTCAGCTGGGGATTGGACAGCCTCATAAAACAAAACGGAACTAAAAAGGCACAGCAGTCCAGGGACAAGAACTAGAAGGCAGGAGGAGACAAGAAAGCTGGTGATAGGGAATCCAAGGTTGAGAAGCGACAGTGTTGACATGTCATGGAGTTGTTAACCATTGTCGTAAGGCAATATGTGTATTGTTTAATGAGAAACTATTTGTTTTGTAAACCTTCATCTAAGGGACAAAAAAAAAAAAAAGAATTATCTATGTGAGATCAAATTGACAACAGAAACTCAAAAGGTTTGATGGGAAGCCTAAGAGACAGTGAATTGAAGATAATGGTGATGAAATAATTTGGAAAAGGATAGTGAGAATAGCAGCATAACTGGAAGAATGTAACTGATGTCACTGAATTGTACATGTAGAAATTTCAGAAACGGTGTATCTTTGGGTATATATGTTTTCACCAAAAGAAAAGAAAAAGGTCCTCCAAGGTCGAGAAGTGAGAGTGTTTGCATGTCATAAGGATTGCATAACCCCATAAAACAAACAGGACTAAAGAAGCACAGCAGTCCAGGGACAAGAACTAAAAGTCAGGAGGTGACAAGAAAGCTGGTGATAGAGAACCCAAGGTTGAGAAGGGACAGTGCTGACACATCATGGTGTTGTTAACCATTGCCATAAGGCAATATGTGTACCGTTTAATGAGAACCTATTTGTTCTGTAAACCTTCACAATAAAGAAAGGCAAAAAAAAAAAAAAAAAAAACCTTGAAAGAAAATTATTGCCAACCAAGACTAATGTATCCTGCAAAACTTTCATTAAAATATAATGGTGAAATTAAGATATTTTCAGATACACAGAAATAAAGGAATATGTAAAAACGGAATCAAACAAGAATTATTAATGCGATTGCTTTGGTCTGAGAACGAACAAAATCAGACCACAGCCTGAATCTAGGAGGCAAGACTTCACCAGTCAGATACTAACCTAGGAACTCTCAAGGACTATCCAAAACTAAAAGGTTTACAACAAGGAACCAGAGAAGTTAATCTGTAAATGACAAAAATGTCAGAACAATAAAAGAGGGAATACATGGTGTAGTTATAGAACTTTCTAATCCAGGGGAAGCCAAGGCAATAGTAAGTTCTAATAGATTGGATTAAACAAACAGCCAACTTAACATCATAGATATATATAGAACACTGTTCCCAACAGCTGCAAAGTACATATTTTTTTTTTCCAATGCACATGGAACGTTCTCCAGAATAGACCACATCTTAGGCCACAGAGCAATTCTCAACAAGATTTAAAATGTGAATAATACAAAGTATCTTCTCTGACCACAACACCATGGAGGTATAAATTAACAACAGGAAGAGCAAGGAAAAAAAAAATCAATTACATGGAAACTGACTAACACGCTGCTTAGAAACCACTGGGTAATAGAAGAAATCAGAGATGGAATCAAAAAATTCCTAGAATCAAACAACAATGAAAACACATCATACCAAAGCCTTTGGGACACAGCAAAGGCAGTTCTCAGAGGACAATTTACAGCAATAGATGCACACATAAAAAAGAAGAAAGGGACAAAATCAAAACATTAACTACAGAACTCGAACAAATAGAAAGAGAATAGCAAAAAAAAAAAAAAAAAAAAAAAGCCCACAGCCACTAGAGGAAAGGAAATAATAAAAATCACAGCAAAAAGAAATGAAACAGAGAATAGAAAAACAATAGAAAGAATCAACAAACCAAAAGTTGGTTCTTTGAAAGGATCAACAAAATCGACAAACCACTGGCCAAACTGACAAAAGAAAAACAGGAGAGGATGCAAATAACCCAAATAAGAAATGAAATGGGGGAAATTATAACAGAGCCAACTGAGATAAAAAGGATCATAACAGAGTATTATGAAAAACTATACTCCAAAAAATTTGAAAACCTAAAGGAAATGTATGAACTTCTAGAAACATAATACCTACATAAACTAACACAAAGTGATGTTGAAAACCTGAAAAGACCCATAACAAGAGAAGAGATTGAAAATGTAATAAAAGAAAAAAAACTCCGTACAAAAAAAGCCTTGGCCCAAATGTTTTCACTGGAGAATTCTTCGAAACATTCAGAGAAAGGTTATACCAGTACTACTCAAACTATTTCAGAATATAGAAAAGCAAGTGACACTTGCAAATTCTTTCTATGAAGCCGGGATAACTCTGACACTAAAACCAGGCAAAGATGCCACAAAAAAAGAAAATTATAGACTAATATCTCTCACAAATATAGATGCAAAAATTCTTAAAAAAAATTCTCGCAAATAGAGTTCAGCACCATATCAAAAACATACTACACCACCAAGTAGGATTCATACCAGGTATGCAAGGATGGTTCAACATTAGAAAATCAATCAACGTAATCCACCACATAAGTAAAAGAAAAGAATCACATGATCATCTCAACTGATGAAGAATAGGCATACGACAAAGTCCAACACCGAATTATGATAAAAAATCTCAATAAAATAGGTACACAAGGGAAATTTGTCAACATAATATACAGCCATCTATGCAAAACCGACAGCCACCATCATCGTTCTTAATGGAGTGAGGCTGAAAACATTACCCTTGAGAAGAGGAAAAAGACAAGGATGCCCTTTATCACCACTTCTGTTTAGCATTGTTCCGGAAGTTCTAGCTAGAGCAATAACACAAGAAAAAAGAAATAAAGGGTATCAAAATTGGTAAATAAGAAGTTAAACTGTCCCTGTTTGTGGATGATATGATACTATACATAGAAAACCCTAAAGACTCCATGAGAAAACTACTGGAACTAATAGAAAGATTCAGCAGAGTACCAGGATACAAGACAAATGTAAAAAAATCAGTTAGATTCATATAAACCAATAAAGAGAACAATGAAAAGAAAATCAGGGAAACAATCTCATTTATAATAGCACCAAAAAAAATAAAATTCTTAGGGATAAATCTAACCATGGATGTAAAAGACCCATACAAAGAAAACTGCAAAACACTACTGCAAGAAACCCAAAGGGACCTACATAAATGGAAAACCATACCATGTTCATGCATAGGTAGACTCAACATTGTGCAAATGACAATTCTACACAAAGCAATTTATAAATACTATGTAATCCCAACCCAAATACCAACAACATTCTTCAAAGAGAGTGGAAAACTAATCCTTAACTTTATATGGAAATTAAGAAGCTCTGGATAAGTAAAGCACTATTGAAGAAGAAGAAGGAAGTAGGAGGACACACAGTACGTGATCTCAGAACCTACTATACAGCTACAGCAGTCAAAACAGCCTGGTACTGGTACAATGACAGATTCATTTACCAATGGGACAGAACTGAGAACCCAGATGTAAATCCATCCACCTACAGTCACTTGAACTTTGACAAGGGCCCAAAGTTCATCAAATGGGGAACAGATGGTCTTTTTAACAAAAGGTGTTGGCAAAATTGGATGTCC
>NW_004444083.1:6150593-6191126 GCF_000243295.1 Trichechus manatus latirostris
ATTAAAAAATGGGCAAAGGAAATGAACAGACACTTCACCAAAGAAGACATTCAAACGGCCAACAGACACATGAGGAAATGCTCCCAATCACTAGCCATTACAGACATGCAAATTAAAACCACAATGAGATACCACCTCACCCCAGCATTACTGGCATGTATCAAAAAACCTGGAAATAACAAATGTTGGAGAGGCTGTGGGGAGATCAGAACTCTTATGCACTGCTGATGGGAATGCAAAATAATACAACCATTTTGGAAACTGTTATGGTGCTTCTTTAGAAATCTAGAAATAGAAATACCACATGATCCAGCAATCCCACTCCTAGGAATATATCCTAGAGAAATAAGAGTTATCACTCAAGTAGACTTATTCACACCTATGTTCATCGCAGCGTTGTTCACAATAGGAAAAGGATGGAAACAACCTAGACACCCATCAACAGATGAATGGATAAACAAACTACGGTACATACACACAATAGAATATTATGCAAAGATAAACAACAATGATTAATCTGTGAAGCATCTCATAACATGGCTGAAACTGGAGGACATTATGATAAGAGAAATAAGTCAATCTCAAAAGGACAAATATTGTATGAGACCTCTACTGTAAAAACTCATGAAAAAGTTTACACACAAAAAAAATAATCTTTGTTGGTTACGAGCCATGGTGTTTTCAATCACCATATATGTATGTGAAAGCTGGCCAATGAATACGGAAGACCAAGGAAGAACCGATGGCTCTGAATTATGGTATTGGAGAATAATATTGAATACACCATGGATTTCTAGAAGAAGGAACAAATCTATCTTGGAAGAAGTACAGCCAGGATACACATTAGAAGCAAGGATGGCAAAACTTTGTCTCACATTCTTTGGACATTTTATAAGGAGGGACCAGCGTCTGGAGAAGGGTATCATGCTTGGTAAAGTAGAGGGTCATCATAAAAGAGGAAGGCCCTCAAAGTGATGGATTGACATTGTGTCTGCAACAATGGGTTCAAGCATAAGAAGGATAATGAAGTTGGCTCAGGACTCGGCAGTGTTTCATTCTGTTGCACACTGACTTGGAACTGACTCAAGGGTACCTAACAACAACAACAACAATTCTTCTTTGGTTTTCCTTATCATTGTCAGCTTTCGCATGCATATGAGGCACTTGAAAATACCATGGCTGGAGTCAGCGCACCTTAGTCCTAACACAGACATCTTTGTTTTTAACACTTTGAAGAGGACTTTTGCAGCAGATTTGTCCAATGCAAATGCATCATTTGATTTCTTGACTGCTATTTACATGGGTGTTGATTGTGGATCCAAGTGAAATGAAATCCTTGACAATTTCAATCTTTTCTCCATTTATTATGATGTTGCTTACTGGTCCAGTTCGGCAGATTTTTTGTTTTTTTAATTCCTTACGTTAAGGTGTAATCCATACTAAAGGCTGTGCTTTGGTCTTCATCAGTAAGTGCTTCAAGTCCTCTTCACTTTCAGCAAGCAAGGTTGTCTCATATGCATATAGCAGGTTGTTAAATATTCCTCCAGTACTGATGCCATGTTCTTCTTTATACAGTCTAGCTTGTAGGATTATTTGCTAAGCATGCAGATTGAATAGATACGGTGAAAGGATACAAACCTGACACACACCTTTCCCGACTTTAAACCACAGGCTGTCCCCTTGTCCTGTTCAAAGGATGCCTTTTCATCTATGTACAGGTTCCTCATGAGCACAATGAAGTGCTCTGGAATTCCCATTTTTTACAATGTTCTCCATAATTTGTTATGATACACATAGTCGAATGCCTTTGTATAATCAATAAAACACAGGTAAACATCATTCTGGTATCCTCTGCTTTCAGCCAGGATCCATCTGACATCGGCAATGATATCCGTAGTCCACATGCTCTTTTGAATCTGGCTTGAATTTATGGCAGTTCACTGTCAACATACTCTTGCAGCTGCTTTTGCATGACCTTCAGAAAAATTTTACTTGCATGTGATATTAGTGATATTGTTCAATAATTTCCACTTTTGGAAATTACCCAAATGTGACTTAGAAGAAAGGTCTGGTGATCTCCATCCAAAAAATCAGTCATTGAAAACTTTATGGAGTACAATTCTACTCGGACACACATGGCGTCACCATGAGTCAAAATTGACTCAACTGCAACTGGTTATGAGAAACTAGTACAAAGTATAAATCAACAAACCAAAGACTTGGTAATCAGATATTGAACCTTAATTTCAATATGAGAAGTGCTTTCCTCACGGTCATCAGTCTTTGAATAACTCCACCAACATCAGTGACTGGTTTATTATCCCAAGCACTGGTATTACAAAAATGAACAGGCCACAATCTCAGGCTCAGACTGTCAACACTCAAAAGAAGAAAATAGACTTTAAAGTCTAAACTTCATCCTATATGAAAACACTTCTTTCATTTAAGCTGATTTTTTCTGCAGGCTGGAAACTATGCAAACATCACACGCATTCCTAGCTGGAGATTCTGAGGCATGGTCTTAAGCAGTTCTCTGAAATGAACTACGAACTAGAAAACAACTTGCTATCAGGAGGCACTCTACATTCTTTGGTTACAGTGTTCCCTTTGTTCTCGGGAAACATGTTGAGATCCTCTAGTCAGCCTGGACCTTAGTCTACCCTGGAGGCACTAGGCAAAAATGAGCAAAGAAAATAAATACCTCCTCCTAGGGTGATTTTAAATTCAGATAAAAGCTAACCCCCTGGGGTGACGCCCGGGCACTGGTGTAATTTTTGAAATCTACCCAGGTGACGCTATGGTGTTGTAACCAAGACTGGGAATTTCCACAAGGAACTTCAGATGGAATAACAAGATATCTCTTGTTTCAAGTGGTTAACAGATGACAGCATGCTTTTGAAATGCACTAAGGGACTATTGTTCTTGATTCTGCTTCTTTAAACCCTGGGCATTTGAGTGATTCCCATGTTCTGCACCCCCTTTCACTCTCTCCTCCTGTTCAAGGGAACTTAGCTTCTGGTTCTTCAGTAATTCCTCGTTGTGCTTAATTCAGTTTTCATTATTTGAGCACAGAAAATATTAGTGCAAAAGGTTGATAGCCTATGCTCAAGTTTCTCAACCTCTAAGTGAAAATGTCAAATGTCACCAGACAGCACTGGTCCTACTCCCGCACCTCATCTATCCCAAAAAGGGCCATTCAGTCTCTCCACATATTTCTTGTAACTTGGGTCCAGGCAGGCTCACCATACATTTTAAACATTTCATGCACAGAGGCTGCAGCTCTGTCATAGGATGAAGCAAGGGAGGCATCTGTCATTGTGGTACATAGATCATCAATAGTAATTCAGATACTGGCATTCCCTGTAAAATAAGATTACAGCTACCCTTAAAATTATATATACATATTTAGCAATAAAAATGAGTAAAGTACTGATACAAGCAACAACCTACAGTCCCATGAAGCCCCTTTCACTCTCTCCTACTTTACCTCTCACCCCACAGACTCCCTGGCACCTTTGAACACTGGCCCAGACTCCCCCTGCCAGCCTGCTACCTTGCATCTGTTCCAAGTGGTCCTGCGCCTCCGTGACTGAATGGAGATATCACCAAGGAATTGAGGTGTCCCAAGGCTGGTTGGCAGCCGTCTGTCGCGTGGACTGGTCATTGACAGGGATTCCTGTTTTTTATTCAAGGTGGTCCGTAGAGGGTGCCCCAGCCCTGCCACAGCCCCAAATGGGGCCAGGATAATCAAAGCCATACCATCTGAGAATTTTTCAAAGTTGTCATAAATGTGAAATGTCAGATAAGTAGATAGTCATTAAGTGAGGAGTAGGTGTACTCTCAACAGGCTCTAAATGTCTCTGCGCTCTCTGTTGTGTAGATTTCCTGAGTGATGAGTGAATGAGCTAATTTCTGTAAATTGGTCAAAATGGAGCCTGAAACAAAATAAAAACTTAATTAGAAAGTAAAAAAAAAAAAAAAATTATCATCATTGAAACATATTTGCCTTCCTCCCTTAAGGTTTTGCAGAAGTATGATTTTTATTTGGATTATTTTACAGTTTGGCCTTTAGTTTTTATTTCTTAGCCTTCTGTAATATTTTAAAGTGTTTCCATTCAAGGAAATGTGAAAAGGAAACTTACAAGAGAAAATAACCTTTTATTATTTTAGGCATTCAGTCCTAATTATGAAAGAATATTATGGCATGATGCCATTCTTAAAATACAAGTGCTTATGTAGTATATAGATTCATTATACATTAGCATATGAATAGAAAAAAAAATCTACTGAAAGAATAGATATCAAACTGTTAACAATGATTATCTCTACGATTGGGATTAGAGTTAACCAGTTGCCATCCAGCCGATTCCAACTCATGCAACCCCATGTATGCAGAGTAGAACTGCACTCCATAGAGTTTTCAAGGTCCTGACCTTTCAGAAGCAGATAACCGGGACTTTTGTTAGAGGTACCTCTGGCTGTGTATGAACCACCAACCTTTCAGTTAGCAGTTGAGCGCTCAGCCATTGCAAAACCAGGGATTCATTTACTAATAATGTACAGATTGTAGTGAAAAACTGAAAGTGCTGTCTTACACATAGCCCCGTATACCATCCTATTGCCCATTAAGGCTTGTTCCCCACCTGGCCACCCTAGAACACTTAGATTATGCATTTGACCCAGATCCTATTTGTATCGCAAAGGACTTTGTGTTTGGAACCGGTTTGTTACCTTTAATCCTTCATATTTCTCCACAGACTTGGCTCATTCCTTTGGCTCTCAGACTTCTCTGACTCCCCTCCCTAGCTTCAGCCTCATGATGAGAACCCAACCAATCCAGTCTCAACGGAATAGCTTTTCTGGAAATGTGGATAACTTCACAGGGAATAAGAATTGTTGAAACTGGATAAGCTGCAGCATTTATTCTTTATGTAAATGCCTAAAGCCTGGAGAATGTCTGTTATGAACTAAAAACACTTCCTCTTGTCCAAAGCACAACCTGGGCATGGTGATATCATTTAGATGATAGAAATAATATCATACAAAGATGAAAGAGCACATGATAGTGCCTGTTATTGTTTTTGGACACCCAGATTACATACAAATGTCATCAATAAGCATTAGAGCTGAAGGCAAAGAGATAAAAATAAGAGTAATGTGAGGACTTAATCATTAAGCTCCCAAAATAATGTATAATAATGAGAAAGAATGAGACTCCCCTCTACAGGTTAAGTTTGCTGACAGGGGATGGATTAAGGAGAGGAGGCCCTAAGTGGTAGGGGTCCTCCAAAGACTGTGAAATCTACTTCATTCTGGACGGTCTGCCCACAGAAGCAGATGTGCTAGACAAAAGGAAAGTTTGCTAACAAACTGGGCTCCCTCCTGAAACCCACCCCACAGTAGACATAGCACTGGGCAAAGTTCAAGACACAATGACCAAGAAAATCTTACCAATCAGCATTTTGAGAAAATTCGAAGGTCAGATCATAAATGTTCAGCAGTTATTTTTGGAGAGAAGATCTTTTGCATCTATTTTCTCTAAACCTTGTCTAGGTCACAAACTAAGTGAAAACAGAGAGAAATTAGGGTTAAGCTGACAGAAGCCAAGGGCTGTCTGGAACCACCAGAAGCTGAAATTGGCAAGGATGGAGAAGGAGTACGGCTCTGCTGACACAATAATTTTGAAGTTTTTGCCATAGGAGATGTGAGAGAGTATATTTTTTGGTCGTTGTTTTGTGCAATAAAGTTTTTGGTAATTTGTACAGCAGCCCTAACAAACTAATACAGCAGCTTTGCTGAAAAAACATATATTTCTTAAGAATATAACATTTTTTCATCTGTTAATTAGGCACAGGAGCATTTCTAAACATTTCTTTGGAATATAAAATCAAAACACAGCATATTCTAGGTTAGGATACCTTCAGGTTGTTGATACCAGACATAGAGGCCTAATGCTAGGCTTTGGGGAAATATTTTTAGCAAACCTTTGAATATTGAGAGAAAAATACCTTATACCAAATTGAAACAAGTAAAAAGTCAGAATTAAAGGCCATGAGCCTTTAAAATAAATCTTGTCCTGACACAAAAAGCAAGAACAACAAGAGAAAAAGACAGATAAACTGAACTCCATCAAATTTAAACTTGTGTATCAAGAAACAGTATAAAGAAAGTGAAAAGACAAACTACGTACAGAATCTTTACTATTTCATCATGATGTGGTTTATTGGTCTAGTTGTGAGGATTTTCATTTTGCTTATGTTGACATGTAATTTGTAATGAAGCTTGTAGTCTTTGATTCTTGCATAAGTGCTTCCAAGTCTTCTTTACTTTCTGCAAGCAAGGTTGTGTCACCTGTATATCGCAGGTTGATAATGAGTCTTCCTCCAATACTGATGCCGTGTTCTCTTCCTATAGTCCATCTTCTCAATTTATTTGCTCAGCATATAGTTTCAATAAGTATGGTGAAAGGATACAACCCTGACACAAAACTTTCACGATTTTAAAACATGTAGTATACTGCTGTTCTGTTTGAACAATGGCCTCTTTGTCTATATACAGATGCCACATTAGCTCTGTGTTAAATAAAGCATACTGTTAAAATTAATTTAATCTTTTTCTTTACTTTTTTAATGTGGCTACTGGAATATTTTTAACCTCATAAATAACTTGCATTTTATTTGTATTGGCTCATATTGCTATAGAACAATTGCTGTGAAATTTTAATATGCATAAGAATAACATAGGAGCTTCTTTTTATGCAATTTACTATTTCTATCAAACATACTCCAAGAGAGGCCATAATAGATTTTCATATTAGGTCTAGGGTTAGACCCAAAGACCTGTCTTTGAAGCAAGCACTCTCAGGTGATACAGATTGATCTGAAGACCCTTGTTCTGGAAATAGGGCCAAGCGTGTTGATTTTGCTGGTTGAAGAACAGAGACCAATGCCCCATCAGGAGTCACAGTAGCTGTGTCTATAGCTCTTCTAAATGCCAAAAATCACCTGCTTTGTCATTCTTTGGACTAGATACACAAACCAGTTTTTTGCCTGGATTATTAGCTGTCTGCTGTTGCCATCATCTTCGGATACTTTTTTCCATCTGTTAGACCAGACTTCCAGGATCATCTGTTGGAACTGTTCTCCATCAACCCCGCTCACTAAGTCTCTCCACTCCTCATGGGACCCAATGCTCTGTCTACTAAATTGAACAGGACAAGTTCCCAAAGCAGGGCACTAGGAGGCTGATCTGTTCCTCTACATAGGACAACTACCTGCTTAAACATGAATCACATGTAACTATAGACTCACGAGTCTTAGCATTTCTATAAAACTTTACTAACTCTAAATAGCTTTCACTTATATATATATAAAACCTAAAAATTATTATGACAAACTAGTTTGGTAAGGAAATACAGAAATTCTAGCTTTCATAAGCCATGTAACCTTTTGATTTAATCATAAGTCAACAAAAAAGTCAAAAGAAAGTGAAATCAATTTATTTTATTAAATTTTTTTCATATTATCTATTCTACTTTGATTACTTAGTTTTTATATCATAGAAGGATTTTAGATAACTATATATATATATATTTGGACAGCATAAGGGGTAAATAAAAATCATCCAAATCCTACCAAACAGAGATAGGAATAATTTTCCTTTTGGGGTATTTCCTTCACATCCTTTTTCCATAATTTGGATTTTACTGTATCTACAGTTTGGGGTTTTAATTTTTCACTCAACATTTTCATATTCAGAACAATATTATGTTTTATGGCTATACCATAATTTATCTATCCCCTGTAATGGACATTTAAGTTACTTAAAATGTTTTACTAGGAGGCTGAGCCAAGATGGTGGCTTCAACACATGCATCCTAACATCACCTTGCACCAAAGACCCAAAAAACCAAATAAAACCGAAGCAGATAACAATCTGACAACCCTGAATTTCAAAAAAGAAGTTCTAAGAACTGAACCAAACACCAACTGAAATTAATAAGCAAAGCAATGAAAGAGGAGTAACACAGAATGGAGGAGCTCAGCCAGCGGTCCTGGCCTCCTGCCACTAATTTAGGATAAAGCCAGAAAGAACATTAGGTGAAGAAAACTGCAGGGCAACGACACGACTGTCCCAAAAGGGACAGAGAACCTCTATAGACATGCTTGGAAAGAAGCAGAGACAGTGAGGGTGCCAGAGTCAGAACTGGAGATATTCAGGAGGAGTGGTCCTTAGCTTCAGGGATGAGTGATGCCCAAGAGGCAGAGGGCTCATGGAGTGAGCTCACTCAACCTGCCCCTAGGTGGCCCCCTCCTCACAATCAAGAGAAGATAATCCTGCTTGCTGCCTTCAGGGGAAGCCAGCTGCCCTGCCCTATGTATCCTAGCTGCAGCAAAGCACTCTTCTTAACATATTCTCTTGATCAGAGCAGAGAGAGGATCCCATACCCCAGTCGTCTTGCCTGTCTAGAGGACCATAACATGAGTCTATCATCTTCCTCCCTACCTGGTCCAACCCAGTCCAATACCGCTCTTGCCCACCCCATGAGCCGGACTAGGCACACCATGGTGAATGTGCCCGGGCACACCCCGGTGAATGTGCCTGCTTTCCACCTAATCATCCTTAAGGGCCTAGTGGAGGGCAGGAGCAGCTGGACAACTGGAGAGCTTGCCCACCTCTACCTCCTCCTTCACCCCATCTGGAGGGAGGTGGTGCCATTGTGCTGGTATCCACCAGGCGCTACCTTCTCCCGTATCTTGCCCAGCAAAGGCTGAGGAAACATGACAGTGTGAGCATCACAATGCAGCCTCTTCCTCCCCTCCCACCAACTGATGCATGGTGGCACCAAGTGCTCGCATCTGCCAGGTATGACTCTCTCCCTTAACCGACCCATGGAGGGACAGGGGAGATGTGTCTGTGCACACATCCCCCTGCAGCCCTTTCCTCCCTCCTCCCACTTGACATGAGGTGGCACCACTATGCACACATCTACCATGTGTGACTCCATCTCTTAACCTGTCCAGTGAAGGGCAGAGGAAATACAACTGCACACACGGCTGCCAGCAGCCCTTACCCCCCACCCCCAACTTGATGTTTGGCGGCATCTCTGGTCATACACTCATCTGGCTCAACTCTATCCATTAACTTGGCCTGCTAAGGGCGAGGAAACAAGATAGTTTGTGCATCCCCCTGCAACCCCTTCCTCCCTCCTCTCATCTGATGATCTTGGAATTTATCATTCTTCACAGCCTGTGAACAAGAGCCCTGCTGTCTGACCTGCCGATCATGGGTTCACCAGCCCCCGTGGTTACATGAATCAGGATAAGCCTCCAGCCTGACCTATGGATTTGGGATGATCCAGCCTCTAAAACTGCAAGAACCATTTCCTTGATATAAATCTCTTTAAAACACAACAAAACAAACAAACAAAAACAAAAAACACATTGCTATTGATTCAGTTCCCACTCATAGCAACCCTACAGAACAGGATAGAGCTGCTTCATAGGGTTTCCAATGAGCAGCTTGTGGATTTGTACCGCCAACCGTTTGATTAGCAGCCATAGCACTTAACCAATATGTCACCAGGGTTTCCATAATTATCTTTAGATAGATATTTATATGTTTTACTGGTATTGCTTCTCTAGAGAACCCAGCCTAAGAAATTTGGTAACAACAGTGTTTACAGAGAATCAGAATTGTAAGGATGAGTTTTCTAAATTGGTTCTCAAGTCTGGTTAGTAATAAAGATGTTGATTACCCTTCTTCAAGTAGTAAAAAGGGAACTGCTAATCCACGGTGAGAGGTGCAATAAAAATACACAAATATCATTATCAATAGATCAGATATTGGTGAAAGGTGAGGCTCTGGGTGATCACATGTGTGACACCTTTCTACAATTTTGTCATAATGAGAAGTATAAGGAAGCTGGTTGGTTGGTCCTACTTTCACTAGAGAAACTGGTGAGAGATGAGCTCAGGGCTTCAGAGTAAAAGCTCAAGTGTCCCATAAATGACCTCAAAGTTTCCACTTGTGCCTTGAAAGAAAGCCTTATTTCTTGTAGTAACAGCTGATATTGCCGAAAAACTAACCCAAAATCTTACTGTAAGAGTGGTTGAATTACAATGCCAACATGGTTGACAACCTCAAAAGTTGTCTGAGTTAAAGTGAGGGCATTACATGGAAAGAAATGGAATCCTGAAAGCTGGGACAGGGACATACAGATAGATAATCAGGAAGCTGGAAATACTGGGCCCATAAATTCCATTGAATCACTCCTGCCAACAAAACCAGCCCTCTCACTCCCATCTGAAGCAATTACTCATTCTTTTTATGCTAATCACACTGCCCGGTAAAACCATTAGCCATTCCACTCCCATCTAATTAAATTAACCTAACTATGTCTAAAGAGCATTTATCTAAGTCACTTGGTGGAGCATCGTCTCAGGCCGATGCCTGATAAGACAATGCTGAATGTTCTGAAAACACATCCTCACCACTTATTTTGGCTTCTAGATCTATAACTAGACTTAAGTCCCAGCAAGCCCCAAAAGGTGAAGTACAAAGTGTGGTCCAGGAGGAGGTATGCTACATTCCAGAAGAGGGGCTTGACTTTTCTAGTATGTACAAACAGAAACATGAGGAATATGTGTGGTAATGGCTATTAATGTTATGAGATAATAGTGCAGAGAACATAAAGATGGATCAGCCTGAGTTTATTGATATCGGCCCAATAAGCACAGATTGTTCATTCAGTGTTTCATCTTGAGAGGTTAGGAAAGGATCTTAATAGCTTACATGGCTGAGTTTCTGAAACAAGAATTACATGGTGGTCTGCAATAAATCAAGTTGCAGTACCATACCTGCCTTGGTATACTGTAGAAGAAGATATCCTAAGTCTTAGGAAAATTAGCATGCTAGAGTGGATTTGTCAGGTTAGACTCACAGACCCACACATGGAGTGCCCAGAAAACACACCTTTTACCACTATGGTGAGGAACAAATTTCTGAAGGAAACCCCAGCATCCTTGAAAACTGCTATGATTGCTATTTATGTAAGTCAGATTTGACAGTGGGAACTGCCCTAACTGAATTAAGACCCCTAACTACAATGAGGTGGATTGGATGCCGTGGTGGTAGGGGCCAAGTAATGGCACTCAGTCAACAAAGACAATGTGGGCATAGTTACCGTAATGGACTGTGGAATCAAAGCAGTAATCAGAATAGTCTGACTCATATGGAAGATATGGCTTTGAGTACAGAGTCATGGTATTCTTAGGAGTGAAATAGATAGGAAAACTACTTAATAATTACTTGATCTGTACAAGAGGATGAATTCTAGGTCAAGTGAACAGCAAACTAACTCAAATCACCAGAAGAGAAACTCATGGTCCTTCAATTAGTTCCCAGAAGTGAGCAAGTTTAAAGACCCATGAACCGTTGAATAAGTGGAGGCCAGGTCTCCTTAAGGAAGGACTCCAATACACTGCCAAAAACTTATGCTGTGAATATTTATCCCAGCCTTCCCCCAAAGGGATCCATGCCTTTTATGAGAGAGACTGTTCATTGGGGAAAAAGGATGCAATTAGAATTTTTGGGAATCACTGGATACTGGTTCTGAACTGACACTAATTCCAGAGTACCTCATACCAACATGAAACAAGAGTCAGGAAGATAGTGCAGCCTTTCAACCAGGGTCCCTGGCTGAGAATCTCCTATTCCAGGGGAGGACTGATTGCAAGGACCTTCCTCCAGATCCGAAAGACAGAGAAAGCCTGGAGCTGGCACCCTGAATGGGGGCTTCTAACCTACTCGACTGTGAGAGAATAAACTTCTGTTTGTTAAAGCCATCCACTTGTGATATTTCTATTATAGAAACTCTAGATGACTAAGAAATTCCCTGAGGAAGAACAGGTAATGGAGCTTCCTGATAAGGAATTCAAAAGGCTTATGTATAGGATCTTCAAAGGAATCAAGGAAAATTTGGACAATACTATGGAAAACATTGACAAAACCAAGGAAAGCACAGACAAAAAAATTCAGGGAAACAAAACAAGAACAAAATGACAAAATAAATAGACAACTGGAAACAATACAGAAACAGCAACTAGAAATTCAGAAGCTTAACAATAAACTTGCATAAATTGACAACTCAATGGAATGTCATAGAAGTAGAATTGAAACAAAGGAAGACAGGATTAGCAGAATACAAGGCCAGTCCCTTGACACTAATCTGTTTGAGGAACAATAAATAATAATATTAATAAGAAAGAAAAACAAAGAAACCCAAAGAGTTATGTGAGACAACATCGAGAGGCATAACTTATGCATGATTGAAAGCCCAGAAGAGGGGGAGTGAACAGAAAGTGCAGAGAGAATTGTTGAAGATATGCTGACAGAAAATTTCCCTAATATCATGAAAGATAAGAAGGTAACCATACAAGACGCACAATGAACCCAATATAGGATAGATACTAATAGAAGAACACTGATACCTATCATCATCAAGCTTTCCAAAATGAAAGACGAGGATAGAATCCTGAAAGCAGCTCAAGAAAAATGAAAGATCACCTACAAGGGGGCATTGATAAGACTAAGATCTGATTACTTGGCAGAAACCATGCAGGCAAGAAGGCAATGGAATAATACATATATAAAACCTTGAAAGTAAAAAAAAACAAAAACAAAAAACTTCAACCAAAAATTATGTATACAGAATAATTATCCCTCAGAAATTATGGTGAAATTAGAACATTTCCAGATTAAACAGAAATTAAAGGAACTTGTAAAAACCAGATCAACTTTACAAGAAATATTGCAAGGAATCCTTCAGACAGAAAACTAACAACACACCAAACAACAATCTGAGATTAAAACACATGACAACCTTACACAGATATCAACCCAGATGAAGAACTCTTAAAAATAAAAAGAAAAGAAAACAGGGAACCAGAGATGTCGATCTGTAACTGATGAACACTTCAAAGAATAAAGGGGAGTAAAGGGTATAGATTAGGATCTTCCATATAGAGTGGAAGTCAAGGTGATGTCAAGAAATAAATTACTGCTTTAAACTTTGGAAAATAAAAGTAAATTTCAGGGTAACCACAAAGTCAAAAAACCTACTCATCAAAATACAGAAGAAACTCATGAAGATTCAGTACACACAAAACCAAATAACAAAAGATATGAAAAGACTTTGAGCTTCATCAGTAAGTGCATCAAGTCCTCTTTCTTTCAGCAAACAAGCTTGTGTCATCTGCATATCCTAGGTTGTTAATGAGTCTTCCACCAATCCTGATGCCACATTCCTCCTCTTATAGTCCAGCTTCTCCTATTATTTGCTCAGCATACATATTGAATAAGTATGGTGAAAGGATAAAACCCTTTCTTGATTTCAATTCATACAGTATCCCCTTGGTCTATTCTAATGACTACTTCTTGGTCTGTGTACAGGGTCCTCATGAGGACAATTAAGTGTTCTGGAATTCCCATTTTTCACAATATTATCTATAATTTGTTAAGATCCACACAGTCAAATGACTTTGCATAGTCAGTAAAACATAGGTAAACATCTTTCTGGTATTCTCTGCTTTCAGCCAAGATCCATCTGACATCAGCAATGATATCCCTCATTCCATGTACTCTTCTGAATCTTGCTTGAATTTCTGGAAGTTCTGTCCATGAACTGCTTCAACCACTTTCGAATGATCTTTAGCAAAATTTTACTTGACTGTGATATTAATAATATTGTTTGATAATTTTCACATTTGGTTGGATCACCTTTCTTTGAAATAGGCATGAATGTGGATCTCTTCCATTCAATTAGCCAGGTATCTGTATTCCAAATTTTGGCATAGATGAGTGAATACCTCCAGCATTGCATCCATTTGTTGAAACATCTTAGTTGGTATTCTGTCAATTCCTGGATCATTGTTTTTATCAAAGTTCCTTCAGTGCAACTTGGAGTTCTTCTTTCAATGCCATCTATGATGGTTAAGATTGGGTCAACTTGACTGGGCTGTGATTCTCAGTGATTTTGCAGTTGTATAATGTTGTGATCACTTCTGTGTTGAGATTTGATATGTGATGGGTTCTAGAGGGACAGGGTTTGTGGCAGCTCACTGCCCACTCAGCCTTCATTTCTCTGCCCTCTGCCACTTAGTCCTTCCTGATCTCCTTGCCATGGCTTTTGCTTGTTCTATATCCTGCAGTTGCCTCCTGTTCATCTGTCCTCCAGTTCTTGGGACTCGAGCTAGCAGCTATCCTGCCGATCTTGAGATTCGTCCATCTTCACAGCCTGCTGCAGCCCTACTGTCTGGCCTGCCAATCTTGAGATTGCCAGTCCCGGAGGCTACATGAATCAGGAGAATCCTCTTTCTTGCCCCACGGACTTGGTATATTACAACCCCTTAAAACTGTCTGAGCCATTTCTTGATATAAATCTCTCTCTCTATATATATATATATATATGCTACATATATATATATATATATGCTGTATTGCTTTTTCTTGATCATCATTCGTTTTGAAATGGTTGAAAGTCAGCTAATTGTTTTTGTACAGTGATTCTGTGTATCCTTTCCATCTTCTTTTGCTGCTTCCTGCATCCTTCAATATTTGCCTATAGAATCCTTCAAAATTGCAACTTGAGGCTTGAGTGTTTTCTTCAGTTCTTTCAACTTGAGAAATTCTGAGCATGTTTTTTTCTTTTGGTTTTCTAACTCCAGGTCTTTGCACATGTCATAATATTTTGCTTTATCTTCTTGAGTGGCCCTTTGAAATCTTCTGTTCACCTCTTATACTTCATCATTTCTTCCTTTCACTTTAGCTACTCTAAGTTCAAGAAAAAGTTTTATTCACTTCTGACATCCATTTTCCATTTTGGTCTTTTTTTTTTTTTTCCTGTCTTTTTAATGATCTTTTGTTTTCTTCATATATGATGTCCTTCATGCCAAACTACAGCTCTTCTGGTCTTTGGTTATTGGTGTTCAATGTATCAAGTGTATTTTTGAGATGGTTTCCAAATTCAGGTGGGCTATACTTAAGGTAGTATTTTGGCTCTTGTGGGCTTGTTTTAATTTTCTTGAGCTGCAACTTGAAATTGTATATGAGCAATTGATGGTCTGTTATGCGGTTAGCCCTTGACCTTGTTCTGACTGATGATATTGGGCTTTTCCGTTGTCTCTTTCCACCGATGCAGTCAGTTTGATTCCTGTGCATTCCCTCCGGCGAGGTCCATGTGAACAGTCATCATTTATATTGTTTAAAAATGTTATTCACAATGAATAGGACATTGGTTTTGCAAAATTTTATCATATGATCTCCAGCGTTGTGTTCATCTCCATGACCATATTTTCCAACTACTAATCCTTCTTCTTTGTTTCCAACTTTTACATTCCAATCACCAGTAATTATCAATGCATCTTGATTGCATGTTTCATCAATTTCAGACTGCAGAAGTTGGTAAAAATCTTCAATGTACTCATCTTCCTCATTAGTGTTATTGCGTAGATTTGAATAATAGTCATTTTAATTAGTCTTTCTTGTAGGCTTATGGATATTATCCTATCACTGATAACATTGTACTTAAGGATAGATCTTGAAATGTTCTTTTTGACAATTAATATGACAACATTCCTCTTAAATTTGTCATTCTCGTCATTGTAGGCCATATGATCTACTCCAAATTGCAAATACCAGTCCATTTCAGCTCACTAATGTCTAGGATATTGATCTGTATGTGTTCCATTTCATTTTTGAGGACTTCCCATTTTCCTAGATTCATACTTTGTATATTCCACGTTCCAATTATTAATAGATATTTGCAGCTGTTTCTTCTCATTTTGAATTGTGCCATATCAGCAAAAGAAAGTGCTGAAAGCTTGATTTCATCCACGTCATTAAGGTTGTTTCTACTTTGAGGAGGCAGCTCTCTCCCAGTCATATTTTGAGTGCCTTTCAACCTGAGAGGCTCCTCTTCCAGAACTATATCAGACAATGTGCTGCTGCTATTTATAAGTTTTTCACTGGTAAATATTTTCATAAGTAGATTGCCAGGTACTTCTTCCTAGTCTGTCTTACTCTGGAAAGTCTGCTGAAACTTGTCCACCACGGATGCCCCTGCTGGTATTTGAAATACCAGTGGCAAACCTTCCAGTATCACAGCCACACTCAAGCCACCACAGTACAACAAATTGACAGACCTGTTGTGGAGTCATAATATCACCAAAATGTCATTATAATCAACAATGTTCAATGGCCTCCGTATGAAACTTAGTATATGTTTGTTTATTCATTTCTTCAAAAGTAATTGTCTGAGTATTTTAGTGGACATCTAAATTAGTAGTTTCATATAAAGAACTCCATTAATATTGACTATTAATATTCTAATGGTTATCAGATGTTTCTGCTTGCCCAGAAACATCTTCCTGTTCTGATAAGAGAACCCTTTTCTCCCTCTGAAATCACACTAATTTTACTCTTAATACATGGTGAGTAAGCAGCGATTGACCTCTATTCTTAGTTTCTGGAAGGTCTCCTCACCCACACTAAAGTAATAAGGACACCACACTCCTAAGCTATTGTGGTGGACTCATAGGTGAAACCATGACCCAAGTCAAACTATGAAATCTCTAGTTGGAATATATGCTGAAATAATGTTTTTCTAAGACTGGAGGTAGCAAGCCTGTGGCAATCAGTACCATCCTGGCCACCACATCAGCGTAACACATCTAAGAGGGAATGCAACAAAAGGAGAAATCATCCTAAGGACTTAATTTGAGTCCAGGGGCCAAACTATGATGAAATTGCTCATTACGATCTCTGTATTTTTTTTGTTGCCTGAGTCACTGATTCCTTTTTCTTACATAAGTTGATGTTAGTTGCATTTCTTTTGCTTGCAATCTAGAATCCTGGCCATGTGCAAGCTATGTACTAGAGAGATACTGGTGTCTAAGACAACTGAAGTGCCTGCCCCCATGGAGTGCAGAGTCTACTGAACAAGATTGGCGTTAACAATCCATTACAAGTGTTTTGGGAGGTATAAGGGAGGAGTGGAGTTTTCCAATTTCAAGGTTTACCAACAGGAACATCTGACCTGGTCTGAGAGGTCAGGGAAGACTTCCCCAAGGAAATAACACTTATTCTGAAACATGAAGTGTGAAAAGGAGTTAATCTCGGTTAAACAGATGACACTGAAAAAGCAAAATCCTTGCAAATACACAAAAACCTTGCTACATATAGTGTATAAATGACAAATTTCACTTGTCTTTTAGAACAGGTAATACCAGAAATGGAAACTCAAGGTACACAGTGCAGACAATTGAATGATCCTGTAGATTAAATAAATCTGTGAGATAATTTCTGTAAACAATGAGGAATCACATATAAGAAGATGGCTAAAGTAAACGTAGAAGTCTTCATGAACGCACAATGGCAAAAATTTTTCCAGTGATGAGTATTCTGGAAGAAATGACAGGATTAGGACAGTTTAGATAAGAGGACTATTCCACTGAAGGTTTGAAGTGTGAGGAGTTCTGAGGACTGCAAATTACATTGCAATCTTAGAAAGTCACATAAGCTTCTGTTGTTGTTGTTAGGTGCCTTCGAGTCGGTTCCGACTCATAGCAACCCTATGTACAACAACATGAAACAACACCTCGTCCTGCACCATTCTTGCAATCATTGTTATGCTTGAGGCCATTGTTGCAGACACTGTGTCAATCCATCTCACTGAGGGCCTTTATCTTTGTCACTGACCCTCTACTTTACCAAGCATGCTGTCCTTCTCCAGGGACTGATCCTTCCTGATAACATATCCAAAGTATATTAGACGTAATCTTGCCATCCTTACTTCTAAGGACCATTCTGGTTGTACTTCTTTCAAGACAGGTTTGTTCATTCTTTTGGCTGTCCATGGTATATGTAATATTCTTAGCCAACAACATAATTCAAAGTTGTCAATTCTTCTTTAGTCTTCCATATTCATCATCCAGTTTTCACATGCATGTACGGTCATTGAAAACACCATGGCTTGGGTAAGGCACACCTTAGTCCCCAGAAAGACATCTTTGCTTTTTAATACTTCTAAAGAGGTCTTTTTGTGGCCGATTTCCCCAATGTAGTATCTCTTTTGATTTCTTGACTGCTGTTTCCATGTGTGTTGACTATGGTTCCAAGTACAATGAAATCCTTGACAACTTCAAACTTTTCCCCATTTATCATGATGTTACTTATTGGCCCAGTTGTGAGGATATTAGCTTTCTTTATGTTGAGGTGTAATCCATGCTGAAGTCTGAGGTCTTTGATCATCATCAGTAAGCGCTTCAAGTCCTCTTTACTTTCTGCAATCAAGGTTGCATCATCTGAATAATACAGGATGTTAATGAGTCTTCCTCCAACCTAATGCCATGCTCTTCTTCATATAGTCCAGATTCTGGGATTATTTGCTCAGCATACAGATTGAATAAGAATGGTGAAAGGATACAACCCTGATGCACACCTTTCCTGACTTTAAAACACACAGCATCACCTTGTTCTGTCCAAACAACTGCCTCTTGATCTATGCAGAGGTTCGTCAAGGGCACAATTAAGTGTTCTGGAATTTCCATTCTTTGCAATGTTATCCATAATTTGTTATGTTTCCCACAGTGGAATGCCTTTGCATAGTCAATAAAACACAGGTAAACATCTTTCTGGTATTCTCTGCTTTCAGTCAGGATTCATCTGACATCAGCAATGCTATCCCTGGTTCCATGCCCTCTTCTGAATCCAGCTTGAATTTTGGGCAGTTCTCTGTCAATATACTGCTGCAGCCGCTTTTGAATGATCTTCAGTAAATTTTACTTACATGTGATATTAATGATATTCTTGGAAATAGGTGTAAATATGGGTCTCTTCCAGTCAGTTTTCCAGGTAGCTATCTTACAAATTTCTTAACACGAACTAGTGAACACTTCCAGTGCTGAATCTCTGTGTTGAAACATCTCAGTTGGTATTCTGTCAATTCCTGGAGCCTTGTTTTTCACCAATACCTTCAAAATCTATCCTGAATAGGTTTTAGCAATGCTTCTAGACTAAGAGAGACTAGGAAAAAAGGCCTGCAATCTACTTCCAAAAATCAGTTAACGAGAAGATGGTGAATCACAAGATTCAGATGCCCAACCTATCATGGGGATGGTGGAGGACCAGGCAGTGTTTCCTTCTGCTATGAATGGGATCATCATGATTTTGAGGCTAATTCAGTGAGAGCTACCAATATTTTTTCTTTAATTAACTATAGTGTTTAATTTTCCTCTCCACAAAGAAGAAAATGTGGTCTTTTCTATACTTATCCTTCCAGCAAACCAATTTTCTCCTGGAATGAAATGCAAACTCTTTCCATGACAGGTTTGGCCCTTAAAGCTCTGGTAACTCATTGTATGTTCAGTATCTTTTTAGACAATTTTCCTTGCCCATCATGCTGTTAGCCTCTCCCTTCTAAAAATGCACCCAACTAAGTCTCCGAATCATGCTCTTTGCTTTCTTGAAATACTCTACCTTACCCCCAAGACCCTTCCCATCTTCCTTCCTTCTACATCTACTTGTATTAGCTGAATAAAACATAACTAATAGTGCAAAACTTTTAAATTTTCCACATTTAAATAAATAATCAATTAAAAATGCCATAACTTCATTACCTTTGAGTCTATTCTGACTCATAAAGACCCTACAGGACAGAGTAGAACTACCTCATGTGTTTTCAAGAAGCGACTGGTGTATTCAAACTGTTGACTTTTTGGTTATCAGCCAATCTCTTAGCCACCGCTCCACCAGGCCTCCAAAAGTCTCATAGATGTCACAATAATTTGGTGAGTGGCATTCATGGCTATGCTAGAACTCCTATTTAGAAATGAATACATTTACACAAATGTTACCCAATAGAAAGCGCAGAAGCATGGCAACCTGCGTGTGGAAATTTTATATCTGTTGAAAAAGCAGAGATTTAAGAGAGGAAGCTAAACGTTAATGTGTAAAAATAGGACAGAAACAGATAAACACAAGATGTTATGGGGATATTCTATTAACAGACTGGCTTTGGGTGATATTCCGAAAGTGTCTCATATGTTTGGCTTCTTTGATGTAAAGAATTCATGTATATCTGAAAGTAGCTTGTTTATTAATCTCTTCACTTATTTATAGTATATTTATGTCACTCCTTTGCAGAAAACCATCCAATTGGTCCCTCATCAACACTATGAATAAAAGGCAATTCTTCACCCAGACCAACAAATCTTGAAGTCATCAGGCACCTGTCAGCTTATCTGAAGTGATGGAATCCCACTTTCACCTTGACCGCTACACTTCTACCACACAGGACTACTTTCTACTCTGTGGAACGCTCAGGATTTATTCCCAGCTTAAATCCTGTGCACTGGCTGATCCTTATGCCCTGAATGTCCTTCCCATTCACCTTAGCATGACCCACTCCTTCCTGATTGTCAGATTGCAGCTTAAAGGTCACCTTCTTAGAGAGGTCTTCCCTGACCCCAGATCTAATGTAGCTGCTCTGTATCATAGCATCCTCTGGGAATTTCCTCTAATGTAAGTTCCCACTCGAACGTAAGCTCCACACATGCAGGGACATTGAGTGTCTGTGATGGGTAAGGTTGTATATGAACTTGGCTGGGCCAAGATTCTCATTGGTTTGGCTGTCATATTATATTGAGGTCACTTCCAAGATGAAAGTTCATATAATGTGATCACCTCCATTAGAGGATCTGTTATGTGTAGCCAGTCAGTTGAAAGGGAGTTTCTTCAGGCATATGGCCTACATTGAATATAATTGGACATTCTGGCAAGGCTCAAGGGCTTTTGCTTGCTCTGAATCCTGCAACTGGCTCCTGTTCATTTAACCTCCAGTTCTTGGGTCTTGAGCCTGAAGAATACCTGCAGTATTGCCTGCCAATCTTGGGAGTCATCAATCTATGCAGCCTCTGTGGAGGAGCCCTGCCCACTGACCTGCTGATCTTGGGTTCCCAGCCTCTGCGGCTACAAGAATCAGTAGAAGCCTCTTCAAGTGAGTGAGTCATTTCCTTGCTATAGATCTCTCACTGTATATATTTATACACTTTGCTGGTTTTGCCTCTCTAGAGAACCGAGGCAAAGACATTTTGGTGGTGAGAGTGGTTCTAGAGAAACAAAATAGTAAGGATAAGTTTTCTAAATTGTTTCTCAAGTCTGGTTAGTCTTAAAGATGTTGATGACTCTGCTTCCACTAGTAAAGCAAGCACTGCTTATCCATGGCATGAGGTGGCAATACAAATACAGGAAATATCACAACCAATATATCAGGTACTGGTGAAGGAGAGATTCTGGATGATTGTATGTGTAATACTTTTCCACAATTTTGTCATAGTGAGAAGTGTAAGGAAGCTGGTAGGTTGGTCCTACGTTCACTAGACAAACTTGGGAAAGAAAGAGATGAACTCAGGGCTTCAGAGAGAAAATTCAAGTGCCACATTAATGGCCTCAAAGTTTCCGCTTGTGTCTCGAAAGAAACCCTTATTTCTTGTAGAAACAGAGCTGATATTCCTGCAAACCAAACCTAAGTCTTACTGTAAGAGTGGGCTGAATTACAATACCAACACAATTTTCAACATAGAGAGGTGTCTGAAATTGATGTGAGGGCATTGATTGGGAAGAAATAGGATCCAGAAACTTGGGATGTGGACATATGTGCAGATAATCAGGAAGCTGGAGACACTGAGCCCCTAAATTCTGTTGAATCATTCCTGCCAACAGAACCAGACTTCTCACTCACAACTGAAGAGATTGCTCTATGCTTGTCTACTAAGAGACCTTCCCCAGTAAAACCATTATCCCCTCCACTGCCATCTAATGAGATTAACTCAACTGTGTCTAAAAAGCCTTTGTCTGAGTCATTGCATGGGGCATTGCCTGAGACAGATGCTTTACAAGACAATGCTGAATGTTCTCAAAACACTTCCGCACTACCAATTTTGACTTCTACATCTATAACTAGACTTAAGTCCCAGCAAGCCCCAAAGGGGCTACACTCCAAAAGAACTGCTTCACTTTTCTAATATGTACAAACAGACACCTGGCGAATATATGTGGGAAAGACTATTAAGGCTGTGTGGTAATGGTGCAAGGAAACTAAAGTTGGATCAGTCTGACTATTGATACAGGCCCACTATGCACAGATTCTTCTTTTAATTTTTCAACTCAAGAAATTAGGAGTGGATCTAATAGTTTATTTTGCAGAGTTGCTGAAGCATGGATTAAATGGTGGCCTAGACTAAATCAAATTGAATACCAGAACTGCGTTAGTATACTGTAGAAGGTTTCAAAAGGCTTAGGGAAATTAGCATGTTAGAGTAGATTTATGAATTTAGACCCACAGAACCCACACATGGAGTACCCAGAGGACCATCTTTTACCGCAATAGTGAGGAAAAAATTTCTGAAGGGAGCCCCAGCATCCTTGAAAACTGCTGTGCTTGCTATTTTATGTAAGTCCGATTTGACATTAGGAACTCCTCTAACTGAATTAAGACACCTAACTACAGTGGAGCTGATTGGACCCCGTGGTAGTAGGGGCCAAGTGGCGGCACTCAGTCAACAAAGATAAGGTGGGTGTGGTTACTATAATGGACAACAGAGTCAAGGCAGTAATTAGAGTAGTCTGACCTATATGGACTTACGGCGTTAGCTACTTAGTCATGGTTTCTCTATCAGTGAAATAGATAGGAAATCTGCTAAATATTTACTTGATCTGTAACAGCAGATGAATTCTAGATCAAGTGAACAGCAGTCTAACAAGAATTTCCAGAATGGAGAGTCACGACCCCTCAGTCAATGCCAAGACTTGAGAAGCTTTAAAGATCCACAACCCCTTGAATGAAGGGGAGGCTGAGTCCCCTTAATAAGGGACTCCGATACACTGCCAAAAACTTTCCCTGTTAATCTTTCTCCCAAAGGGAGTTTTAGCTCATGTCTGTCTCACGGTAGGTCTAGTGTGTCCCTGAACCCATTCTGTAGTGATTTCCTTAGTTTAGAAGTGCATAATTGGAAAAGATACACTCATCAACTGGCAGAACCCCCAACTTGGGTCCCTTACAAAGGGAGTAAGGGTTATTGTTGCTGTTGTTCTTAGGAGCTGTTGAGTCGGTTCCAACTCATAGTGACCCTATATACAGAACGAAACACTTCCTGGTCCTGTGTCATGCTACAATCGTTATTATGCTTGGACCCATTGTTGCAGCCACTGTGTTAATCCATCTTGTTGAGAATCTTCCTCTTTTTCACTGACCCTGTCCTTTACCAAGCATGAAGTCCTTCTCCAAGGACCGATCCTTCCTGACAACATGTCCAAAGAATGTAAGATGTAATTTCACCATCCTTGCTTCTAAGGAGCGTTTGGATTGTACTTCTTCCAAGACAGATTTGTTCATTCTTTTGGCAGCCCATGGTTTATGCAATATTCTCAGCCAACACCACAATTCTAAGGTGTGAATTCTTCTTCGGTCTTCATTATCCATTGCCCAGCTTTCACATGCATATGATGTGATTGAAAATACCATGGCTTGGGTCAGGAGCACCTTGGTCTTCAAGGTGACATCTTTACATTGCAACACTTTAAAGAAACCTTTTGGAGCAGGTTTGCCCAATGCAATGCATCTTTTGAATTGTAGACTGCTGCTTCCATGGATGCTGATTGTGGATTCAAGTAAAATGAAATCCTTGACAATGTCAGTCTTTTCTCCGTTTATCAGGATCTTGCTTATTGGACCCATTGTGAGCATTTTTGTTTTCTTTATGTTGAGGTGTACTCCATACTGAAGGCTGAGGTCTTTGATCTTTCTCAGTAAGTGCTTCAATTCCTCTTCACTTTCAGTAAACAAGGTTGTGTCATCTGCATAACGCAGGTTGTTAATGACTCTTTCTCCAATCCTCATTACCCATTCTTCTTCATATAGTTCAGTTTCTTGGCTTATTTGTTAAGCATACAGATTGAACAAGTTTGGTGAAAGAATACAACCCTGATGCACACATTTCCTGACATTAAACCACCAATATTCCCTTATTATGTCCAAATAACTACCTCTTGATCTATGTACAGGTTCCTAATAAGCACAATGAAGTGTTCTGGATTTCACAGTCTTTACAATTTTATCCATAATTTCTTCTGATCCACACAGTGGAATGCCGTTGCATAGTCAGTAAAACACAGGTAAACATTTTTCTCTTATCCTCTGCTTTCAGCTAGGATCCATCTGACTTTAGCAATGATATCCCTGGTTCCATGTCTTCTTCTGAATCTGGCCTGAATTTCTGGCAGTTCCCTGTTGATATACTGCTGCAGTCACTTTTGAATGATCTTCATTTACATTTTATTTGCGTGTGATATTAATGGTATTGTTGGATAATATCCATATTCGGTTGGTCATCTTTCTTGAGAATAGGCATAAATATTCCTATATAATATAACTTTAGTTTTCACAAGAACAATTGATGGTCTGTTCCATAGTCGGCCTCTGGCCTTATTCTGACTGATGAAATTGAGCTTTCCATTGTCTCTTTCCACAGATGTAGTGGATTTGATTCCTGTCTATTTTGTCTGATGAGGACAACTTGTATAGTTGCCATTTATGTTGGTGAAAAAATGCATTTACGTAAGATGAAATAGTTGTTGGTCTTGCAAAATTCTATCATGCTGTCTCTGGCATCATTTCTATCATCATGGCCACATTTTCCAACTATAGATGGTTCTTCATTGTTTCCAGCTGTCATATCCCAATTTCCAGTAATTATGAATGCATCTTGGTTGCATGTTTGATCAATTTCAGACTGCAAAAGTGGGTAAAAGTCTTCAATATCTTCAACTTTGGCCTTAGTGGTTGGTGAGTAAATTTGAATGATTGTAGTGTTAACTGGTCTTCCTTGTAAGCACATGGATATTATTGTACCACTGACAGTGTCGTACTTTAGTAAAGTTCTTGAAATGTTCTTTTTGATAATGAACCCAACACCATCCTTCTTCAACTTGTCATTCCTGGCATAGTAGACCATATGATTGTCTGATTCAAAGTGGCCAATACAAATCCATTTCAGCCTACTAATGCCTAGAATGTAGATGTCTATGTATTCCATTTCATTTTTGATGACTTGTAATTTTCTAGATTCATGCTTCGTACACCCCAAGTTCTGATTATTAACAGATGTTTGTAGCTGTTTCTTCTGATTTTGAGTTTTCCCACATCAGCAAACTAAGGTCCCCAACGCTTGACTCCATCCCAGTCATTAAAATAAACTGTACTTTGAGGATGCAGCTCTTCTCCTGTTATCTTTTAAGTGCCTTTCAATCTGAGGGGCTCATCTTCCAGCACTACAACAGACAATGTTCCTCAGATATTCATAAGCATTTCACTGGCTAAATCTTTTCAGATGTAGGTGGCCAGTTCCTTCTTCCTAGTCTGTCTTAGTCTGGAAGCTCAGCTGAAACCTGTCTACCAAAGGTAAGCATCTTATTATTAGAAATACAGGTGGCAAATCTTCCAGTATCACAGTGACATGTAAGCTGCCACAGTACGACAAACTGACAGACACGTGGTGGATAAATAAGTAGAGGGTCAGGGAAAAAGAGGAAGACCTTCAACAGTGGCAGCAACAGTGGGTTCAAGCATAACAACGACTGTGAGGATGGCTCAGGCCTGGGCAGTGTTTCTTTCTGTTGTACATAGGTTCGCTATGTGCTGGAACTGACTGGACCACACCTAACAACAACACATATAAACTTACTAAAAATTGGCCATTTCTATGTTTTTAAGGAAGGAGCCCTGCTGTATGACTGTTAAATGAAAGGTCATGAATTCAAACCCACTAGCCGCTCCGGGGAAGAAATATGTGACAATAGACAAGGGAAAAAAGCTACCATTTTTACTAAATAATAATACCTTTGAATTAAGTTTTAGACATGTAGCGTTACATTAGGGTCTCTTCAGATGAATTGAAAATAAAATAATTTGGACAGAATTTGTAATTAAAACACATATGAGAGCTGTACTACCTTCCATGTCGAGATTAACTTGAATTTATATTCACCATGGAAGACCATATTTAAGTGCTACAGGACTCCAAGAATGGTGGGTTGGTGAAGCCAGTTTGCCCAGAGAGATTTTCATCTGCCGCAAGATTTTTTTTTTTTTTTTCCCAATTCACTCAAGTTGTCCCTATCCTTAAATTTTCTTGACAAATGCAAGGGTTCATTATTTGGCACAGTATTTTTTCCTGTTTATGTACTAATGCGTACCTAAAATTAACCAAAACACATTTATATTTTCATGCTATAAATGGCGTTTATTGAAAAGGAATAAGAGTTCATGAAATAGAGATTGTTCTGGAAAACCCAGGATGTAACATTTATATCCTGGCAACCAGCTAACTACTTGCACCTGGTCCTCTAGGGAAATCAACTTCTTATGTGCTGGATTGTCTTCTGCTTCTCAATGTCAGCAAGAAAGGAGGAATATATGACCTTCCATGAAAAGGAAACAAACTTAAATTCTACATAATTAGCCTTTTGGGACTGCTCTAATGTCACCATTGTAGGACATTTTATATTTGAGCAATAAAATGGGGAGGCAGCAGATTTTTGGTTCAGTTGCATTTATATTTCAGAGACATCTATTCCTTTAGCCAGTGTTGTAGAATGTGGAAGATTTTTTCTCGTGCTTGAATTAGTTCAGCTGAATCAGTATCCCTTGCTTCATTGAAGTCTGAACAATGTCCTTCACCTAAAGAGAGATAAATGTCAGAATACTTACATACCAAATATTCAAAGAGCAGATGTCCTTCACCCCCAGCTGCACATTAGAGCCAGTTTGAACCCAAACCAGTACTTCAGCTCTAAACTCCAGAGGTTCTGATTTAGTTAGTCTGGGGTGGGGCTCGGTATCGCTAATTTTCAAAAGCTGGTTAAAAGTTGATTAAAAATATTTAGTTATAATTAAGACAGAGAATTAGTTTACTAATATAATGTGTTTTGAATCAAATAAGTAAGCTTCTTTGTAGATTAAAGTTGGATAAATATGTGATATTAATTAAAATGAGTTATTGTTGTTGTCTATGCAATCCTACCATGCTATAAATTAATGAATGTTTCTGGAAATGATTAAGGCAGTAGATTTAAAGAATAATGTTTTTAGTTTCCTTTTTGTTCAATCCAAGTGTGATATAACTTAAATTCCATCTGAGGAAGTTACAATGTCTGAATCTCAGGAAGTCTTATTTTAAAGTTTTCCGAGCAGTTCCAAGAGCCGATTGTTCAATTTTCAAAAATTCTACAAGCTAGCTGTTAAACTGTGAGCTTGAAATTGGCCATGATGGAAGTATTTACACCATGGAAGTCAGCAGACGCGAAAAGCATTTTTTTTTTTCCTTAAGGTGAATGGGTTATAAACATATAACATCTGACAATAAGATCAAACAGATGAAATTTTATGGAATCTTAAATATTGGTCAACCCTTTAATTTTACGTATGCGGAACCTATGCCTCACATAGTTTGACTTGTCAAGAAAATTACTAGTGGAACTAAGAATTGAACCCAGCTGACCAGAGTGTCTGTCACAGGCTGGTTTATGTAACAAATGCTGTCAAATATGAGCTCAGGGTTTTATAAACAAGCATCTAGCCAAAACAAAAACAAGACAAAATGGAACAAAACGTTTGCCCTAAAGTCGACTCTAATTCATGATGAACCCGTTTGTTTCAGAGTAGAAGTGTGCTCCATTTGATTTTCAATCGCATGATCTCTTGAAAACAGATTGCCAGATCTTTCTTCTGAAGCATCACCAACCTTTCTGTTAGTAGCCGAGCAATTAATCATTTGCACAACTTAGGTATTCCAAGCATCCATCCATACAGTATTATTTATTTTCAGGGCAAGATATATTTGGTTTTACCAAAAAATCCCTTGGTGCCAAGTTGATTCCAACTAATTGTAACCACTTAGGAAAGAGTAGAACTGCCCCATAGGGTTTCCAAGGCTGTCATCTTTATGAAAACAGACAGCATCTTTCTCCTGCAAAGTGACTGGTGCATTTGAATGCCAAACTTTCTGTTAGCAGCTGAGCATTTAACCATTGCACTACCAGAGCTCCTTGTTTTCTTTTAAGAAGCTAATATTATGTAATAACTATGACTCATACAGACAGTGGAGTATTATTCATTCATTAAAAAACAATGAGAAATATTTCTATGCAATTACATGGAAAGACCTCCAGTGAATATTGGTAAGAGAAACAAGGAAGGTGAAGGACAGTGCGTATAATATGCTACCTCTTGTTTACCAAGCGATAAGAATATATATTATTATTGTATTTGCAAAAAGCAGGAGCCCTGGTGGCACAATGGTTAAAATACTCAGCTGCTAACCAAATGTCAGAAGTTGGAACCCACCAGCTGCTCTCCAGTATAATGATGTGGCAGTCTGCTTCCATAAAGATTTACAGCCTTGGAATCCTTTTGAGGAAGTTCTATTCTGTTATATAGGGTAACTATGAGACGCAATCAACTTGTTGGCAATGAGTTTGATTTTTTTTTGTTTTTAATTTGCAAAAAAAGAAATATTGTAAAGATGAACAAAAAACTAATAGCGATGTCTGCCTAATAGGTTAGGAGGAAAACAGAGTAGGAAGAGTGTCTTTCTTAGTTATCCGGCGCCACTACAACAGAAATACTACAAGTGAATAGTTTCCACAAAGAGAAGTTTATTCTCTCACAGTCCAGCAGGCCAGAAATCTGAGCTCACTGCACCCACTCCAGGAGAAGACCTACTCTCTCTATTGGCTCTGGAGGAAGGTCCTTTTCATGCATCAGTCTTCCCTTGGTCTGTGAGCATCACAGAGAAGGAACTTCAGGTCTACAGGACGTGCTTTGCTTCCAGCACTGCTTTCTTGGTTGTATGAGGTCCCCAAGTCTCTCTGCTTGCTTCTCTCTTTTATATCTCAGAAGAGATTGGCTTAAAACACTATCTAATATAATGCCGCTAATTCATCTTATTATATCATAGTAATAGGATTTACAACACGTAGGGAAATCAGCTCCGATTACAAAATGTTAGACAATCATATAGTACTGGGAATCATGACCCAGCCAAGTTGACACGTATTTTTTTGGGGACACTATTCAATCCATGATAAAGGGTAAGACTTCTGTCTGTGAAAAAGAAACGAAGGTTATGACAACTGTCAGATGGTTACAAACCACAGTATTTCCTATAAACATACACAATTTCACAGAATTTCAACTTCAGATGAGGTGACATCTTGACTGTGATGAGATTAGGCACAAATAACACCACGCTGTAATCATGTGTGAACATAGACAAAAACAAGGACAACCTACAATCACAAGGAGTCTCTGGGTGGTGCAAATCATTAAGTGCTCTGCTACCAGCTGAATGACTGGCAGTTTGAATCCACCCAGAAGTGCCTTGGAAGAAAGTCCTGGCGGTTTTCTTCCAGAAGATCATAGCCACTGAAAACCCTATGGAGCACAGCACTACTCTGAAACACATGATGTCACCATGTAAGGGTGTCAGAACTGGTTATTATTGTACAACAACAAAAGTAACAAACTATCCCTCTCTCCCAACTGACATAAGTAACTACTATTTTTCTACTACTACATTTCTAGCCCCACTTTTTCCCTTCTACCTCCTAATCAAAAATTGTAAAGATTGTCAATCATTGAATTGCCTCAAATGATTTACAACATTTAATTTTGACCAATTACCAAATTTCAACATACCGAAGTATAAAATAATAGTTCTGACACATACAAAAATTATAAATATTCAAGAAAAAGTAATGAAATTCAAAAAGAAAATGCAAGTTATTATAAGATCTTGATTTTATTATTACTAATATAATAAGGCATAAAACTATATTTTTAATGAGAACAAAGAACTAGTGGAATACAAGATCAGTTAGAAACGGGAAAATAAAAAAGATGTGAGAACAGAGGTGAAGTTGAAAAGTCATATTTTATCTACAAAATTTGCCTCTGTACTTCAAATTATTTTCTAGTTACAGATAAGTGGTCTTTTCCTCAGCCATTGTGAACAATCTGAAGATTAGAGTTTGTTCTTCTTACCAGGTTCTCTTCATTTTCATAATTGCATGAGTAGCATTTTTCATTCAGCATACAATCTCTGAACATCAGTCATGTGCTAGGCATCATGGATTTAAAGTTGCATAAGATCCAGTGCAGTGACCAAGGAGATTACTTCTGAGAGAGTGAATCCTAAATTTCTTCTCTTTCTCAATTTTGTTCAGATATCTGTGACCCAGGAAAGCTCTCTCTGGAGTTATTTGATCAATGTCTGTCTCACATGTATGACAAGTAGCTCCCTGGAGCAGTGACTGGGTGCACCCTTACACATCTAGTGTCCAGCACAGCATCTGACACAAGAAGACCTCCATAAATATTAAGTGAAGGAACGTGAGCACTCCTTCTTACTAGTTTCCATGAAAAAGAGAGACTTGAAATGGCTTTCTAGGTCTTTGCGGTCCTTTTAAAATCATAATAACTTCTATGGTGAAACAACTTGGGAGGCAGGTGGCACAATGGTTAAGGAGCGTGACCTCTAGTGAGGCTCCTTGGCTTTGAGGTCTGGTCCTATCACTTATTAAAGTGTGAGTCTTAGGCCAGTTGTCTTAACCTCTGTATAAACCCCTGGGTGGTACAAACTGGTGATATGTTCCTCTGCTAGCAGAAAGGCTGGAGGTTAGAATCCACCCAGAGATGCCTCAGAAGAAAGGTCTGGATATCAACTTCCATTAAAAAAAAAAAAAAAATCAGCCATTGAAAACACTGTGGAGCATAGTTCTACTCTGGCACACACAAGGCTATCAGGATTCCGGGTCAAATCCACAGCAACATGTTTACTGGTTTTATGGTTAGTTTCCTCATCTGTAAAATGAGAAATGTGGTATCAATTATCCCTGACTGTTAGGAGGATATAATGAGATTATACATGTAAAGTTTGACCTGCACTGTTCAATATGGTAGCCACCATGAGCTACATGTGGCTATGTTCTTGTTGTTCAGTGCCATCAAGTAGGTTCCAATTCATAGTGACCCCATGTACAACAAAACAAAATGCTGCCTCGTCCTGTGCCATCCTCACGATGCTTGTTATGACTGAGCTCACTGTTGTTGCCATTGTTAAACTTATCTTCTTGTGGTTCTTCCTCTTTTTTGCTGACCCTCTAACAAGCCTGACATCCTTCTACAGGGACTGGTCCTTCTTGAGAACATGTCCAAACCATGTAAGAGAAAATCTCACCATTCTAGCTTCTAATGAGTATTCTGGCTGTAGTTTTTCCAAGAAACATTTGTTCATTGTTTTGGGAGTCCATAGTATATTCCATATTGCTCACCAACACCATGATTCAAAGGCATCGACTCTTCTTCAGTCTTCCTTATTTGTTGTCCAGCTTTCACATGCATATGAGGTGATTGAAAACGCCATGGCTTGGGTTAGTCCTTAGTCCTTAGTCCTTCAAGTGACATCTTTGCTTTTTAACACTTTAAACAGATCTTTTGCAGCAGATTTGCCCAGTGCAATGCATCCTTCCATTTATTGACTGCTGCTTCCATGGGTGTTGATTGTGGATACAAGTCAACCCTCAACTGATGGCGACCCCATACACAGCAGAACTAATTGCTTCCTGGTCCTGGGCCATTCCTGTGACTGGTTGCAGATCAAAACATTGTGAACTATATGGTATTCATTGGCTGATGTCAAGAAATAGATCACCGGCCATTTCTTTCTAGTTTGCCTTAGTTTGGAAGCGCAACTGAAACTGTTCAGCATCATAACACACAAAAGCCTCCAATGACAGACAAGTGGTGGCTGTACATGATGTGTATTGTCCTGGAATCCAGTCTGGTTCTCCCAAATTGAAGACAGTAATTCAACTACTGAACCAATGTAGCCTTCTTAATTTATTATTACATGCTGACATATTTCAACCTATTTGTAGGCCATAACTGTTCACAATGGTTACCTTTAATGAAAACAGCAAGCAAATCTTTACTGATATCCTTTGTGATTCCCAGAGTGTGCCAAGGATCAAAGGAACCGTTGGAAAAGATGATTTTGCTTCCTGTCACATTGAAGCCGTGGTAGTACATGTTGGTGGACGTAACACCCGTGTTCAGTGAATAGTAATTAAACTCAGGGCCAAAGAAATCAGTACACTGCTGAACATAATAACTGCAAAGAAAATGAGACAAAACTTTAGGTGCTGGAGAGTAGGACTGAGGTGTGTAAGAAAGAAATTTATGGGAAAAGTGTGGTGTTTTTTTGGTTATTCAGTTGTTTTGTTTTCCCTGAGTTCTGAATTAGTTAAAATAGCTAAAAGGATTTCTTCAGTTTAAGAAGGAAAATTGTCCCTCTTTATCTCTGTTTCTGTCTTTCTATCTATCTATCCTAGTTCAGCCTCTCCTTCTATGAGGTCTTCTAATAGGTAAGCACAGACGAATGTGACCAGCAAAGTAATTGTCTAGAGGACCCTTGGCCAATTCACTGTAGAACCTTAGTGAGGAGGCTATAGACACCACATGCTGCTGTTTTCTGGACTCCACCTAGGGCTTCAGGACAAGAAAGCAGAAAATTCTTTTCTTTGCCTTCCCACCAAGTCCACACTTGAACATAGACTAGTAACCACTGTGGAAGGAAGAAAACTCAATGCATAGCCTGCCTGCCTGTTAAGAAGGAAGAGTATAGAGGCAGTGAGAGTGAAAGACTGCCTCTAATGTAGAGAAGCATGCCCCAGGGCTCCCCAAACCCATCCAGTTCCAATTGTTCTAGCCCTGAGGTTCTAGATTTCTACTCCTGTGTCCTAGGAGAAAAACAATATGTTAAGGAACAAATGGCTGATAATGTGAATGGACTTCTCTCCACACTTGTGGAACAGACACTAAAAGAAATGTGGCTACAGTAGGTGTTTGCCCCAATACAGTTGCCTTAACCATAGACATTACTCTTAAAAAGCGTAGTCCAATTAGTACTCTTGACTTTTACTAAGTCATAGCTCCATTCCTCATAAGGAAATTGGAGTTTTGTGGGACTTTCATAGGAAAAACTATATGCTCAAAGTTCATACTTTTTTTCCTCCAAGTTTACACTTTTTTTCATGATTTTACCCTACAAGATATTTTTACATCTTATAGTATCTATGCATTTTCATGTACAAGATATCTACACACAGACATACTTGGATACATATAAAAAATGTTCTTCCCACAATTTTGACTATAAAATTGCCTTTAAAGTTCTTCATATTTATTAGCTTCTGTTTCTAATGGACAAATCTGGAGATCAGGAACAATATCTTGCTCTACAGATGCAGTCAATATGAACAAAGTCTCATAAACCGATGAGAGATAACTTGACTAAGGGTGCTCTGTCTTGCTTCATACAACCAGCAAATCTTGGCTGACATAAAATTCCAAACAAATGGAGAAATTGCCTTCTTTATTTACAACTTTGCTGTCACCCATCTTCCTTAATTGGCTTTTCAATAACACCCAAAGTACCTTCTTGGTGAAAGGGTGTTAAATACAATAACCCTGTAATGCCAACCAGTGAGAATGAGGCTACTAGTTTATTTATTCTTATTCATTTTCTAAAACCTATAGAATGTTTCCTGGCTGCTACTAATTATGTTAGATTCGGAAAACTGATATTGGATTCTACATATCTTATTGTAATATTATTAATTTCTCAAACTTCCATCCAGAAGATTGCTCCCTTAAGTTTTCATCAATTTGAAATTAGCCATCTGATCAATTTGAGTATGGAAAAACAAACAAACCAACAAAAAACTTACTATCATGGTTTCTTGTGACAAACAGAAGTCAAAGTAGAGCCTTTACCTGAGAGGCAATCCAGTGAAGGGCTGGTGCTTTGAATCCGTAGTACTGAAGAAACCAAATTCAGTGCAACACTGATAGAACCATTGCCTCTCTAGAGAGCAAAAAGTCAATTGACTTAATCAGAAATGATATTTTTGTTACAGAACAAATAAAAAGCTTAAACAAATTCAGTACTCTAATTCATATGATACTTGTGAACTTCTAAAACAAGTTCGACCTCATTATTATTCATATTATTTTTAGTCATGTCCAACATTACCACACCAAGACCTGAAACTATATCCAGTGAGAAGGAGATTCTAGTGAGGTCCTCACATGCTCCTAAAGTAATCCTATCTCATTCCCTCAGGACCATCTGTGTGAGCACCCCAGTTCTGTCCTCCTATCTGTCCTCTAGTTCCAGCCTCTGCAGCGAACACAGTCCTTTCTCTCTGCATCCGCCTCTAGTTAACTTCTCCTGAGAATATCTCAGGCCCTTCCCCATGAAGTTTCATGAAGGAGGGATGCAAACTTGATGCCCCTGTCCCCCACCATCTCCACCTCTTCAGAGATGCTGTGACTGCAAATTCTCCCCAATAAGTCACCAATATTGGTAGGATGATGTAAATCAATTAATCAAATTATGGATAGTATCTTAGAAGTTCAGTTCATCTAAAGTTTAGCAGGTATGCCAAAAATTCACTTGTCTTTGAGTCATTTAGTTAAACATTTTAAGAACTATTCATACAGAAAACAGCTTGAAGTTGGAGGTATATTGGATATCAAACAGACTAATGGGAGAGAGGGTCCCTAGGAGGTGCTAACAATTTTTGCTGGACCAGTAACCTAAAGATTGGCAATTTGAACCCAGTCAGCAGTGCTGTGCAAGAAAGGCCTTGTGATTTTGTCTTGTAAAATTTACAGCCAAGAAAATCCTATCGTCTAGCTTTCCTTTATAACACATGGGGTCGCCGTGAGTTGAAATTGATTAGACGGCAACAGGTTAGGTGACTCCAAAGTGTAACCGTGTTTCAGAACTACTCTATGCAGAATCTGAAGTGGGGTGAGGTATTTTCTTGGCATCAGTGTGCTTGATTAATGTTAAAAAGTACTAATGGGCACCTTTCTGTCGTCTGCTGCTTGCAATCCTAAGCATTTGGTATTTCAGAAACTTTTATTAGCATGATTTAATCTGTGTATATCCAGGTCCTTAACTCATTCACTCTCTCTTCCCATCCTTGAGTAAATACCATAGTTCTGGTTATTCTGTAATTCCTCATTTTCACCAGATAACACTTTACCCCATGGAGGATTGTAGACATTTATGGAAGAGTCCGAGAAGGTTCTCAGTTTATCTTTGTAATTTGTGGCAAGGCAAGGTAAATATTCTTCCTTTAACACAGAGTGTATAATTCTTAGGAATCTGTAGTATGGTGAACCCAGTGATGAGTTAGTCATGATGTCACAAAGCTCGTCAATCCTGATTAAGAACTGGTGTCCCTGCAAAAATGGAGATTCCAATTGTCCTTAAGAGAATAGACATGGGATAGCTTTCAGCTCCAAATGGAATTAAACTCCAAAATTATTTTAAATTATTTAAGGGATTGATTTTAATTCAAATAAGGTACCATTAGTCTTTGGTGACTTGGCCTGAAGATGAGCTTCTGAAAAGTATCAGCTCACCAGTATGGGTTTCAGAGTCGACTACAAGGGAGTCAACATCCCTTGTGCAAGACACACAGCTCATAAAAGCACTTGCTTTAATGAAAGCTTTTGGTATTCAGGTAGGTATCTGGTTTGAAAGAGGTTACAAATAAGCAAGCTTTGACTGAGCGTGCAGTATCTTGCTAGAGCAGTGCTAGAAACTGTAGGAGGTGTAAAAGAAGAGAACTAACACTTTTGAAGGATCCATTTGAAGAAGACAAGATACATAAAATATGAAAACATTAATGAGCTACTCTGGGAATTCTGAGAGAATTTTGTGAGGACTAGAATCAAGAGAAAAGGCTTCTTGAGGAGGGAGGAATTGAGGGGGACCCGAAAGATGGTGTAAGGTTTAAATAAATAGAAGTAAGTAGAGTATACTTGTATGATTATACTAATATGAAGTATCTAGTACAGATAAAGGTATAAAGACTAGTGTTTAATAGTGGTTACAGGGCAAAGAAGGACAGAGAAAGGGGAGAATCATTTTTCAGGCAATATAGAGTTTTTGTTTATGGGGATGGAATAATTGGCAATGAATATTGATGATGTTTGCACGTTTAATGTTATTATTTTTATTGAATTGTACATGTGAAAATGTTGAATTTGCAAATGTTGAGTTTTTTTATATTTTTTAAAAATTACAATTAAAAATTAAAAAAGGAGAGTGCATTTTAGGCAAGAGTGGCAATATGTCTGAAGAAGTCGTGGCAAGGATGAGCAATGTCTAAGAGGATGGTCAGTAGGCCAGAATGTGTGACAGTTACTTAACTGTCTAAATCTTAGTTTTCTCATGTGCTCGATGTGGACAATAATAATAAACTAATCAGAATAGCTCATAAGATTGCTGTGAGGATTAAATGAAAGCAGCCTTAAGGATAGTGCCTGGAACAAAGTCATTCTTTAAGAAGTATCATTGCTATTATAATCATTATTATATTTCTTCTTCCATTTTTTATTTGTAGTAAGGGTACAGGAATTAAAATGTTTGCCATTTCTACTAGCTTTACATACACTGTTCAGTGATAATAATTACCATCATCATATTTTTCAACAAACGCCATATTATTGTTTAGTAAAGAGAACCACTGAAAAAGAAAAAAAAAAAACTGGAGGTATCTATTGTTGATATCAATATCTTTTGTTGGTTATCAATGTTGGAGGGATAAAGGGCCTGTGTAGAAAAGTTTTAAAAAAACAATAAAACTTATTGTTTCAAATTTGCCACCTTTTGAGAACCATAAAAGAATTTGTGTGAATGAAGGTCAAATCTGTTGGCAGAATTGTACTTTCCAAATTACACTTGGTGAATTGTCTGTGGATTTAGGAATCCCTAACACCAAACTTGGAGTTCCTGGATAGTGCAAATGGTTAACTTGCTGAGCGGCTAACCAAAAGGCTGGAGGTTCAAGCCCACCAAGAGGTGCCTCAGAAAAAAAGGCCTAGCAATCTACTTCCAAAAAATCATCTAATGAAAACTCTGTGGAGCACAATTCTATTGTGACACACATGGAGCCGCTATGAGTCAGAATAGACATGACAGCAACCAGTTCATTGAATGCTACATTTGCACAGAAAATCTGAAGCTGACAGCCAACATAGAAAGCATTGCTAGAGAAACTGAATGTGATGAAAGGAAATATAATCATCAATTATTAACTCATTTTTCTCACATGAAATAAGACTTTGCCGTTGTGGGATTATGGAAGGGTAAGGAGAGCTCTGGTGGTGCAGTGGTTAAGAGCTCCACTGATAGCCAAAAGGGCTGTGTTTCAAATCCATCAGACTCTCCTTGGAAACCCTGTGGGGAATTTTACTCTGTCCAATACAGTTGCTATGAGTCAGAACTTACTCCATGTAAGTGTTTTTTTTTTGTTTTTTTTTTAAGGACAGATATGTACGGTTAGCATAGAAAATAGACTTGAATTGTACTTATATTTTGTATGAATCATCTGAGGACCTGATGCCGGGTTCCCACTCTAGAGGTTTTGCTTTGAAGACAAGGAATCTACTTTGTTAGCACGCATGTCAGGTAACTGTGCTGCAAATTGGTTCCCATGACAATTGCAGAAATTCTGGTAGAGCTGAATCCTCTTAGATGCTGATATTGAAAGAAAAAACCACTCTCACCATGTCACCTATATAGTGGCATTTCATGGGATTTGGTTTGATTTGGTAAAGCTGAAGCCCTATGAAAACATGGCAGAGATTTGCAGTGTTTGCTTGAGTGAGGGAAAAAGCCTTCAAAAACCCATAATTGGCTGAGCATCATCTGGGTGCATGGCCTCACATTAGGTATCAAGGGATTAATACATATTCCTCATTTCTACTAAGCTCTTGAAAGGGCAAATCTAAATATCAGCTTTCATGCTAGAGTTGTATGTTAGTTCAGCAAAAAGAAAACCACAAGAATTTGAAACTACTTACCTCCCCATATGGCACATAAACATCCTCCAAATCTGAGTTTAATCTATTGTCAGAATATAAGCTAGATTTTTACATAAGAATATTATATGATGTAAAAATTTTAAGTGTGTAGTTTCCAATCCACATATTTCTAAGAATTCTCTGAGATTTCAGTCATGGAACAATAGGTAGAATAAAGTCTCTTGTAAACAACAATAATCTTGAAAATGTAAAAAAAAAAAATAAAAAGGAGTAAAGAGAAAAGTTTATCCTTGACCAAGCGCTTTCCAACCACTTCCTAACTCCAAAGCACACCTCAGGAAATTATTGGGTATTATTCATTAAAATCACTAAGCTAACAGGTGCTGAGGGAAAGAATCTGCGTTGTGAAGATTAAAGTTTGAATTTTAATGAGCCCATTGGCTTCCTTTAAATATTCTTCCAAGAAGATACTATCCTGCCTTCATCTGCAGAACAGTCTCACCTCTTTGCTTTACTTTATATTGGCTGTTGCAGGCCAGTTACTTGGCCTCTCTGAAGATCAGGGTCCATATCTTTAAATGTGGATATAACAATGCCTACCTTAAAAAAAAAAAAAAAAAAATTGCTGGCATGTCAACTCTGACTAATAGTGACCCTATTGGATAGAGTAGAACTGCTTCATATCATTTCCAAAGGGCCCCTGGTGGATTCGAACTGCTGGATTTTTGGTTAGCAGCCATAGCTCTTAACCACTACACCACCAGGGTTTCCAAATGCCCACCTATGAGACTATATTAGAGTAAATGAGATAACGTTAGGGGACCTGTCCTGTAGATTGCTGCATCTTAGTTGGGATCATTAAATCTGATATTTTCCATGATAGAGTGAAAATTTAATTTTGCAAAATGAAGGAAGGGAGAAAGAAAGGATGTGGGAGGGAGGAAAGAAAGAAAAGAAAGAGAAAAGGAAGTGAGGACAAAATCATTTACTTAATTTGGAGTCTTTTTAAAAAGAAGTGAAGAAAACATAATACATATTATCACAGTAGTCAACACATAGTTTTTAGTCAGAGGAAGTCCCATTGAAATTCTGACTCAGCCCCTTAGTAGACATTGTGTTTTTGGGCAAGTTATTTAAAGCCTTGGAGCCTGGGCTCCTCATTTTTAAAATTGGACTTACACAGAGATACTGTGAGATTTTTAGGAGAAAAAATATAAACTACTTATTATAAAGTCTGTGCAAGGATAAGCCCTTGGTCTGTGGTAGCTGTTATAAATATTATTATCTCATTATTATAATTATTATTCATTAACAACACATAACAGGTTGAAGCCATTGGATGTTTATTTATAGGCAAACCTATTTTGATAGGAGTCCATTACATTTGCAAAAGATCAAATGGCATGATCTTGGCCTTCTGACAGCACAACTATCAGCCTCCAAAGTAACCTCTAAACTGTTTTCTAGGCCACTGGAGGCTAGCCATACAATATTTGACCTCTAAGTTCTAGAATTACTGTCATCTTTGCTGAGAATTCCTGCTAGCCAAACTGGATACCAGGCATATCAGTTACAAAGTCAGCAAATCCTCCATTCTTTTGAGTAAGAAGATGGGCACAAAATTAACACTTACATATTAAATCACAGTGAAATAACTGTACCTGAGGAATTATTTTAAATCTGGTTAAATGTGGGCCTTGCATACCCTTAATGAGATTTAAAAAACGCATATAGACTTAACTCAATAATTCAATAATGATTACTTCTTCAGAAATAAAAGACTTATGCATGATATTCAAATTAGAGAACAGATATACAAATCACATATCATGAGCCAAGTCTCTCCTTGAATGATCCTTTAGAAACAATCAAGAATTTTCTCTACAAACTACTTCCAAAGAGAAGAGCGAGGAAAGTGTGACCCTCATCTTTTCCGTGTAACTAAAATACCCAGGTGTGCTGGGGGATGGAAACAAAAAAAATGGAGGTGGATGGTTCTGTTGTTTCAGACCCTTTGTAATGGTTTTCTGGGAAAGAAGGCATTGGGAGTGTCTGCTCCTCAGACTGACCTTGTTATTCCCAGCATGTGTTACCAAGAGTTAGGGGCAACCCCTTTCTCAGAATGACTCCAGCAATCAGAGGATTCTGAACTCAACATTGGTCTTAGGTTTCTTAAAGTAATCACTACCAGGGATGGGAGGAGTTGGGTGGAAATACTAAATAGGCAATAGATAAGCGGTATCTTGGGGAAGGGTGAGCCAGTGCACAATACTGGGGAAACCAGCATAACTTGTACAGGGAAGGTCATGGAAACTCCATAGACACATCCAAACTCCCTGAGGGACTGAATTGCTGGGTGGAAGGGTTGTGGGGACCATGGTCTTGGGGACCATCTAGCTCATTTGACATGACACAGTTTATAAAGACAATGTTCTACATTCTACCTTGGTGAGTAGGGTCTGGGGTCTTAAAAGCCTGTGAACAGCCATCTAAGATACTCCACTGGTCTCATC